>NC_046976.1:11043384-11398384 GCF_009769545.1 Cyclopterus lumpus | reverse complement strand
ATCAGAGATACTGTTCGTTTAGTGTTAATGGCATCCAGATGCCTTTTCAGCCATCTTTTAGAGTCAATGTGCATCTAGGTGACAGTAGAGTCGAAGAGAAAAGAAAGAAAGGTTAAGGGGGGGGGCAACAGATGTCTCATCATAGCACCTGCTGGGTAAACACAATAGGATAGCACGAAGAAAGGAACAATGAAAATGTAATTTGAATTACATAATCGATTATCGCAAACTGAATTCATTAAGGCTTTCCTACCATAGTGTGTCGCCTGTTTGTAATTAAAATGCAATACATTTGAAGTAAACATATGTGGAGTTTTAGATACTGTATTAATTATTTCAGGTGAGGCACACTGGTAGAATATATTTAAGCAAACTGACAGCAAGAAAGATGTGGACTAATGACAGTGACAACTTTAGCGACAGCTGGTTGAAATTTCAACCCGTCCAATTGCTTGATTTTTAACAATATCAGTGTGGGATGAATGGGTTCTTCTCCAAGAATCACATTCACGAGCCACTTAGATATTCAGAACTCATTTCCCATTCTTTCTCAACCTCTAGCAGCACTCATGCACAAACGTACATTTCGACTGCTATGCAAGCAACCAACGGGACTCGCCTAAGGTGCTTTTGAAATTGAATTCAGCCGCTGCCTCTCTCATGCGATTAGCCCTTGACTTGGTCAGCACATCGAGCCCTGCGGGGTGGCGGCACAGACATGAGATAATGCCAAAACCTCTCTCTTGCTCTATCAAATTAGCAACATACTAGCATAAACAAGAGATTCAGTCAAACATACTGTAATCTACTCCAGGCAAATGGAAGGTGGTGAAGGCCAGAAGGCTAATTTGTTTTTGTCACACTTGAACTCACATTTTGAATTTACAGTGCTCCGAATACCAATATAATATAAAACAAGACATTGTGTTATAAACACATTAGCAATAAGATGTCGGCCTCGGTCAGTGTGGAGCAATGTACCAGAAAGGAGCAGTCAAACTTATTTCTCTTTGTAATATTTAGGGCAAACCTCTAAGATCGTCGGGAGAGAGTGGTCGAGAGGCCACGTCTTCATGTTACACAGCTTTCAGATGATTGATGAAAATAGTTTTTAGTGAGGTAGGGTTTTTGTCTACTCCCCATAGTGAGGGGAAGATGGATGGAGTTACTGATGTTGTATAAAATCAATTTGATTACGATGTGATTCTTATTGGAATTGAACAACCCTTCATGTCTAATTGCTCAAATGGCCACATTGTCGTGACCTCAGGCAGTGCTGCAGGGGTGCAGTGTGTGTGTGTGTGCGTGTGTGTGTGTGTGTGTGTGTGTGTGTGTAAACATACAGTATGTTTAACCTTCCATTCATGTATGTGCCATGTTAAGTGTGTGCTTAGTGTCCTACAATCATCAAGCCAGCTTCGGGGCACATTAGAGACACTCAAGTTCACGTTTATGGTTGTCTTCCTCGAGCCCTCCAGGCCACTGGCAGCTTGACTGAGACAAAGGTCAGCAATTACAGCTCAAATTTTGTATCTTGATTAGTGTTTCAAACGTTGCTCAAATCAGAGTAAAAAAAAAAGAAAAATATAAATAATAATATTATATATATATATATATATATATATATATATATATATATATATATATAACAGAAGATCCTGGGAGCCTTTAACTGATTTGATATGCATACCTCATTGCATGCAGTAATTGCTTTTTTTGTTTACATGGCCATTAAACTATACAGCCTCACAGAAAACACAAATGGCATCACATTATGATCCGATAAGAATTAAGAGGCTGACCATTTCCTCTTCCTGCACAGAAGATGATATAATCCTTTTTCGGGATCTCCATCTCATAGCCCTACACATCCCTTTCTCTCTTGCCTCTCTCTCTGATTCTCCCCTGAGATCCTGTTCATTCTATGAGAAGGGCGGCTGCACATTGATCCCCACTATCTGTGTCGGGTCAGTGAATACAGCCACACTCAGCACTTTCTGCCTAGAGAGTATACCCAGGCTGTCACAGGCTGCTTTTCCTTACAATCCCCGAATATTCTCCCTCTCCTAGGAGCAGTGACAGGCAATCTTTGTTGACCCAGAGGGTCACCGCCTCAGCGCTGAATGGATGTCAGATATTAAGATAATATGTGGCATACAATATGAGACCCTGACATACAAGATGTCCAGAGGCGCTGCTTCATTTGGCCTATGTCAGTTGGTTTTACACAAAAGCTCAAAGGTGTGAATCAGTAAGATCAGTAAAATATATAAAGGCCGTAAACTATAACCACAGGAGACTTTGCAAAAGCAAATTCTCCTCCAATCTAAACCAGCTCTTTGTGACTCAAGACCTTTGCTTAGCAGCATCCTAACATCCATTATGGTAAACTCGTTTCACTGAAAACTTAACTTCTTCCGACAAAATGACAGAATGCCTTAACTGCACTTAGGGGGGGTGCTCCTCCTCCTGTGAACGAGTGTCCTGTATCGTCGTTTCAGGCTGGCCAACATGAGCACAAATGTGACATGTTGCATCCAGAGCTCAGAGGAGAGCAAGCAAGGCGGTCTGTGTGCCGTATCTCTGAACACAGGTCGCTGCCAACATAGTCGCAGGAGGCCCATAGCATTGCCTGAATGGACAATCGTATACTATAAATAACCATCTGCATATTGTATGTGGTGAAATGTACATGGGCAAAATCTGATCTCTAACTGCAGACTCTGTGTCTTGGTGCTTGTATCGATTTGACTTACAGAATATAGGAAACATGATGGCACATCCAGTTAAAAACAAAGTAATTAAAGTAGAAGATATATTGTTCTTTTTTAAGTAAGTAATCACAGAAAATAAGATTCCAAGAGTTGATATCCAAGTTCTTGTTGTCATGAAGTTAAATATCCTATTCCACAACTGACAACCAAAGGTGTTGGCTAGTAGAGCTGTCATTTTACGTACAACATTATATTAAAAACAATCGCTTGAATGAAGGCAAATGATCTTACTTCCGCTGCCTTTATAAAACATAATTGCCAGCAGTAATAATGAACTTGTTTTTATAAGAGTCTCTTATGCCTCCAGAAGGCCTAATGAAAAGATTTAGACTTTCTTCTTCCTCTTTTCTCCCCAATTTCCTTTAATCTGGGAAGTGGCAGGCCTGTTTTATAATGTTATCTCAATATCCTCAAACAGTTCTCGTGATATCCAGCATTAACAACATTAACAGACCTGTCTTCACAAAATAATCCCTACAAAGTATATCACTATTACTGCGCTATACTAACATTACACAAACTTTTATGGAATTAATCTATTCATATTCATTGATATTGATTTCTCTAATTTGGTGAGTTACTGTTTGTATCTATTGTCTGATTCTTTTTTTTTTTTTAGCACAAGAAACCACAAAAATGAACGTCACTACTCAAAGCACCTTGTTAACTATTCTGGTAAAAAGACGTCATCTTTCCCTGAGTGGCTGCTCGTCACACACCCAAAGCCTGCTGGGTGAACTAGCGTAGCTTAGCCGAGAACGCTCTCACTGCCCAAAGTCTCCCTTCCATCCTCTTCCAGTCCTTCCTGTCCTCTCCAAAGCTTTGATCCTCTAAGCCTGCAGAGTTACAGTATCATTCCTCTGTGACACTAAAACCCACACTCACACATCTAGAGCTGTGGTGGAGGACCAACTCCTGCTCCAGCACTAAGCCTCCCAGTTGATATAATCCATCCTGCTTCTTTTCTCCCTGCAATGCCCTGAGTGTAAAGGAAAGGTGTATTATCATCTGCATTTGCCTCAGCCTGCTACAATGCCTTTATTGTTGACACATTATCTTAGGAATCTAGCTTAGGCCTGATCAAACTGGTTCCACGGCAGCCTGCATTAGATCTCCAGGCATTCTCTATTCAGACATCTGTTCCTCTTCTAACTGCTTCTTAAATCCTGCAGCAACCAGCTACCCAATTCTAGAAGCACAGCCTCAGCATTCAGGCCCGTAGTGTCCGACAGAACCCCAGTGCCTTAACATCCCCATCGTCAGCACCAGCACCACCCAGTTCCACACCACCAGGGAATGGACTGGGCCTGCTCGGTCTGCCCATGGCTCCAACGACAGGGATCAAGGGATAAAGAGCCGCTGCTCAGGGACTGATTACTTACATCTGCCAAGCTAAATCCTGGAGCCTCCACATACACATCCACATGCGTGTACAAACAGACACACACTTGGCCAGATGCAACAAACGCACTGATGCGTGCATTGTTTTCTGACCGAAGCATGTGGTATGTAGGGAAGCTGTGTGCTTGTCAATATGTATGTGTGTTTACGTTCAGGACTTTTATTCACATGTAAGTAAAGGATTATTTGTCAATAAAAGGGGTAATGAACACTGTATGATACATTGTTGATAGCACAGTCATCACTCGCTTCACATTACTGCTCCTATAAACATGTATTAGGCTCCGAAAGCAATATAGTCAACATCGGAGCAATAACTCTGTCCTGAGTGTCGGGGCACTACAAACACTTCAGAGTGCTTATTCACTTGATATAAACAAATAATAATACTTTCTCGTGTTTTAAGATGTTATTGAAAACATGTTTCCTCTGCTAAAGTCTGGGATTCTTTAATATTACCTGTAAATATAATAACAATATGCAGCTGCCGTAATATATTTCCATTTGCACTATTTCCAATTTGGACCCTCTGTGGTCCATTGTTGACTGTAACCATTCCAGATGTGCCAGATGATTTCCAATGGCTTGTAACTGTACTCTGAGTTATTGGCAGAGCATTTTCTTCTTAGAGTTATTAAAGCCAGAGCTACCAGGCTACGACTTGGCAATGTTCCTCTTCAACACAATTCATCTAGTACATTAACACATGCATGTCTATAGGGTCTGAAACAAACAGAATAAGGAAAAGGGAAGCGTGTAGACTACCAATTTCAGCATGAATCTGTATTTGTTATTGAGGGGAAAAACTGGAGGTTTTAGCACCGGCGTCGAATAGCATTAATTTAACATTTCCAAAACCATGATCAGAGCTTGTATTTTCAGATGGCCTGTATGTCAAATACCATGGGATTGACAGTGCTACAGTGTAACAGACCACAAAGTCATCAACTAACACTGTTCTCATGAGTACCAACGAATGGATGTCAAGCTGGCCCACCGACCTCGTGCTTGCAGCTCATCTTTCTCTCCCGGGGAGTAGAAAGCGAAAAATCATAACTCTCATAAGAGCATATTAATCCCATGGTCTGAGCGCATGCCGCCAGTGAGGGCTTACCTCTGTCAACAGAGATTTGTGTGCTCTTGCACACAGATACACCTGTGCACATACACTATCCTGAATAAGTGCAAGAGAGGACAACCAAAAGATTTGGATCAACCGGAGATTAAAAAATAAATTATAAATACATTTTGTATTTCTTCTATAGTGTTCATTTATTTAAGTAGCAAGTCAATATCATAATAGCATTACAAAAGAGTTGTCATATTGCTGAATTCTTAAACAGATATGTCAAACTGTCAACATCCTTATGTGTTGGCATGGCAACTGATGCAGCAGCTTTAAACTCCTCAATTGCATTGTGTCCTCAAAAGCACCTCAATCACTTTAGAAGGCCACGATGAGTACGAATAATTAAAGTGTAAACAAGCCATAGAGTGCGTACCTACAATGTCAAATAATGCAGAGATTGAGTGATGACTAAAATGCAAGGACTGAGAGTGGTATATTATTGATGTTATTGTAAATAAACAGATGTTAATTTGGAGCTGGAACGCTCCTGACAAGGGTGCAATGAGTCTGAAGAAATCCTACACCCAATTACCGCCATCTTCAGGCACGATGGGAAGCAGCCTTTGAATCGTTAAAAGATATACTGATTCGTGACTGAAAATATGTATGCTGCAAAGCCATCTTCAGTCATACACACGTCGTATAAAGTGACGGTCACAAAAAGAGCGAGCGCCGAGTTTTAATTCTAATCCAACAGGGCGCCGGGGATGAATGCATGTGTACCTCCGACAGCCTTGACATGCTCTGTCATCCGGAGATTGCGGTTACCATTAAAACGTCCAATGTCGGGAGAGCACGAGAGAGTGCTTTTGGAGTGCCCGGGTGATGCAGTGCCTTATGATGCCGGGTTACATACACAATGCACCATCAACGACAAGCGACAGCAGCGAGATGGACGAAGATAAGACGTGTGCATTAACACCGTGTTTTCATTTAGGGGGAAAGAGAAAGCAGGGGACTTCTGCGCAATGAAAAACATGCGTAATGACAACGAGGCTGCACATGCATCAAACCTAACAGGACCAGCATTTCCCCCTGGACGCATAATGTGTGGAGCGCTGCGGATCAGAGCGCGCGCCACACACGTTTACATTTACAAGCACACACACACACACACACGCGCGCGCGCGCGCTATATGTGTGTATAAGTGTTTTAAACAAGTCGAAGCCAAACACCAGCAGCTTAGTGGAAGGATTTAGTTTGTAGGTTTACCTCGGTGTCATAGATTTTGGTGATGAGTGAGAACGAGTACTTCCTGGACTCCCGTATGTGCTGGATGGCCAGTTGGACCGCCGGCTCGATCCCCTGGCTGATGCTGCTCATCAGGGCCGACTCGTTCATGGGCATAAGAACCATAATGGGCAAGTTTTCCCCGTCCCTGGCGAACCAGCTGTTGTCCTGTCCGTGCTTGGTGCGGTCGTTACACACCTTGGCCAGGGCAGGGTGAAATAGCAAAACAGAGAGGAGCAGGCATCCCGTCGGGAGGAACATCTCCCAGCCGCTGCAGTCCCTCCGGGCTGGAGCCATGCTATCGTGCAGGGTGACCAAATGCGATCCTACCGTACCCTCACTGTTTGGGCATCGCACATTCGAGCTCGTCCGGGATGCTTAGACGCCCACCCGTTAAGTAAATCGTATTTCAAAACAGAGCAGACACGAAAGCCGCAGCAGCCCCCGCAGTGGAGAACTCGTCGTATAGATTATGACTGCAAACTGGGACCAATATTCTACTCTGTAACAGTGCCTCTTTGAGAATATTCCATGGGCGCAGATATTCGCGTTGCAGAGGGGGAGCTATTGCCTTTCGGTGTCCGTCATCCAAATGCTCTCCGGTCAAAAACAGCCCGATTTAAACCCCCATTTAACCATTCATTTGAACCACTTATCTTAGAAGCACAAGAATGTTCTGAAGGATGTCCCAAACAGGGAGAAGACCCGAACCAGTTAGTGTAGACAGGAATCAATCACTCTCGTTGACAGTAGTTGCGGATACAAAATCCCCTCCGAAGTAAATTCCAAGCCAAGAGCTGGCCGTGGGCTTCCCTGACAAATGTTTAAGACAAATTACGAGACGACGAAGCGATAGGGGAGAAAATGACTAAAAACAAACAGAATGATGTTGAAAGCTTGACCGCAAAGGTCCGAGGGGGAGATGTGGAGAGAGTCTGCCTTGACAGCCTGTGGGACTGGGATGCTCATCTCCGATTGCGTCAGAGAAGCGCTGAAGCCACCGATGCTGCTGCTGCTGCTGATGCTGCTGATGCTGCTCACCGTGCGCGCAAGAGGGAGCACTGCATGTGGTGGAGGAGGAGGAGGAGGAGGAGGAGAGGAAACGAGGGAGGGAGGGGGAGGGAAGGGGGGGACACAACAGCCTGGTGGAAAGGCTGCATGAGCTTTATGCAGAGCAGACTCATCAGCGGCTTGACAGCCAAGGGTGATGTACTGGGCTTTTCTGTTACAGGCAGACGACGTTTCAGATAGAGCAGGCTAGTACAAATAGGCCGTATACATGTGTATGGCTCTGTTGTGTTGCACGTCATACAACAGAAACAAATCACTTCTTAGAGCTATATTTTTAGTGACTCGTTATAAATATCCTAGGTGATTCATACAGGCAGCTCGGCGTCTATTCCCCTGAAGACGTCTCCCGCTGCAGACATCTGCCGATGTCGTTGAGCACATAGCTGGCTGTGCGCGTCTCAAGCGAGGTTGAAAATTCCCACTAGGACCAATAAATAGCTGGAATCAATATTAGACAGGAACCAGAAGGGATTGGGACATTTTGCATGTGCTTTGATTTATTGGTGTAATAAACAATGCCAGCAAATAAGTGAAACTAAATGTGCCAACAAGCAGATTGTGTTAAGTTCAGACATCCCCAGGCGTCCTGTTCGAGTATAGGTCCAAGCAGAAGTTCAGTTTTATGGTAAAAGGGAACTCAATACAGACACTGCAGCTGGGAGTGGCTATAAAGGCTACAATTGATTTTGGGAAACAACGGATTCTGAGCCATGAATTCCGCAGAATGTCAGAACCACGGACAGCAAACTTTGGGGGACCTGTTGACCTCTGCGCTGTCCGCTGCGCTGCTCACGGGAGCGCCACTGCGCAGCGGCGCAGCTGGACATGTCTTCCGCTCCCGTTGATGTGGACATTAGCCCATTGCCTGTGCTTCCTCTAGGCAGGTTATACACATTTGTATTATTGTCTTTGTGTAAAAGGATTACCTCTTCCTACGACCCCACAAGTCCAAAAAAAACGGCATTTATTGGAATATTTAGCTACACAATATGTGGCATTGTTAAACAGGCGTGGGAGGCAAACTTAATATGAAGCCAGGGGGTAACTGCTCTCCACATGTGGGGAAAAATACCAAACCCTTTCAAGTCATCCGCTGCAACAGTATTTCAAAACAGAGGCACATTCAGTTTAACCTACGCAATTATAGCACGTGCAACTACAGCTCCAAGGTGGTTTGTTTAAAACACTCTATAAAGTAAAGCCCAAATGGGCGTGTAATAGTTTGGTTGTTTTAATTCAGGATGAGGATTATGATCAGATACAGGTGTCAATCGCCCACGCCATATATTAAACAATATACGCTTGAGGTTCAAAGTTCAGCACAGATTGCAGGTCTTCATTTTCAAATATAATATCAACAACTATAATGTTTTATCACTTTGGAGGGTAATGGCAGCATCTGCAGCGCTATTAAAATATACCCGTTCAAGGTTTTGCAGATGAAATCACTGTAAGTTATAGGCTTGCTGCAATCAGAAAATGCATTATGAAACAACCTCTGCATAGTAAACCTAATCGCAAGATGATATCCACCCTTGTGCTAACGCAATCAATTTCCTCTCTCTTCATTAGAGATTTAAAGCATAAAGTGGTCATGATTGATGTGGCAGAGCTGACCCTTCTGGCATTTTAAAACACAGGTCATTTATCGCAACTCCATGCAAACAACACAGAGGAACTATAGGTGTCTCTCTCTCTCTCTCTCTCTCTCTCTGTGAGCGTGAGCATGGAGGTTGTGAGCTGAGAGCGGTGTTTTGTGAGTAAATGGTGTTTTTTGTCTCTTTTTTTCTTTTTGATAGTGGTCGACAGAGAGCAGTGTGTGTTGTAGTGTTGTGTGGGGTTATTGTGTGCACAGGGGGGTTTGGTGGGTTCTATGTGCGCGTTGGCGCGCGTTAGCGGTGTGCTACACGCTATGGACCTCAGCTGGTTGACGCGAAACACTGCTTGAGGGTCGCGCCGTGTTTTGCGTGCTCGGTGGAGAACTGCAGTCTGGCGGTGGGGCGGGTGGTGGGTCACGGCAGCGTGAAGTCCGCCGCCCACATGAACAGCGCGGTCGTGATTTTCCTCGACAGCTTGGAGAAGGTGAGCACGGTAGCGGCTAAAGGCATCGTGGTGAAGGGCACGGCGGTGCCGGTTCTGCCGCTGGTAACACCGGCGGTCAGAGTCACGGTGGACAATGTCCCCCCTTTTATTAGGGACAAGGTTTTGCTCAGAGAGCTGGTGGGACACAGGAGGGTGGTTTCGGGGGTGAAAAAGGGCAGCAGGGTGGAGAGGGGATTCAAGAGGGGCTGGGTGCTGCCCAGCAGGGTGAAGAGGGGGTTCAGGAGGTCGCTGGGTGGGGCCCAGCAGGGTGAAGAAGAAGGGGAAGAGGTGGCCCAGGAAGTGGAGGAAGAGAGGGCAGAGGTGGTTCAGGAAGTGGAGGAAGACAGGGCAGGTGTGTCTCAGCAGGTGGAAGTTGAGGGGGCAGTTGTCGAGTTGGCGAACGGTGAGGTTGACATGGAGGAGGATGAGGAGAAGTGTCAGGCTCACCGTCTGAAGAGGAAGGGCAGAGGGGACGAGGAGTCTTGGTCCAGTATGGAGGAAGACTCGTACTTTTATGCTGAAGGTGATTCCTTTGATGACACTGAGGAGTGCCCAGGAGTGTACAGTGTGGGCAGAATAAGGGGGTATCTTGTTAGGACTAAGAACCAGAGGGTTGTGATAGAGAGACACTTCTCTGACATGCCGAGGCTTGCTAGGTCTATTCGGCTCCACATGGCCGATAAAGCCGTGAACAACTTTACAAAGCAGGAGGGCTACAGGTTGAGCAAGATAGTGCAGTGCATTAATAAAGTGCTAAGGGAGGGTGATGAGTGTGAGTTTCCAGAGGAGCGGCCTGAGGGGCGACCCTGCAGAGACTGACGGTCCTGGACTGGGAGGCGTGTCGGCGGTGGCTTCCCTGCTCGGAGGACGAGGATGAGGAAGTGGAGGAGATGCTGCAGGTGGTGAAGAGGAGGAGGCTCCCGACTCCACAGAGACTTTGAACTGAATGGGGTCTCAGGAGATTTTCCCAAAACAGAGATCTTAACTCCTCAGGAAACTAATATGGGAAGAGTCTTGTTATTTCTGGTTGATTATTGCCTCGACCCACGTTTTGATCTGTGAAGTCATAGTTCCTAATTTATGTGACAGAAATAACATGCTGAAATAAAAGGCAAGGAAAGTTTGCCGCAATCATAGTGAGAGTGCAAAGAGTGTGGAAGTATAGTAAGCAACACACTATAATAAAACAATGAAGCAGATCAAAAAGTTGTATTTTATGCACTTTGTATTCAGCCACACAATAACATTCATCACACAGCTCTATTTTTCTCTCCTCTTAGTCATCCTTGTTTTCTATTCAGAGTGGTCCAGATGAAGAAGTAGGTCAAGTTTTCATCCCATCTGTTTGTTTCGCACAAGACAACATTCCTCCCTGCTCAAAACATTTCCACTAATATCGAGACAGCAGCGAGTTAGCAATATGTCGTACAGTACAAACGGTGTGGGCTGCGGCAGACAGTCCCAGCTTCAAACAGCAAATTAAACTTGCTTCAATGCAAAGTGAGTAAACTATATTTTAACTGGCAATGAAGAGCTCTGAAAATGAGGTTAATACATGGTTTGTAATAAAAACAGCACCTACAGATATATTCAGGTCGGTACACCTCTCAAGGGAATGAAAGGAATCAGGATAACCTCTAAATTGACTGTTTTTAATGTAAAAATGGTATGTGTCCAGCGAACAATTGTTGCAAATGCCCAAATTAAAATGTCCATTTCATTTCACATTATGAATCATTCATTAAGCATTCAATCACGGCTCTGCAATCTGCCCATCCTCACTAAACGAGAAGTCAAGCCAATATATCACCACTAATTTGAACACTTGTGTGGTATGAAGGGCACATGGTAAAATAATTATGCAGATGTTGCTTGAGCAATCAGAGATGTTATTATATATTATGACCATGCTTAGTGATGATGCAAATTAGACAACCCCTTTCAGGTAGTGAGAATATATTTATGTAACTGTACTGCCAAACACTCAATGCAGAAAAGACTCACAAGTGCATCATCCAATCCAATGTGTACACACACACGCACGCACCACACGCACGCACGCACACACACAACGCTGGCTGACATGTCCCTGTTTAATAGAGATTAATGGGGTGGCCTTAGGACATCCCTCACCAAAACCCTGACAATACACCACAAGATGCTCTATGAATTTTAAATGCCAGGTATTCAGAATAGGTTGAATGAAAAATTATATTTCCCATCCACTCATCTTCCATTGCTCAGATGGAACGTCCATGTTATTCTTTTGTAACCCGTTTACAAAATGAGCAGGTAACTGAACAGCCAGGATAATCAATCAACTTTGTTACTTTCATGGTGTGTCATTCTGTAACGGTTTGGGGGTTTCTATTATACTTGATAACACCACTCTGTGTGTGGAGAAGAGAGGGAAAGGTTTGCCCATTTATCCATCTATCTATCGCATTACTAATTCAATAATTAGCGGCAGTGGGCCATTATGTTTTTCTGTCATCAAGACGATTTGATATCACATTCGATTTGCACATTATAAGATCTTCGCTGTGATTTCATGAATGTTTGGTTTAGCACAAAACCACACACAAGGTAAAAGCTAGAAGAGGTTTGAGCTTTTCCCAGATCAACAACTTATTGCAGTTATCTCACACACATGACTGATCTCAAAACTAAACGAAGGATAACAGACTTTTATCTTGAAATGGCGCAGACAAGTAAGTCTACTATACAGAAGTGAACAATCTATTATGAATATCTGAGATGCTTCTTCCCCTTGTTCTTGACACGCTTGCCCTGCCACTTACAGTGGCAGCTATTTCAATAATTGGTTTTAGAATCTGGAGTCAAAGTCCTGCGAATTCCATGCATACCAACGAGTTGAGGAGCGATTCTTCAACGGGGAGCGTTTCATGCACGGCGGTGGAGAATGCATGTTTTATGAGCTTGGAAAACATGCAAACCCTGCAGGCTGTCGACTGGGAAATTTCCCATTGCGATGAAGAAGAGGAATGCCTGAGATTGGCCACTGTTTGGGTTGCTCGGCAGTGAAACTTGCTAATGAGAATTTTCTTTAGTTGTGATCTAAAGAAGTTTGTGGGACTCATTTTGTGATATATGCTGCATGACAGAACTGGTGAGAAGTTTACTAGTCAAACTTCTAAGTAACTGTTCTGCAACATCTGGGATATTAAGCCTTAACATTAATCTTGCTATACTGGGTTGTTTTATTCAACTGTCACTGGAGTTCATAGCAACTATGTATTATACAGGAGATTAGACGTGTGGCATGCAGACTCTGTAATAACAAATAAGAACATATTCACAAAAAGGAACTCGCCTTGAAATGGACAAGAAGAGAAATGGGCAAGTTCCTCACACTTCCGTCATTTTACCATTCCTTCCTCACTGGCTATCTACAAATACAAGACCAATTCAATATATAAGATATAAAACACTACAGTGATTATTTTTCAAATCATCAGGACACATCCTTCCTACAAGTTATATATATATAATTCTTGAAAACGTTGCTTTTCTCGCACGCCTGCATGGTGAATGTCTCAACTCCATTTTTTAATTCCCCGTTCCCCGTGGAGGCATGGCAGAAAAACTCAGAATTCAAGGTAACGCGGGGTGAATAATTGATAGACAAATGGTAATTTCAAGGGTCAAGTATTCCTTCGAGTTGAAAAAGTCCTAAGGAGAGATCGGTGGTGTATTTCGATACACATACTTAGTATGCCAGAAAATGATTTAGTATGGCCCAATACTACTATGTCCAATGCACTACTAAGCCAACAAAGACCAGGATATGGTACTGCATCCAGTTGCACTTACGTACGCCAGCATTCGGACCCACAATCCTCTGCGCAGCAGATGCATGAACAAGAGTGTCAAAAAGTCAAGGTGCCACGTTATGAGGAAGTTGTATGTCCCAATTGAATGCATACTGCATGCAACACAGCATGCTTTCTAAGGGTAGCTGCAGTATGTATTAAAAGTACAAATGGAAGAAGCATGTGATTTGGGACGCAGTGCTAATCAGGGAAATTAAGTGAAAACACCTGTGTGGGTGCACCATGACCGTGTAATCCGGATTCAATTGAAGTGGTATATGCGAGGGTTTTTTGTCTTGAACGTCAGCCCATTTTGTACAAACCATTGTTATTATTTTGAGACAATAAACACGATATTTACATTATCAATGCGTGGTGCTGCTTTTCCTTTTTGAGGCAGTGGAAAACTAGCACGCACATGTGTGCATGGTACAAAAGAGATTGAGAGTCACCTTTTAGAGTTACACAAATGGCATAGATCTCAGGGGGAGAAGTTGCTTGGGAATATAGCTGAATTAAACTGTGTAGCAACAATGAGCATAATATTTACTACTGGAGCGGAGTCATTTTTCGCACAAAATAAACACACGCAGCTAACGTTACCGTTGTAAGTAACCAGTGCCTTAACTGGCTGATAGAGTTAGCTCCAGTCTGTGCCCGACAAATCCAAACCAAACTTAAAAAGCCAACCAGATGACAACACCTCACGTGACCACTACCTCTCTTCAGAAGGTAACGGGAAGTCCACACTGTGCAAAAAGACTCTTCGGTGCATCTCAGACCGAAGTTAGTCTATGGACTGCTAAATAAAGAAGAAGTTTACTGGCGGATTACAGATTTTCAACGCTCTCCTTCAAAAAAGCGAAGATCTTCAGCCGGAATTGACGATCCATTTCGGCGTGTCCTCGCGCTTTGTGCCTTACCAAAGCTAGTTTAGTGTAGGAGCTCATGGGTGACAATTATGTGTTAGCATGACAACAACTGAAGTAACGTTACAACCATCCTACTTTGTGAAGAGGTAGAGAAAGCTGCACTAATCTTCACATAGTATGATATTATTATATAATATATAAATATTATTATTTTCTTGTTTTGTACATATATACTGTTTGATCATGTTTCATATTATTAATGCACAACTTGGGGAATCAAGTAACATATTCTTTATTTTGTTTTTATTTCAGTAATATGTTAAGATCTGGAAATGCATTCAAAACAGCAATATATGAGTTCATAATGGTATTTCCCTCTTTTTTATCATTATTAGTTTTGGTGGGGGGATTCTGCTTTATTTATAGAGCGACAGATAGACAGGAAAGGCAGGGGGGAGAGAGAGGGCACGACATGCAGCAAAGGGCCTTGGGCCGGACTTGAACCTATGCCACTGAGGTCTACCCGGTGAGCTACCGGGGCACCAGGGTGTTATTTGGGGGGAAATAACGGATGCTTAGCTATGTGACTTGAAGGTAATTACCATTGCAAAAGTGCCAAATGCAAAAAGCACCAACTGTGGTTTGTAGAAAGACAGACAACAACTATGCCAAATCGAATTAATCTGACAGCACCACAGCATGGAGTAAGCCTTCCCAGGATTCCCAGGCCCACTGTTGTGTCAGAGTGGACAGAAAATGCTCACTGCATGTTTTCTGATTTAAGGGATGTCCTCTGCTGTGCACCCTAGAGAGATAATCTTAAATGGCCATGCTACATTTGTCCTGGTCATAAGAGGTTATCATAGCCTTCTTATTCCATTCCGAAATTAAATCAAGAATATGAGAAGAGACTGTATAAAGTAGGCCACTGCCTTCAAAAGAGCTTTGGCTGTGGCTGTGCTGTGGGAGGACACTATTTTGATTACTGTCAAGTCTTAGTAATAGCAAGAACTATGTCTTACATAATCACACTTACAATGAATGTTTTCAACGTCAGCCGCAGCATAGATGCTCTATAGCGAGGCTGATCATTTGAGCAGCAATTCCACATGCCTGCAGGTTGAATATAACAAGATTAAAACAGAGCGCATGCTCAGATTGTTTGTGTGTGTGCCAGGCAAATGTAGACACATACGTAGATAGATATTACCGGAAATAATTGTGTGTGGTATAATGGTGTACAATTGATTTGTGAGAGAGTGTAATGTATTTACCACATGCATGTGTGATCCATGCAAGGATTTGTGTTTGGTATGAATTTTGACCATGTAAGAATAATCCTTATATACCAGAAAGAACTGCTGTGCCTGATTCATGCTGGCTGAATACTTCACCCACCTAATATTACTAACCTTTCGTAATAATACACACTGAAAGCTAACCACTGCCTGCTCTAGTGTTAATATTTGTGAGAGATCGATTAACCACCCTTAACATGCAGAATTATATGCATATATAATATGAGACTTGGAAATCTTGAATCATTTGAATTCATTTATAACATTTTCAGACTTAAGATGATGCTGTTTCATAAGTTGGGCTCTACACAGTATTCAAACATGCTTCGAGGTGGAGAGACGAGATGGAGAAAGTCTGTGGAATACAGAGTAACCTCAGGTTTAAAGAGGTTCAGTCTAAAGTCGGAAGTGACAATATGTCAATGTGCCGTCTCTGTTTTCGTAGTCGGATGTCAGATCGTAGGCTCGATAATTAGGGCCTGGGGTGGCGATAGAGCAGGGCAAAGGAGCTGGTGGGAAAGCTGGAGTCACGCTATCGCATATTAGCCCCACACTATTAATACAATGTGTCACTCTAATTAGTGGTTATGAAGTGATAGCCTATGTACACACAAAAGCAAGCACCAGTATACTGATTTACACAAACATGATCACAGGCACACACACAAACACACACATAGACACACACTCATCCCATGCATGGCAATTCTGCCGCACACAAAATTGTGTTCAAACTGTTGCTCAAAGTGATAACACACTTCCAAGAGAGTAAAAAGAAGAGCGAGCCGAAGGCGGAGAGAGTACCACATTCTAGGGAGGAGTTGAGGGGAAATAAGATAGCGAGATGAAGAACAAGGTGCCAGAAAAAATAATCTCCAGGCATTTCTGCGGGTCGAATTAATGACAGACGATGGCATGTGCCGCCCCGCAGCGCACGTGCTCCGAGATGGAAGGGGTTGGCGGCAGCTTTCCAAGACCTCCCACTTGAGCTCACCCCACCAACATTAATTATACACAACCCCTTCCTTCCATCCACTAGGAAAAATAAGTGTGCGCTCTTAAGACGTTAAAAGCCAGAGGATGATTTATAAATGTGTGAGCTGATCGGTGTGGCTCTCCATGACAAAGATGGCTCCACGGGCTGAACGAAGAGCACCCGTTGATAGAGCTGTACCATTTCTCACCACCGGTGAATGCACTAATGGACACAGGAGATGCCCAGGCCTCTCTGAGCTCCAGCATGAGTATTGATCAGTGATTGCTTCTGGAATGCTGACGGCGTCATCCTAATGGCTTAGCAATGTGAACTGTGGAGTGCAGTGTCAAGTCCATGCGCACTTGTTCAGAAAACAGCTCGGCCCCAGAATTGTTTGCTGTGTCGTTTGCAAATCCAGAACAGACGCTATGATCTGAACACTGTTCATTCTGTACACATGACATCTATTGCATCTGTCCATCCGGGGAGAGGGATCCTCCTCTATTGCTCTCCTGAAGGTTTCTTTCCTTTTTTCCCTGTGAAAGTTTTTTTTCTGTTTTTTGGGGAGTTTTTCCTGATTCGATGTGAGGTCCTGGGACAGGGATGTCGTATGTGTACAGATTGTAAAGCCCTCTGAGGCAAATTTGTAATTTGTGATATTGGGCTATACAAAATAAACTGAATTGAATTGATTTGAACAGGGACATCTTTCTCTGTCAGAAAGTCAAAATGAAGGAGATGTATGTGTTAACATGTTCAAATATAGAATGCATATCAAATGTATGTATTTTTATACAATCTCATTTATGCATGGGAAATGATAATAATGCATACAGACAAACACGTGCATGCGCACATAATTGGGCACATGGGCCTACACACTAACACACACACAACGCTGATAAATGAAAAAGACGAGCACATACACAGTAAAATCCCCCCCCCTCCAACACAGCCCTGCATATGAAGTCTCAATTATGATGCCATAAAAACCATGAAATTAACATTTTTAATATCAATTATGATTATAAAACCTCATTCAGACAAATATTTTTAACTAAATCCCCCCTCAACAATAATATTCACATGAACCAGAACGCTATGTTCAGTTTTATAATAGACCGACCGCTGCTTGAGCAAATTATTCGCAGCAGAAAGGGGACATGCAAAATATGTTTGCAGGCAGATAGCTTAACAAATGAAAGCCATGAAAGATAGATGAGGAAGTCAGTGCTTTATTTATATTTGATAGCCGGGCTTAAGATGTATTACCCAACCAGCACAACAAGCCACGAGTTGACAATCTCAGAAATAATGAGCTTGAAGGAGCATCTGTGATGGCAGAGGTGGTGTGTATGTGTGTGTGTACGTGTGTGTATGTGTGTGTGTGTGTGTGTGTAGGGGGGGGTGTCTGAGTCGATTTTGCTGGACAGTGGCTTAGAAATGCTGTGTTACAATGTGACAAGCGGACAGCTGGTGTCTCTTCTGTCTCGTCTCTTCATGTTTTGTACCAAACTGACGCTTATATGCACCCATTCAATCTTGACCTGTATGTGTATAAATGCATCAAAGTACTCTCTGCCTTCACGAGTCACAAACTCTAACGACTCACCTCTACTGAACATCTCCAAACATTACCCTTATAATGCAAGCACACACACACCTGTTGAGGTTTCTGTCCAGTGTGTGTGTGTATGTGTGTGTGTGTGTGTGTTTACATGGCCCCAGGTGCCCACCCCCCCCTGATCTGGCCAGATCGGCTGATGTGGCCCGATCAATAAGCAGGCAGGCAGCCTCTCTTCATTAAGTGTCCCTGGGGCCGGGCCACCTGCCACTCACTCACCGGCTTCTCTCTGGCAAGAGCTTCACAGTCGGCCTCTGGCTGCTTCCACTCAATAAAGTTTGTGTTTCCATGTCTTCGCTGGCATTTTGTGTGTGTTCCCTTTGTGAAACATGTTGAGAGGGAAAAATACGACATACTGTACCTGCCGCACTGCTGACACCCCTCAACACTGTTCCGGTATGGACGATCCTGCCATTCTGAGATGGATGTGAAGAAGTGTTCTGATTCTCCGTGAGAAACTGTGTACCATAGCCATGCCATTCAGAGTCAGAAATCAAGAGGCATAAAGACGCAATTATGAGAGAAAATGAAAGAAGCAAAGAGTAAAATAGAGTGACAGCTCTAAGACAAGTGAATTGTGTGTGCAAGCATCAACAGGTGGTGAGCAACCTTTTCCATTCAAAGGGAAGAGAATGGAAATGTCTAAAAAGGCCAAAGATGAGAAACCTGTATAAATTGTATACAGTGGGTGAAAAGTGTTTTTCTTAAGTCTCATCGTGTTATTTGGGTTCAAAATAAGGATGTGTAAATGGGATTGTTTATGTTTTAAAGGTAAATGGTATATAATACAGTACAACACAAAACAAAAGTAATTAAAAGGCACCACATATTGTATATCCATGCAGAATGTTTAAGAAATCAAATTGCTTAAGGGTAATTATAATTGTGAGTAGTTAATCAAAGAGCTGCGATGGGAAGCAGTTTGGAAGTAACCTAGCCAACCGTGCTGGCACATTCAGCTCCCCCTTCAACATCGCACAAAGGTCTAATAGCTGTGGCACTTGAGCTTGATGAAAGCGCGGTGATGAAAGCAGCGTTAGGCAGTGAGAGGAGTTGGCCCTGCTCGCTGCCACTCCTCCACATGTCTGCAGGTTCATTACCAGCGAGCGCAGTCCTACATGCACCATTTCCATACCGCTACCCGCTGAGCATTCCTCACATGTCACTTTGGGGCACTATTATTCAAAGCACTGGTGAGCACTGGCAGTTTAGCTTTCTGGACTGAAAGGGCGGGCTGACACGTGCAATTTCTTTTGCATTTAGCAGATGTTGTTATCCAGGGAGGCTTATGTTTTTCATGTATCATATCAATATCGGAGTGCACGGGCATCCAAGGAAAATGTGTGTTTCATAACAGAACGTTATGCCTCAGTATTAATGAAGGCTGTAAAACTGATTTCTACCACAGTAACTACAGTATTTACACAAGGCTAATGCGACCCAGTTTTTTATGTACAGTATATAGATGCCACTTTAAGTGACCTAGCCCCACTGACTTGTGGGTCCACACTGTAAAGAAGGGCCTAGAGGCAGGGGGGCTGGATCGTTCCACTGAGATCCACCCAGCAGGGGTAAGTGAGGTTAGCAACCACAAGCAATTAAAGCATCATCTGACAGTGTGAATCTTCTGCTTCTGGTCTCTTTGCCGAGAGATTTCCGGATCCCTGTGATGTTGAGCCTTATCGATCGGCACGCTGGAAAGGTCAGTGATTTGGCCCACTTCCAGAGCCTCCCCATGCTCTGGCATTCACTGGAGCTTTGCTGCCCAACCAGGCTGGCACCGGGTGCGTGGCAAAGGGATACCCTGCTGCCGAGGGAAACGTGTAACCTTTCAGTCATCACCGGGGTTTACTCACCTTATGCAGGGCCCTGACGACTGTGTCGCTCTCGTTTGTTATACTAACACTATTATCTCTGATAATATCTTCATTTCTTTTTATATATCTTTTTTTTTTATATCTAGTTTGACATTTTGGTCCACTTATTTCCTTCCTTGCTGAGAATTAGAGGGAAACATTGATACTGTCCCCCTCAATCTTCTCATTTAACTCATTTAGCACATTTCCCAACGGCGGCATGACAAGAAATCAATTATTAAGGTCCAAGGTGCTTTCTCGAGCTTTCAAGAGCATCTATTGGCTTTTGTCAACTTCCCCAGCTCAACGCCATCCGGCCAAGAGATTTGTCTGAAAAGCCTCAGAAACAAGTAGAATGGGTCATTGTGTTTAGATTGTTTAACATCTACTACATTAATATTTTCTTAAAACTTGAGCAGTGTACCCACATTGAGAGACATCCCATGATTAATGTTGTTTTATCAGCACATGGTTAAAGCATCAGTTCACTGACTTGCATGATTAATATGTGTATGCTGCTTCAATCTAAGTTACATTTCCATTGCCAGTTGGTTGTCTGACTGACCAAGCACATCATCATCACATAGTAATGAATTATGCAGAGGCAGGGATTGTTTTGTTTCCCCAGACTTGGAGACTGTTAAAGAACTCAAAGTGCTGCCTCTCTCTTAAAAGAACATTAGCCAGTTCTCAGATGCTTGAGCTTAAAACTGGTCTGCTTCTTGCTGCTTTTTTCCTTCCTCACCACTTTCTTATCCACAGCCTCTGCTGCTTCAACAGATACAATGATAGACTAGTAGTTAATTCTGTGGCAGGAAAATTATCTCTTAAAATAAATATTTTCATTCAGAATGAGCTCAGAATATGATAATCCCAAACTTACTGCTGCATAAAATAAAGCATGGGACTTCGGAGGCAGGTGTGTCAGGGTTGTATTTGATGTACAGGCTCATGCATGCTCATGTGTAAATTGTAAATGTGAATGACCATCACAATTAACTTACCACACAGCGACACTTCCTCTGCAAAGTGACGGAGCGTTTAATTCACACATGACTACACCCAGACAGCAAGGGATCCGTTCATTTGACCTGCATCACTACCCCCCTGAAGTGAAAAAGCCCCTCAAGAGAAGGCAGAATTCAATTTAATTATACACTGAAAAGCAATGTCAATGTCTTTAGCACTTCAAATCAGCAGCACGTCATGGTGTGGGACTTATTTCATCTCCTCGGAGATAGATGAGAAAACAGCATCAGGCCCCAAGATCTCCGTGGCGCCTGATGACATTTCTGAACAGCTAAAATGAAGTATCCTATTGTTTTCTAACATATTTCTCTGATGTAATTGAAGATTACAATATCCTTTCACCTAGGTTGTTAATGATCTGGAGTAGATGATCCATGCTCCTCTGACTTGAAACCACTCTGTTAAAGCTACCACAAGGAACTTTATCTTTGTATTAATTATGGCGGCCCTTTTGTACAAAGGTGGTAGTGTTTCTGAAGCACCAAAATCCAGTGAACCTGTCATTTTACTGCAACAGGATCTGCCCCGCTCAGCCCTGGTTCTGGTTCTCCCGTGCCTCCCTGGGCCTCCAACAGCTAGAAGAAGCTCTGCTCCAGGCAGGAGGAGGAGACGCTGCTTCAGGCCTCTCCTCCTCCTGCCTGGGCTCCGACTGCAGGTCGAAGGCAGCAGCAAAGCCGGATCAGCAGGCTGGTTGCTGCTGGAGGCCTGACTGGAGTCTGAGCTGAAGCACTTTCTGGTGAACGTGAGTGATTTTGTCTGATTATGAGTGGAATCCCACCCGGTAGCACCACTGGCATGTATTAAGAATAACTACATAGAAATAGTCAATTGTTTGGCTGATGGTCTCAATTACTTATGGCGGTCATTTAGAGGTTTTCAGTTTTATAATGGGACCGTTTTATTACCAGTTTGAAGTTCCTCACAGTAACTTTAAATATGAAGATGGAGCCAGGAGCTACGTAGTAGACCTGAATACGAAAATATGTGTTGGAAATGATTAATAATATCTCAAAACCTGAGATGCGCTTGTCTGAAATGAAGTAAAGCTGATCAAATGGCTTAAAAACACAAGTGTGGAAAGAAAAACAAATCAACCACGTCTCATTTTGTCCAATGGAAATACATACAGTAGATTTCCCTGGGGCTAGAGGCAGTGCATTCAGCAAGCAATCAAGTAATCTGATGAAGTGAAATGAATGGGAGTGGGGTGGAATGGTTAATCGCCTGTGGAAGCATTTTATCTCGTAAGAACACATTAAAGAGGTATTCTGTCAATGTAGGCAATGTTGGGGGAGGATGTGAAAAATCACAGTCTGCCGGAGTGTGAATCAATGTGACTCTGGTGTTCTCTTTAGCAGAGTACATCATTTCGGCCGAATATGATTTGCTTTTAGACAAGTTTCAACATTGCATCCAGCATAACAGTATGAAGGAATTGCAGTAGAGAAATATAAATCAGAATGTGAAGAGGAAAATAAGAAAACACAGTACAGAGAGTTGTCTAGATTCCTATTTATATCCCAATCCATGTCATCACATTACATTAGAAATGACACATACTCAACATTTCCCCGGCTCTGCCATGTCCATTCGCTGTGGGACAAGTGTGATATGTGCTGTGGCTGTCCTCCTCAAGCGCACCATGCTAATGCTTGCCATAATTATATGCATCAGCAGTGTCAACATAATATAAGATCTGCATTCCTTTCTGCTGTATTACATCTGCAAAACCATCATGAAAAAGAGTTTGAATGCACTCCAAAATGTATAGCTATTGAGAGTCAAACGTATCACATGCAACTGCATTTACTGAGTCTAGATGTTGTCATGTTAGTGACAACATCTAGACTCAGTGCCTGTTAGTTGCCTGTTAGTTGATCAAGTAATTTGAAAATCACAACAGAAACTGCTTGCCTGTAAATAATAAATGCCTTGATTACAAACACATCCAACACTACGAAGAAAAGGTGGCCACATGGTTATGAGCAATTTTCTAAACTAAGCTGAATTATTGTTTTAAACAACAGTAGCTTCATCTAGGCACAATAACCAAAATGTTATGCACAAAAGCCAGTTTGTTTTATAATTGATTGTCTAACTTTCCCTCTAACCTCAAGGGCATTTAAACAATCTTTCACTGTATGAAAGAGCAAGTTACATCTCAAACTGATTTTTGATGCTCCTGAACTAATTGTCCTTGAATTATTTGAAGTTTGAAATTAAATTTGTTGAGAAACTGTCAAACAATAAGTCGTGTAGCAGGTTGGATGTTCAGCACGTCCACCATGGTAAATTAGCATGCTAACGTGTGCTAACTACTAATAAACACAACGTACGGCTGAGGCTGATATGTCTAGTTTGGCAGGGATTTAGTCAAAAAACAGTATCAAACCCATAATAGGTCAATAAAAAAGTTATGGCATCATTTTTGCTCCCACAATGTAGGTATTAGATGTTAGGATAACGCCGGGTTAAGTGACAGTTTGAGCTGCCGGTACAGGGAAAGTAATTAGAATTTAATCTCTGGGCATCGTGGATATCGTTATTCAATTTCATGGCAATCCACCAACTAGTCGGTGACATATTTCAGTCCAGACCAAAGTGATGAACAAACCAAACATCATTACCAGCGCGAATAAAAACTGACGCAATCGGAACATTTCTCATCTGTGTTTCGATTGTGAAAAACAAATCGTGAACGGCAACTAAACAAACCTGTTGGACTCCTTCGTCTGCAGCAGAGCACCCGTCCATTTCATTTATAGCTACACTCTGACACTGACAGTAATTGAAAAGGGGGAGATATTATCCACAATCACCTTCATAATCAAACACAAATATTCTCATCTACTTGTTTCAATGATTCGACTGAACTTGTGTTCACGCTGCTCAGATTGAAAATGGGATCATAACATTTGTTTTAATAATATAATAACAAAGTTGGCAAATTATCAATCTCTCTGGCGATGCATTTGCTGTGTTCATATATTTTGAACTCAAGCCACAGCACTCATGCGCGGAAGTTGAAAAATAAAAATGTTCTCGTAATGTCATATTCTGGAAAGCCAAGACAAGGTTCCTGGTTCCTGTGGTGAGGTCCAACTCGACTGTAAGAGCAGCCGGAGGAACTCAAAAGCTGCCTTTGATGCTGTGTCGGCTGTTTCACTGACGTGGATCCGCCCGATCCGACACTGAAGTAGGCTTTCAGCTGAAAGAGGCTTCAAGTCGAGGAACGTCTGTGGAACCATCCATATGCATCATTTGTATAAAATCATTCTTTCCAATGCATACTTTTGTCTTTCACATCGCTGCTCGACAGATGCATGTTATTCGTGGAAACCGTAAAACCCTTAAATTCATGTCTAACCTTATCTGATGCTATGTCACTCTTCACAGCAACATCCACGAGATGAAGCCCGTCTTTTCCCAGTTGCGCTCACCACCCTGAATGCCTGCGGTGGTAAAAAACTCGAGCAGAGTTATAGTTTCCACCCTGGAAAGGATGCCAGGATTGAAAGGGCACGATCCAGCATAGAAAACTGCAAATATCGCTCAGATACGACTGATGAGCTGTAGAATAGTTGGTTCTGGTTATTTTAAATAATGCACAGACTGAGTGACTTGCTGCTTTATTCACTACATGATCCACCTAATCTGATGCCAGGCAGCCGCGGTGCATCAGAAATGCAATGCTATCTCTGTATCTAGGCCTCACATGTTTACTGCGCCGTCTGGAGTCCCTCCTGAAAGTGTGTCATCTAATGTATGCAGCCAACAGTCACTGCTCCTGAGCTCTTCTGGGTATTGGGGATTACATAAACTAAACAGACACAGTGTGGAAATGGCCTCCCGTCAGTGAGTGTGTGCATGTGCTGCGTCTTCCTACGGTTCCTTTCGCTCCCTGACAACTGAAGCTTGCGCATCTCCAAAGACTTGCACCGTGGGGAGCCTTATTTTGCATTATCATTAAAGACACACGCGGAGTGTTGCGGACTAGTGCTGCAGGTTTGCCACAGGATCAAATAGGAGGCCCACACTGTGTGCCGAGATTGCAACGACTTGCAGCGTTTTCCGTGGGCGCATTAGTTGAATTTCAGGATATTTTATAGTGCTATTTAGCATTGCATATCTCCCAGGGAGAGCACCCAGAAGATTAGGATGAGACGGCTCTAGAGACAGCAGCATCAATGCTTCTCATTTTCCTGGGAAGCAGCCGAGTGGCGTCTAGGCCGCATTTGTCAGAATGTGAAGATTTCTGGCAAGTTCTCCATCAGAGCATGTCAGCTTGCGCGGGAGAGAAACCAGCTCGTCTCATGCCGTGTACTAATGTTTAATGCTATTTTTTCCAGCAGTGTGGAATGACGCACTTTTACCTCTCTCCTGAAATGATGAAAAAAAAACTATTTCTTTGGTATTTTTTGCCATCCTAAAAAGAAAAAAGCTTAAATTAACCATTCACCATGCCGGTGTCAGAGACATGGCAGACACACATGTGATCATATGAAAGAAACAGCAGAGCATCAATGAGTATTTGAGAGCGACTGCAGGCCGGAGCATCAACACCAGGGGAAACAGGGCTCGACGTTTCACCACCTCACTCAGCAGCTGGTGATCAAACCAATCAGATATGGTTGGAAAGCCCCCCCCCCCCCTTTCTATTTCTTCTCATTACCCTCCAAGCATCTTGATTCAGGTCTCCATCACAGTTAAATGTGGTTGATAGCCTGTGTTTTCTCATTGGGGATGCTGGTGAGTCACACTTTAATGGATATACAAAGGAGTACAGGGAGAGCAAAAGTATTTTCAGGATAGTTTTTCATATATAAAAGCCGGCCAATGATTTTACACATTTTAGAGACACAAACAAATATTAAAATCAAGAGATATAACAAGCGAGAACAGGTAAATACAAAAAGCCAACATTACATTTGTGTTTACAATTAAACGGGTACATTGACATCAGATTTGGTCCATTGAGTGATCCAACAAATACAAAAAAAATTGTATTAATCCTTCAATATAAGGCCACTAGAATTACTTACAGCATTAATACACCAGACACGGTGTTAAATTCCAGCATTGGTATCTGTGCATGTTCACCACTGAACTGAAATGTCTCCATTGGGAATTGTTTGCCGTGAGAAGCAGAAGACAAGTCCATGCTATCGTAAAGCGGCAGCACGGTCCGTTGGGATTAGGTGACAATCGGCCACTTGACAGGTTGAAGTGCTCCATTAAATATCACAACTGTTTACAACATGGGTCTGGTTGATCAGCTTCTGATGACCTGCCAGAGAGATATGATCCTCGACTGGTGAATATCAATTGTATTACCGCTGCATGCACCTTATCAAATTAGCATACAATATAACTGCAGCATAATTTTACTATGAAGGACGTGTCTGCATAACAGATGGCCACTGGGACAATAAATAACTCTTTTAATAGCAGGATATCATATGTATACTTCAGTCACAGACAAACCGATAGGAAGTGACAGCTTTTTCATCTCTAAGCGTTGCAATTTGCAAAATGCATGAACACTGTATTAAAAGGGCAATTTCACCCGTTCATATTGAATCTTATCTCTCATGGTCGACACTCATTGAAGTCCTACATCATAGCAGGGAAACTCCATGGCAGTGTGCAGGACTGCCTGGGCCCATGAAGACCTGAAGAACAACTTCTCTGTGGCATGTGGTGACCAAGCTCAAGCTTCATCGGCCATCACATGCCCCCCCGCCCCCCCCCCCTCCCCCCCCCCCTCCCCCTCCCCTTCTATGTAGCACACGATAATCTTCAGCAAGCTTTGTCTGCACAACTATGAACCACGCATAGCAAAAACCTTTATGGATTACCGAGAACTTTAACCCCACAAATGACATCCATTATCCAATATGCTTAGAATTTTTTTTTTTAAGAAGCTTTAGGCTTCTCCTATGTGAGTTCATATGCACAGATGTTACCATTTTCCTGCACATTTCATTCATTATATTCGGCAGATGAAGGAATTCGGATTCTCCCATTCATCTTACTGCCAGTATACATTCTGAATCAATAGCCAAAAATCTACTTCAGTACGATCGTCCTCTAGCAAAGCTCCTTTGAGACCAACCGGCCAACAGCCTGTTAAGGTTAATGGTTAGAAAGAGGTCACAAATTGCTTCATTCAGTCTCCTCCACTATCGGCCCATGCTGCCAAAAACGGTACTCTTGATGACTTCCATTCATAAATCAAACCATAGGCGCACAAGAAACAAGTGCTCATCTGAGGTGGATGTGGGTGGCGCAAGTCCAAAAGATAAGTCCGCCGCTGCACCCCTCTGACACCGAGAGGGAGAAGGGGGCGATAAAGAATTGAGAGAGGAACAGAAAATCCATCCAGACGCCATCTGGAAATCCCCAGCACTCTGGAGACACAAACAACTGTCTCCTCCTCGATTGTGTTTCCCTCGGGCCGCCTCACAAGTGACCACAACAACAGACGGATCTATAGTTCCGATTCTGACCGATGGAAAAAGAGGTGGCGAGCACGAATCAGTACGAGCCACAGGAGGGGAGTGTGCCGTCTTGTCAGCAGGAGAGCATACATATTGTAACACTTTGTCACAACTCTCACTACAGTTCGCTTTCTATCTCATTGTGTGATCAAATATACATTCAGTACAAAAACATCTTCCTGAAGGGAAATCTTAAAATAGAAGGATACTCTTATGCTTTTTTTAACATTTAGGCACTTTCTATTGGCTTCAAGTGTACAAGAAAAATGGGAAAGAGGATCTTGTTCTTACAATATGCATCTACCAACATTAAGAGAATACATTTCCTGGTATTTATGACTTAAAATGTCTACATCTTAGCTTTAAAATATAACATAGTAAGTAATGTATTCTTATCTAAAAACATAATGTTAAATAAACATAGTTGATGACACATAAAGTAAATCAAGAAAATATGATATGATTAAGTCAGCTGAAGATATATATAATTCAAAGAGCACAGAATATAAGCAAGTACACTATGTTGTAAAACATATATTAAATTCCATGTCATTTTACTTTAAAAAGGTAACATTCAAAGCCGAACAGAAGCCGACTGGAGTTCCTCCTGTTATCAGCAGTTAGGTGAGGTACTAGGTGCTTGCATAATGCCCGGGATCCAAGGCTGGTTCTAAGCCACTGGTATGCAAGAGTACAAAGCAATCAAAAGGCCTAAAAAGGTTCTGAACAAAATACCTGAAGATTTGTCCCACTTTCTCTCAACAAATAGAGAACACAGTGAAAGATAGAAACTTGCAGAGAGGAGTGTTGGCACCCTCTGCAGGCGAAGACGCAATTTTTTTTAAAAATGCTTCACAATGTGCTAACGCATTTAGACAGATGTCCACACGTTTCAGCGTTTGCATAAAGCAAATGAGCTAAACTGATCTCAGAGATCGTACCAGTGCCGGAGTGGCTAACTGTCACACAAGAAAAATGTCAGAATGTGCAGGTTCTCAATGATTCTCCATGATTACAAAACAATACATATTCAGTAGGCTCCTGTCTCCCAGCAACAGCATCCAAGAAAAAATATTCCCATATATATATATATTCTCAAATTTCTTCAGAAAGCAGATTTCATACATCATTTCCTATTGGTTCATTATATCCAGCTAGCACAAACATGTGCAAATGTCGAATTTTGGAAGAGAGCATGGAAGCTTCCCCTTTCTTTCAGGGTACGGTAAACATATCAAAATCCACCCATATCCCTCCTCGGGATATCAGCCCTGAATGAAAAAGATATTCTCGTTCGATAGCGTTACATTCTCTCCACAAAGAACCACTTCTGGAGGAGGCTGTCAGAGCAGGGTTGGAGTGAGGGGGCTGGTACCCCGTTGTCCGTCTTCTCCACCGCCTGAACACACTTCTGGCTCAACGTGTGGTGCAGGCTCCCATCCTGAAAACAGTCAGGTAGAGGGTTAAAAAAGTAGCTATTAGGGCTATACAATACATATCTAGAGTATAATATACTCTATCAGTTTTACACCGTGATTCGTCGTCTTCACTGTTTTAAGACCAAAGCTTCCTGTTGGAACAGATATTCTGCCCATAGTGCAGTTTAGCCACTGACATGAGTGCGGTTGGACTAGACTGTGTTAAGCAACTTGCGGCAGTGTGTGGTGAGTAGCCAGCTTGCTAGTGCTCCGTCATTTACAGTTTATAGTTATAATATCAGCCTTACTGTTGCTCATCAACTGTGGAGTAGCTCAGCTCTGTACTTGGCATGACTTTGACTGTAGCATGAATTAGATTAGGGCGTCGGGATTCAATTCAATTCTCTTAGCGTCAATCCAGTTATCATTATTGTATGAATTTGAAAGGAACACATTCTGCAGATTGTACAGTGCATTCTCATTGATAAGGTAATTATACATGTGTTGCCACAATCCGACTTAATGATGAGATCTTTAGAACTGATTACAAAAATGAACTCCTCACATAATTATATTTCCCTCTGCCCTTGTATGAGGAGAAGGACACAGAAGGATTGACCTCCTTACCTCTCTGAGGACAAACTTCTGGTCTGCAGGTAGAGGTTGTCCTGGTTTTCTACACAGCTGGAGATTCAGGTAGCTGCTGATGTTGTCGCCCACAATGCACCCAGCAGGAACCCTCGTGTTGTAGCGGATCTCACCGTCCGGGGAGAATTCAAAGAACTGCGGGAGGACGGAAGAGCTCGAAATCTTTTCATGCAAATTGCGTAACGTCAAACAAACATTCAACTCCCTTTTTCAAATGGAAGCTTTAAATCTCATTTGAAATACAAAAAGTTTTTTGCTGAGGAAGAAAAAAGAGTAAAGGACAGATCATGATTTAAGCATGTGTCTCAAGAGGCACGTTTTCACTTCAAATCAACCGATGGAAACACAACTAAGACAGACAGCACAAGCACTGCTGAGCCCACTTCCCACAGAGAAGACATCCGTGTGTCCACAGAGAGCTGCTGCAATAACAAAGGTACATTTCAGAGTGCTTCCTGGACTACCATCAACTACAGAGGAAAATGTTGTTGGCAAAAGCACTCTCCTTTGTATCAACCAGGCCAACATATCATCATTCAGCCTGGAATAGGTAAACTAGTCCACTATTCACAGACTTGTACGTCTACAACCCCTCGTGGTTTACTGTGAAATAAGATGGCTGTGTCACTTTGAGAGTCTAGCAGCTATTAATAATATGACTTACTTAGGTAAATAGAAAACATACATTACGCTGGGTTTTTCGCCCATATATCGTTGTGTGTTTGAGGGGAAACACAACAATCTTTAGTTCATAAAACGAAGACTAATACATTTCACAATGCTAAAATTAAGACATTTTAACGTCCATTACAATAAAACAGACGGAAGTGACTTTTCACAAGACATCAGGAAACATTTGAAAGCTATTGGCCTGAAAGACTAAAGTCCATTACCTGGTTCTGACCCATGCCATGACACGAGTACAGTATGACCCTTTGGCCCACCACCTTGTTTTCATCTGTAGGGTTGTAGTCAAAGCAGTAGCTGGTCTTGCCCCGGTTCTTCAGCTATAATGAGCAAAAAGTCACGTCAATAAATCTTTTGAGATACTGATACAATATTGATGACAGAAGCACATATGTGGGTGAGGAAATCCATGCCACAGTTAATCGTATTGTAAATATCACACGTTTATTATTTGCCTCTCAACTGCACTGCTCAGCTGGATTCAATTCAATCAAACTGGGGAGAATGGTTAAACTCATACTCTAGGTAAAACCTGACGATCAGTGATGTGTCCTCACCATTCCAAACATGCCTGGCCGATCCTCTGGGACGTGAATATCGGGGTAAATATTATCCAGATACCACCTGAAGCTCTTACAGCCCAGCTTCTCTCTAAGCTTCTTTCGCTCGGACACGTCTCCAAAGGCCTCCTAGAAACAAAGACCACCACATTATATTAGCTGCATCTTTCTGCCATCATAACCCGAGATCCTTAACTATAGTAGGTCAAACAGAACTGCTGTTACATGGATATAAAATGACAATAACTATCACTCAGTGGCATCTTACGTTCAAATAAAGACCTTAAGAGTGTGTGCTCCTGACGCAGTCAGTGTCAGAGGCCCAGCTGGTACACAATATGTATAGTTGTTCCTTCACTCGACACGATTACATCCCTGATAACAAAAAGAAAACCACTCCTTCATTCTGGTCTAACAGGGGTCTCCCTGAACTCTGCATTTCACCCGGAGTGGGTGTGGCTTTGCAGGACATAGCATTGCAGCGTCCGTTTGGAAGAATGAAGGATACAAATCCTGAACTTTCGTTTGCTGAAAATGAGAACTGAGTGGCAATTTATGGGCTTCAGTTTTATTTCTAAAGCTTGAGAAATTAGGCAAATTAGCTGAATGACACACACATACAATATGAGTATATACGTTTAGTTCATGTAAGTCAAGTATAAAGGCATACAGAATATGCTGTTCATGTTTTCCTATAATTTGTATATTTGTATATACAAGGGCATATAAACTTATGTACATGGAAATTGATGGTCTGCCTTATAAGCCCATTTGGGCTGAGCATCTATTGATGCAAGATACTACTTTGATATCAGAATACTAAGGACATTTGGTTGTAATGTAGTCTATCTAAATGCCACTATATATAATATTTTCATTATTATGATGGTCAATTTAAGGTAAAAGTCATTTGAAAATCTGCAGGGTAGTCTTGTCACGGTTGCAGCGCTGCCAGCAGGATGGGGAGCAAAATTGGATCACATCATGTATGATCACAAAAAATTAAAAACTCCTTTTGGAAGTTGGAAGTTACAATTAAGCAGGATGTCTCCTGTAAGCCCCGCCACTGGGTGAAATAGCAAGTTTTGAAGGGAGACCAATCAAACCAGAGCAAGAGAACCAACGTGCATCTGTATGTTCAAGTCAGCTTAGGCATAGGATGTGTGCTTATGCAAATGCCTTTGTGCATACATATTTACACAGTTACACCCACACACCAACGGTGGTCAAGACGTGTGATTCACAATGCAGAGAAGAATACAGTCTCAACTCACTTGCGGGTGAGACCTTCCCTGCTGGAGGAAGCAGCGCAGGATGATGGATGTTGCTGCTTTAACCAAACACCGCTTTAATTGGCACTTTATCAATTTATTAGCTCAGAGACCGATTCCCGAAGGAGAGAGTTCGTTGTTACCGTAATGGGAAGGACCAGTAAGGACCATCAGAGAACACAGCAAAGGGCGGGTGCGAGACAACGTAAGAGTGTTTAGCAGTCCGATGATTATCCAGTTTATGGATCAGTAAGAGGACACTGAAGAAACTTAAGTAGCAACTACAAGCTAATCTGATTTACACAAGAGGCCAATCAGGGGAGACACTAGGGGAACAATAGATACATGCTTACAGTGTCACTCTTTTGTTCGAGTCATCCCTGAAACTAATACGCTGTTGCTTCTTGAATCTTGTATATTTTAGATTTCACACATGTGTATTATTTATTAACCAAGAGGTTAAAACAAGAACTCACATGGACTGACAGGTGACTCATTAACTGACTTGAAATATTAAAATAAGCCATCAATATATGCTGAGACTGACTCAAATTACCTAGATTGTGGGGTTAGAACCAACCAATGTAGTCCTAACAGACCTGAAGCACTAATTTACACAAATAAACATATTGCTGCCGGAGTTAAACTTTAGCAGAGGAAGTCTATGGATCCTGAAGGGTGTGTGTTGCGTCTGTTTAAGAGATTAAGTAGGAATATGCAAAGAATATTTTGAGAAATTACTATTCAAATTTACAACAGGGATTAAATCATCCCCTGAGTATCTGGAATTCATAAAACTACTGCAAATGCCAGAGGAACAACCTTTTGAAACCTTGTTTAATATAACATATTGCATTGTATGAATGAGCATGCTACTATCTACTGGGAGCGGCAGTGTTTGTTTGGAGGCTCTGGTGTATTGGGTTCGCCGAGCCACAGCAAGGTTGGCAGGGCTACCTCCTCTCAGGGAGATGAGTGCCACCTGATCTGTGTTTAGAGAGCTTCTCCTCTTAACTACACTGCCCCCCCACCCTCACACACACACACACCAAAGAAGGGCACTGCTCTCAACCCGTCAAGGACAGGTGGGTGACACCCGCTGGCACCGAGTGGCACGGAAAGGTGGTAATCACACACCGGAACGCCCTCACAGCCCTGTCACCTTGGGCGTCTGCCGCTCATGTATCCCAAGTGTCACTTAATCAGGGAAGCTTTTACACCACAGCGGGAATGCAGTGTGTGTGTGTGTGTGTGTGTGTGTGTGTGTCTGTGTGTGCTTGTGTGTGTAGTTTGTGAAGACGTGTTAATTTGAGCAGGCGTGGAACTGCGAGTGTGTACAATGGTGGAATACAGTAATTTGCAACGCTTGCTTAAATAATTTGTTGTATATGAGCTAATGCTACCAAATACATGCACCATACATGTACATGTGCAGACTCACCAGTCGTGCGTGGGGGTTTCGATGGTAGTAGATCTCTTTGTACTCATCCATCCAGACCTCAGCAGCTCTCACACTGTTTGCCAGAGCTTTGCTCCGCGAGTAAGGGGCCTTTTTAGGGAACAAATGACCCACATGGGAGCACGGGTGGATCTCCAGGCTGCCCCCACACTGCCAAATCTAAGAGACATCAACAACATCACCACCACCATCACCACGAGAATTTGGTTAGACTCTCAGCTGTGATTCAATCACTCAACACAAAGCACAGCCTTGTTGTTGAGGAACTTAGAAACAGAAAAGCAGTTTTGTTGTTATATATATATATATATATATATATATATATATATATATATATATATATATATATATATATATTTGGCTCATTCCCTTTGGGAAATTGCAATTTAAATATTAGAATATTTGGCTAGTTTTCACTGGTTATTAAGTTATAATTCTTTCAGGATGGTTTTCACAGAGAATGAGGAGTCGTCACGTGATGCAGTTCTCGGTAAATGTAAACCAGATCTGGATGCCATTTATTGTGGTGCTAAAATGTGCATTTTTCATGTCAATATATGCCTATTTTGCTTCAAGCTAGGGCTTTTCACATGCAGAATGTGTACATGTAACACACACACACACATGCGCGCACACACACACACACACACACGCACACTTTCTTACCCTGAAGGAGAATTCCAGGTTCTCTCCTCCCCACACCTCCATCCCCGTGTCGTATGTCCCCAGGTAATGGAAGTAGTTCTTGCTCACAGCAAACAGACCACCTGCCATAGTAGGAGACCTGAGGAGAAAAAACACGTCAAACGATAATTCCCCTGCATTTTATGAATTATGAATCATCTGGATGAGACAAGTAATATACCAACGTTAATACTTTAATACCAGCTGGCAGTCGGGGTACAACTATTGATTTAGAGCCTATTCTGTTAAGTTATCTTTAAAAAGTGTTCAGATGTGATTGTTGTCTCAACAGGTCCCGCAGACCCACCTGATGACATCAACGGGCGAGTGACGGCGTTTCTGTTCATACTCTGGGACAGAGTGCCAGGTAAAGACCAACCGCCAATCAAACCCCCCAATCTGGGGTTCACCAGAGTTCCCTAAATACTGGAAGGTGTTCCAGTCGATCACGTCGATAACGGGACACACCACAGCCGACGGCTCCTCCTTGATCCTGGAGAAGAAATGAGAGAAAAGCAGTTGACGGCTCCCCTTCAGCTGGCTGGTGGAGATTTCGTAAAACTGCAGTTGTGCTAAAAGACAGTCTTTCAAACCTCACCGTTGACAAAATAGTAAAGAGGATGAGTACATTGTGTTTCTAACCTGTGGAGCAGGGGCTCTAACCAGCCCTCATGACACTCGCAGTGACAGTCCAGGAAGGTCAGCACCTCACCCGTGGTAATAGACGCCCCTAGCAACCGTGCCCGCACCAACCCCTCCCTCTTGGTGGCCCGGATCAGATGCACCTTCCTCAAACCTGAGATGTACCTCTCCAGTGGCTCCTTCAGATGAGCTTCAGGAAATCAAGTACCAAAAAATTAAAAGGCAGGTGTGTGTGTGTGTGTGTGTGTGTGTGTGTGTGTGTGTGTGTGTGTGTGTGTGTGTGTGTGTGTGTGTGTGCGTGTTTGTATTGAGGGCATTTTTGTTTTGTTTCTCAAGATCAACAAGTAGACCACAACAATTACAATCTGCTGTCAGCTGGTAAAGCTGATTAAGAAAAAGGTAAATAGTGTTTTAGAGTTTTTCTTGATATTAACATTCTTCAAATATTTATTTTTTAATTAATTTAAGTGAGTGCCAGAAAGCTTTAAAATGTTTCTTTGTTGTAATTAATCAAGTTAATTTTCACACAACTAAACAAATTGAAAACCTTTACCTCCCAATGTATTTGGCATCACAAGGATCGTACTCAGATTAAATTAGATTAGAAAACTTTATTAATCCCCAGTGGGGAAACTCATTTGCCACCAAACATTCATACAGACAACAATAGACACAATCCACAGAGCACAACAGACAAGTAACACACTACAAGGAACAAACAAAACCAGAAGACACCCCATAAAATATGACCATCAGAAAGATGCTAAGTCTAAATCTAAAAACACCTAAAGGTGTTCATTAAAAAACCGAACTGCTGGCAGAACAAAGGACCTTCTGAGTCGTTCAGTAGAACACTGAGGCGTCCTGAGTCGCTCACTGCATGAACTTCTGAGTCCATTAAAAACACGGTGTAGTGGATGGCCTTCAAAAGAAATGATTGTTTTTAACATGGCCCTTGTCCTCTTTTGTATAGTGACCTCTAGTGAGTCCGGGGGAAGAAGGCCAATCACTGAGCCAGCCTTTTTGATCATCTTATTGATCCTGTTTTTATCATCCGGAGTAATGCCTCCCCCCAGCAGAGCACAGCATAGAAGAGGACTCAACACTGGGGAGTCCAATTGTAGAGTACTAACTAGTACTTACTGACTGATTCTTTTCTTATTCTCATTGACATGTAAACATATTTTCTTATTATCTCGGGTGAATTTTTCTTTGTTGAGTTTGTATTTACTTTTTCTCTGACCTTTCCTTTTATAGAAATGTACGTTCGATACACAATAACTACTTTCAGATCATTCATGTCTTGTCACTAAAATAACAGCACTTCACTTATGCTGTATTGATCACTCCTTGATGACTTGAGTTTGTATGTTGATTTATGGGATAGGAATAGGATACAAACACATGTACAAATCTATATCTCTCAAAATGTGACTGTGCATAATGTTCGGCCTCTACATCTCCTCCTCCTCCTCAAGTGAAACAGTCTGAAGCAGGAGCATCACAAGGGCAGAAGGAGAGGCAAGCATTGCTTCACTCGATTGGTCGTGAGCCAAAGCGTTTTAAAACCACTCCCTCTGATGGCTCAGCTCCTTACAAATTAGTCTGAGTACACAAGACCAAACAATGAATCACTTCAGATTAGAACACGTCTTTCACAATTCCTCTTTAGGTCATTTGCACAGATGAGTCTGATTAGTAGCACTGTGCTTGAAACTATTTACCACACATCCAATTTACCATCCGTGCAATTTACATGTAAACTGTTCGGAATTATTATCAAATAATTTTTGAAAGAGATTTTTGGATCTGTATATGGAAAATAACAAATTGTCCAGACATGTGACATCGAGATCTGTGTTCATCTCCCTCGATGCAAATAAAATGTCCCTTTATCTACATCTTAGACGCAACACCTGTCACCAGTCCTTGTGTCACTGTTTGACACTCCTTATTGCCATCGTCACTCTGTCTTCGTCCCCGCTCACCATCTGACAAACCAGTTCTGTCTGTGTGCTTCCTTGTGTGTCCCCCTGACAACCGTTCTGTCCTCTCTGACTGTCAATGAATCAACCTGCCAGCCCAAAGACCCCTCTGCCTGTCCATCAGTCTGTCTGTCTCTGTCCCCCTCCATCAGTCTGTGCTTGTGTACCTCTATCGCTGTAGTCGTCCACCAGCACCAACTCTTTCAGCAGGATGTCGGGCGACGTCTCCAGCACACTGTGCACCGTCCTCAGCAGGGTGGACCAGGCCTCGTTGTAGAAGGCGATGACCACGGAGGTCGTGGGCAGCGACCGGTAGTCGTACCTCAGCTCTCTGCAACTGCGATGTCGGGAGAACGTGCACGTCAGTGGGCAGATTGAAGAGGATGATGCAAGTTTGATTCTGATCAAACACAGTGGCGTGGAGCTCAAGCTTGGTTGCTAAAGTAAATATACTCAATAAAAGAAATGAACACAAAAAAACCATTTAGATAAGGCGAGTTATTCCCCCAACAACAAATACTCATTAAAGAACTATACTAGCAGTTAGGGAACTGGATTGTTTAGCTGTTTCACAGTGCAAGAGATTCCTCTTGAACTCCAGTAGTGTGTTAATAGTGTTTGTTTTGGATATTAAACTTACAGCGGGTTCCATCTCTCTGGCAGCTTCCGGTGTAACGACAATTTATCACTGACATAAGTGTTGATCTGATGTTTATTGATGCTTTCCTGCTCTTTCTTCTCTCCTCTTGGTCCAGATTTAGTTTGACGGCTCTCCCCATTTCCCCCAGGGCATGCGCATCGAAGGGGGGCCTCTCGTAGACGGGTTTCTTCAGCTCCTCGTTGCTCACCTCTCGCTCTGCGGGGGCCTCTCGTCGATTCGTCGCGTTCACGTCCCCCCGAGTTGTGTCGGAAAAAGATCAGGTATCCCACTAGAGTGACGCCAAAGATGAACAAAAGCAATTTAGGTCGATTCCTTCTTCCGCACTGTGCCATCGTGTCGCGTCCTTCCTTCCTTCCTCGGTGCGCACGTTCATGCCCCGAGGAGCTGCACTCCGCTGACACCTAACGTTACTGCCCGAGTGACGTGACCGCTTCTTTTTATTTCAGCAGCCTCGCCACGTTTCCGTTGACGACTTCAAGTAAAGTGCGCATTCCTTGAGACGCGATGAACGTGCACTTTAAGTGAAGTTAAGTCATCCTTGCGGTCTTGGAGAGGTGTCCATCGACCAGGCCGAGAGTTTTGGTGACTTGTTGAGCGGAAACCTTGAAGTTTTTCTGCTGACGGACGTTGGGAGTAGGACACTCCTCCCCCTCCTCGACTCGTGTGCTGGAGAAATGTGAAGGGGTTAACTAACTCGGATTAAACCAACTAGTTATCCCATGGGATTAGCTGCCTAACCTGCGGGCTCCCACTGGGAACAAATCCAGGTGACGTCTAAAACGATGTATTAGTTTTCATTGAGGACATTCAATGTTACAATTAAACAAAGACACATTTCCACTTGTCCTCAACGTCGTGACGAGTGTCCAACTCCTCTCTATATACAAACTCTAGTAAAACCAAACCGTAACGCCTCGCGCTCCTTGAACTTGAATAACCGTAAAAGAAAAATCAAGTGAGTGGTGCTCGCAACGGCGCTTCCGGTTAAGGAATGTCAAAGTAAAATTCTGCAAAGCAGAGCAAAATGAGGCAATTACGACCTGGTTTTGCAGCCACGAAAAAAGAGATTGACACGCAGACTGGAGGCAAATAATACGTCATTTATTTACATGTTGAATGGATGATGACATTAGAGGCATATAATACAAAAATAAAAATGAAAGGTCTTGTCAATTTTATTTTGGTCCTCGGATTGCAACGCCCTTTTATTTTTAATGCAAAACAGTAGAACGGGAAAGTAAATACATCAGCTCCTCTAACTTCATAAAGTTGAAAGTTGCCAGCGGCACGTACATCTTTTATTTACCTTGAGTTGATGTTCCAGTTGTCGCTCATGAAACTGATATCAAAACTCTTGACACCAAAGATGAAATCCGACACAAAATGTTTGGTTGAGCAAATGTAAATAGTCAATAATTAAGACCATATCGTTCAAGGGGAGAAGGTCATTTGAGTGGCATACTGTTTGATCGAGTACTCATATTGTGAAAACTACAAAGAGACACGGGAAGGCCACAAGTCATCCGGAGTGTTGTAATATATCACGGTAGACTGGGCCTGTCGCGTCTTTCAGAGACACATTATTAATGTTGATGCATGAGGGCGTTTTCATTCAGGACCAGATGATGGAAAACATTTTCCATGCAACAGATATTTGGTGCAAACATATTAACGTGGAAATGAAACAATGGCAAGCTCCTTATGCACCTTTGGGTTAGGTATGATCCTCTCTTAGTCAGATAGATGGAGCCAAAAGTTTTTCCCAGATTCCATGTTAGAGAAACCACAGAGCTGGAGGAATCACGTGAAGGAGATGGAGAAGATTAACTTAATGCAGCAGCTCACACGAGGAAAGCTGCGGCAGCATCAAGAGAATGCAGTCAGTTACTGTGCTATTTATAGCATGAATGCAGATCTGTGCATCTGTGAATATAACAAACAATAGGTCCTCTAAATAATCAAGGGCAGAATAAACGTCCCGTAAGTTTAATGCACAGTACATTGTTGCTTACAGTGACTTTATCATTACCTGAACCCATGGACAGAAAGTAATGTGGATAATATGCAACTAAAACATGACTGTAATCTTACACCATTTGGTCTCACTGGTTTCCACCATCACCAGTTTGAACTCCCCTCCTGACCATGACTCTAAAGTTAGTGAAAGGACTCTATATGCGCTGCCTTCAGTAGTCATGTCATTACTTTTCTACCACTAGGTGGTGCCAAATGACTGAACACTGAAATCTCTCTGGAGTGGAATTCGCACTGGGAGGCTGTGGCAGAGTTTCAGTAGATGTCAGTCTTTAGAAAATGGACACATCTGTTTCATGTTGTCCACACAATGAAAAGGAGCCGGTAATTAACTTTTCTTTTGCTGCACCAGCAGACAAGATAAAAGATGTTGCTGTCGCATTACTGAGCTGAGATAGAAACAATGAGAATGACACTGCATCTGTGGTTAGTTTTTTTTTTTTATTCTCTCAATCATCCAAATAGCTTTTATTGTAACATCCATCCCATTTCAGTCACCCTCTTCTTCATATCAAAATAATCATTATCATCACCATCCCTTCTGCATTATCAGTAGTTTAAAAGGTGCTTACAATAGCACTGTCCCACTTTGGTCCCTTAAAACAAACATTATTTACAAAACACAAAACATGTTTATCTAATGTATCCATTGACTAGTAGGAATATTTCATTTTTATAATTTCAAAGGATCCCAGACGCCAAACATTGCTCAGCGATAAGCAGTCTTCGGAAAATTCCGTTGCAATTCAACAAACATTTAAACAACAATGCATCTCTTGGTCATTGAATCCCAGTAGAAAGGCCAATTGGTCTTCAGTGGCAAAAAAAAAAAAACGAGTGTTATATGGATGCTTCTTCAAGTACGGTTTACACACAGGAGTCTTAACAAACTGTCAGGCACTGCCAAGTTGAATGATTGAATTAAAAATGTCTCTCCCTTTAAGGGTTTTGTGTTGGAATAAAATCAAGTGCATCAGTTTTTAGCATTCAAACACATTTCTACATACGTTTGACATTCTCTGGCACATTTCATCTCGTAAAAAAAAGTAGTTTTTAAGAGTGACAACCTTTCATAGATGAGTTTAGAGGGTGCTCTTATTTTTACACAACAGGGAAGAATAGATTAAAACATTCCTGTCAATCACTAAGCCCGATGGGCCAAATTGCACTTAGTACAATGCTGTAATGAATGCTTCAAGTCTTGTTGGGGCAGCATTCGGCCATGAAACTGGCTCCACAGACACGAGATAGAATTGATGAGCAGTCTAATACGACCGCAGCGCTCTCTTCCCACTCACATGATGCAGCACGTTAGGAAGTAGCTGGTTTGAGGCAAATTGCAGCTGACCGTACATTCCTGGCACGCTTTCTTTAAAAACGGGTTCTTTTTCACTTCACTTCACAAACATGATTATTTAACAGTAATAATTCATCTTAATTGCACATCAAGGCAACGGTAGTACAGCGGGATTTTGCGTGTCGTTTTCTCGAAAAATGCTTCAATCTCCTTGAAAGGCACTTCTTGTGCTGGACAGTCAAATCAGTCTCACTGCTTTCACGTTGTTGCGTTAGAGACAATAATGACACTTAAGATGTGCCCTTGACTCCATTTTGGTTGCAGAGGCACTTGGATGAAGTAACACAAAAGTGAAAGTCTCTAGTTCAGTCTCCTTAAGAAGACCAAATATACCTCGCCTTGCAATTCTCATTCATTCTTCCACGATCTGCACTTATTCAGTCATTCAAACGGGTACAAAAGCTCTGAATTGGGCGATTCATTGGCTTAAAGTGACTTTCACCACCTTTCCTTTGCTCGCCATTCCCGCTGGAAGACAACCCCTGTAGTAATTGCACTATGGTAAACGAAGGTCACTTGAGGTTCCCTGCTACTTTCTTACGTCCTCCTCCTACCACTCAAACTTCCACTGCTGGTTTTTGTCTCCTGGGGTGCACCGCCTCATCTGGGTGTCTGTGCGGCCCTCTGGCGTGCGGTAGGCTGTCACACACATGTCTGAGTGAGGGTGGTAGATGGTGCCGTCCTGAAGGAGAACATTTAGATTAGAGGGAGGATACGATAGTGTGTGAAGGGAATGTGTGTGTTTGAGTTTAAAACCATACCGTTCTGAAGTTCCAGGTGATACTGGGAGGTATGAGCTCCCCGTCCCTTGGGCAGTTCCTCATATTGATGGAGGTCTGTCCCTCAGTTACTTCAGCACAAAGCTCTGTCACCGAGTTGAAGCGGATGTCCCTTTGAGTTGTGTACTCAAAGTACTGGAGCAGAAGAAAGACCTGTGTGGTTATTTGCTCTGCACATATAGAATGCATATGTGTGAGCTTATGTTTCTTTGCTATGGAAAGAAAAGAAACCCAACTGCATAAACAGCTCCACCTCCTTTCAAAGTTTGACTCCATACTCTCTTTATACTTTAATCTCTCTTTTTTGTATTAAGAAAGCCTTTCAGCAGCACAACAGTGCAGCCTGGCATGTTTTTTCCTACCAGGATTACAGGATTCTTTCCTCTTATGCTGCTGTGGGATCAAGTCCTCACTAAGCCGCCATTGCATGGCGCGTCAAGGCGTCTCATCAGTGAAGACGGGGCCTTGGCCCTCTCAATCCACCAGACGTGAACACAAACCCAAGGCTCCCCTCTCCAGTGTCACTTCAACATCCTGGCCATGCAACACTCCCCGGGCTTCCCATTAAACGGAGGGTCAAGTAATCAATCGTCCCCATCCTTCTCTTTACATCTCATACATCTTTCAGGTGCAACAGGGCCCATAATGGTAGTGCTTAATAAAAGACTCACTGGCCCGTGTCTGGCTTTAAACTTATTTACTCAGGCTGTGCCATTGATTCTGCTGACAAGGCTCATGTATCTTTTAAATGGAACGTGGTTCTTATGTGGGCCGGCGAATGAGGAGCAGGAGGGAGGCGATGAAGGGCCTTCAAGGCTTTTGTTTCAGCGGGGAGCCATCCAAACATTGATTTTCAGTCACACATGATGCTCTTTGTGACTGGGGACACCTGATGCGGCCCATCAGCAAGGTAATCAGAGATATCGAGCGGGCTGGAGATTCACTGACAGGAGCCCTGCCTATTGTCTGACTCCAACATTAAATATGTGTTCTCAACTATCCACCACTGGAGTTGGCAGGCATTCGGTTTAAAAGTACCTGTGATTCAATTTCCCAATATTGGGGACGATGTGGGCACATTCATTAAATTCAAGTCATGGTGGACACACCAGCAGGGAGCAATTTTCTTTTGTGAATCAACTGTCGCAGCTCCTTTTAGTGGTTAGAAGAGAGCTTTGACATTTCAAGACACATCTCCCACTGGGCCACGAGATTGTGAGAAGAGAGAATATGTGCATGAGAGGGAGCGAGAAATACAAAGTAAACGAGGTGTGAAATGCCTAATGTACCTGGTTGCCTCCCTGGCCGTGGCAGCCAAACAGAGAAAGGTGGGCACCTGTGGGATTGTGCTCTGGGGAGTTGTAGTCCAGACACTCAGAGTTTATTCCTGAGCTTCGCACCTGGCAGGAGGAGAACAATATGCAATTCAAATTAAAATCCTGTGGTTTATTGATGTGAGCAGTTTCTCTAGTTGGTGCTATTTCTTTCCAGGCAGGTCCGACTGTGAGGTCACGTTCAGAACCGCAGCACTCAAGCTGCTAGAATCGGTTAAATGATCCAAATGATCACTTTGAAATACAAACACACACACACCTAGTAACCAATCGATACTAAATAGACCTGTTTTACCTTCCTCTTGTTTTACTATTAAAACATGCCAACATTTTCTTTACATTTGAGGAGATGCCATAGTTTAAGACAACGTTACTGAGTTTCGGTGCTATTGTCGTCCGTACAAATGTTTGATAATAATACCATTCCAGATGTTTGAGCAAATGCCCTGGTCACATGGAACAGGTGACTCACAGCTGTCAAGGTGAATCAAGTGGCAACATGGCAGTTTTTGTTTGAATGGGCAATGGAATACTCCACCAGGTGTCTGGTTTTAATGGTCTGGAGCCCGGTCTAAATGGCTTTCAAAGCCCTTTGTCCGAGTGCAGCCTTCTCACTTTCAACAGGATTTCCCATGTCTGCTCCAACTAACACCCAGGTTTAGACTCCCCGTGAATGGAACACGGAGAGCAGGATACAACTGCAATGCCATTTTCTTTTTCACTTCAGTAACTGGGCTCTGCGATCAGTGTGAAAGAAACACTCGTGCTGCACTTCAGATGTAACAAGACAAATAATGGAATCCTGATAGCAGACACTCACAGCCCCATGCCAGCCCGTTCTGTCCTCAGGAACATGCAGTTCCGGGTAGATATTCTTCAGATACCAGTCAAAGCTGTTGCATTGCAGCCTCTCTCTCAGCAGCAGCCGCTCTGAGATATCCCCATAGGTCTCCTGGAAAGTAAGCACACAATGAATAAGTCATCTTTCACAAGCATTTAATCTCGAGCCTTTGATGTGATGCATTAAAATAACCACAGTTTTTTTCTGGCACATTTTCTGTTATATTTGAAGCTGTTAAAACAAAACAAACAGTCACAACATCCATCCATCCATCCATCCATTTTCAATACCGCTTATCCTCATTAGGGTCACGGGGGCGCTGGAGCCTATCCCAGCTGACATAGGGCGAAGGCAGGGGACACCCTGGACAGGCCGCCAGTCCATCGAGGGCAACAGTCACAACAGAGTAATGTAAATATGTACATCCTGGATATGTCTACACCAGGACATTAACTAGCATTATCAAATAGCTGTGTTTGCTGAAGTAGTGAACTCCTTCAGGAAAAAGGCCAGCGCACTCAAACACCTCTGTGCTGCCTCAGGTGGGGGGTCAGCAGTTGCTAACTTTTCATTTCAAGATCAAAATACACAGAAACTGTTGCTGGGAGAAACAATGGAGGAATTCAGTTTCTCAAACAAACAGGACTTGAATCCTAAATAAATAAATCAAAATCTCCAAATCCTGGATACAAATATTCATAGAATTAAAAATGAATGCTGGGTGTTCTTGTGAAAACAAGCAGGTATAGTAACTAAGAACCTTATCTAGGGATACATCTGGAGGACACAGTTTGAACTGTTTGAACATCTTTAAACACACTAGAGCTGCTTCTTGAGTACTTTCCCCAAACTCTATAATTGTCTGTGGCTCTGCAGTCTGTTCACATACTATTATACTTACAGCTGGTGATCTGGTCTGGCAGTGCTGTGCTCAATCTGCCTGATCAGGTAACATATTGTTTGATCAAAGATCCCCAACATCAATAATGGACTTTTTTCAGACTGAGATACATACATTTTTGATGGTGCCCAATGCTCAGAACCTGAGAGGCACACGGACAGCATTTCATCATTTGTTGACACCGAGACAGGTGATTCATATATAAAAATCTCAATCTGACATACGGTTAATAAGTCCATATGACACGCTTACGTGATTCGGCTCATTGTTTCAAAACTCAAGCCTAATAAGACCCTCAACAATCCTTCATCAAAATGGCATTTTTTGCCACAAAATGCACACATGCACCATTTAAATGACTCTTTTGAAGAAGCGACACACTGATGCACTACCCGAAACACTGATTGTCCCAGTACAGTACCTACTCACAGAACAAAGAAAAGTAGAATGACAGTACTCAATGATGGAAATGCAATGAAACAAAAATAATTACAGTGCAATAGTAAACATAGAAATATCACCAGACCACCACACCCACATCACAAGCAATGTCATCTCTGCTCCCTTTCTTCTTATCCTTGTCTCCCTCTTCCTTCTCTACCTAAATTGGGCATTGCCACTTTAAGGTATGTTTTGCATTTTGAATAAGAAATGTTTTGAGTTTTTTTTTCTCCCAAGGATTGCAAGATATTTAATTCTCAAACGTGTAAGAAAATGTGCGTAGTGTTTTGCAAGAAGTGTGTTGCAAAGTGCAAAGCAGAACATGTGTTTGTACTGTGTTGTGCATTTGTTTAAGTCATGTTTACACAAGTTAGGGTTTAGATGCTTTTGGGTCAGCGATCACTAAAGATACTGTAACACGGTGCTGCTACGTGTAGCATGGCATCGGAAAAACAAGCCTCGAACAAGACAGTGCATGTGTCCAAATATGATTCAGAGAGTATTTTTAGGTCAGCTTCTTGCATTCCTCACAACAGCACGTCAAGCTAGACAGACTGTTTATAAACGTGGTTCCTTTAATTCGTAACTCTCCTACCCTTTTGGCTGGGGGATTCCTGTTGTAGAAGTGCTGTTTATAAGAGTCCATCCAAACCTCTGCAGCTCGTACGGTATTCTGGAGGAAGTTGGGCCGTGCATAAGGGGCCTTTTTGGGGAACACATGGCCCACATGAGAGCAGGGGTGAATCTCCAGGCTGCCCCCGCACTGCCACACCTGGGGGGGTTAAACACATGGCAAGCAATGATGAGCTCATTTCTTTGTTGCCTTTAACATCATATACTTCATGGAAAACAAATCATATATTGTGTGGTTAAATAATCAGCAGGTTTATCAAACCCTTTTATTCAGTTTATTTGGATAATACAATATCAAGAAATAGAGACTAATGGTAGCCAAGAACTGTTATAGGTACCAGCATATATTGTATGCATTTTTCCACATCTCAGCTCTTACAATAAAGTACAAAGAGAGAACCAGCAGTTACACAGATCATTGACCAAGTAGAACGCTGTCTATTGTACACCATGTGTGATACGAACCGATAACAAGTGAACTTTGGCACTTAAATGTACCGCTGTGTACTTTGTCTGCCATTCAAGTTTGAATTACCTGCCAATAGGACGTGTTTGCACGATTGTTGCGATGCAATGCTAGAATTCCTCTCTGAATACCAAACAAAGTGTTTTAGCTTCAACCCCACTCTGTGTTCTTGAGTCAAGAGGCTGCCTTTAAAAACAGCTTGGATTTATGCTTTACATTTGGATTGTATAATTGCTTGACCTTCCACCATGGAAAATAAAAAGGGAAAAAACAACACCTTTAAAGTATGAAATATTGTTACCATGGTATTTCTTAATTTATGTATTTATTCATTTATTTTGCAGGGACAATGCACACCAATCAACAGTTGGACTGTAAGTGAGCCAGAGTTAGCCAGAGAGACTAATTTCCATCTGCTGTCCCTGGCCAGATGTTTTTAAGGTACTTGAAGCTATGAGATATCTTTCAATCAAACAAAGCTAAATCATTATTATATATCCACAGCCAAACAGCCATTACATGACAGCCCCTTCCATCTTAATTCACTGGGATTTTTACCCCGCTCTATTTTTTATTTTATTTTGCACTCAGGGTTGAAAACCAATTCACTAAACATAAATTATGTATGGCAAAAAGTCCCAGCGAGAGGAATTTTTATTTCCACATGCATAACACATCACTCAGGGGAACAGCCCATTCGTCTTCACGCTGAAACCACACACACGCACACACGATGAATCATGCACACGCAATTTACATTGCCTACCTTTGGCTCCGGCTACACACTCACACACACCTCAAATCTAGGCCAATTTGAATGATGCAAACAAGTGAAAAGCGACACGAATGTCACAACAAGGTGTCAGCCAATGTCAGGGTGCGGCTTCAGACGGCTGAGTGTGATCTCTCACTCCTACTACCCACCGACTGTCAGCTGTTAGATGGATGAATCAATGGATCAGGGCCAATACCCGATGAAAAAAGAGATCCTGATTCTGAAATGCCAATCAACCTCATTGATGTATCTTTCTGCTCTTTGTCACAGGAACAAACAAGCGGAGTCAGTGGACGTTCTGTCTGCGAGTAAGACATTTTGGTAAGAAAGCGAGCCAGATTAGTGACCGTTCCCACACTTTTCTTTTTAAAGCCGTCTCATATTGCTAAGTGCCATCGCAACGGTAAAGTAGTGACTCTGTGGTTCTCACTGAGGGAGAACACAACTCACCCTGAAGGAGAGCTCCAGGTTTTCTCCTCCCCACACCTCCATGCCCGTGTCATACGTGCCCAGATGTTCAAAGTAGGCCTTGCTCACAGCAAACAAACCACCTGCCATTGTCGGAGACCTGGTAGAAACAGTCGAAATAAGGTGACGGTATTATGGTAATTTTCAAGTCTTTTTTAAATTTGCGGGAACCACCTTCTTCATAAAAAGAAGCCTTTAACTACACCTGAGCTAATAATCACCACTTAATGTTGTTTCTGATTTCAGTGTGGGCTTGTTGAAATCAACTAACTTAAATGTAAGTGGAAATGTAGAAAGTAATACAGTATTATAACACGTACAGTGGCAACTTAGCAGCGAAAGGTGTACATGCCAAACTCATGAAGTGATCTCCATGAGGTCAGATCTTGTGAGGTATCATACTGTTACCTGATGGGGTCGATGCGAGACTTGCGCCTCTTGCGTTCCGTTTCGGGGACCGGGTGCCACTGAAAGGTGAGTCTCCAGTCAAACCCTCCGATCATCGGCTCATCTGTTTGCATGTAAAACTCAAAGGTGTTCCAGTCAATGGTGTCGATCACAGGGCACACAATGGTAGTGGCATTCTCACCAATCCTAACCATAACGCATCGCCAATAACATGTAGAAAACAGGGAGAAAATATGTATACACGTCTGCTTTAGTATTTGTTTTTTTTATTTGAGTTTTAATTTGCATTCATGACTTCCAGAAAGCTCCTAATCATCTCATCTGGTGAACCCACCTTTCCAGCAGAGGCTCGATCCAACCAGGGACACACTCACAGTGGCAATCCAGAAACGTCAGAACGTCACCTGTCGCATAGGTGGCCCCAATGAGACGTGCCCGGACCAGACCCTCCCTGCTGTTGGTGCGGATGAGCCGCACGCGATCCAGATCACTGATGTAGTTGGCCAGTTTGGATTTCAGGTAGCCTGTATTTTTTTTTACAACAAACACACACATAATCATCATTTGTAACATTAAAGTTATAATATTTCCTTGTCCTACAACTTATTTAACTTTTTTTACCTGAAAGAAACACAGGTACTGCCAAATTAACTTGTTATGGCCAGAAAGGAGTGATAATTATCTCTCTCCCGGAGAAATACAAGCGGGTCCTTCTTAATTAGACATTTATCTTGATTCGAATCATTTAATTCATTGCATTAAAGCATTTGCCGATTTGAATTACTACTATAATTACTTTCCCAGCAAGATCAAATTAAATATCACGTGAGTGGCATAAACACGCCTATTATGGTGTAACGGAGGCGTTGTATGCTCAAACCTGTTTAATCAAATTTAGTCATCAAAGTCAGTCCTCCAGTTGGTGGCTGTCTGCCTGTCTGCCTGTATGTGTGTCTGCCTGCCTGTCTGTCTGTGCTCCTGTCTGTCTGTCTGTCTGTCTGTCTGTCGTAGGCGTCCTGCTCGGGGACTGGCATGTCCAGCATTCCATTCGGTCAGTGAGAGGAGAGGAAATGATGTCATGGCAGCTCAGTGCACACTGACGTGACCATTATGGTGTAATGTCTCCGATACACACCGACTAGACTAGCTGGGACCAAATACTAAATCCATTGAGACAGACAGAGCTCAGAAAAGCCAGTAAGTAGACCTTTGAGTTGATCCTATTTTAGACCACATAAAAGAATGTCTATGTTCTAGACTCAAGCATGATATGCAATACTTCGTGGCTTTGAATTAAAAGAAAACCGGCTGCTCTTTAAAAAAACACAGCATTGTTGTCTTAAAATAGCTTGAGATAACACTACACCTTGTGTCATCATTAACAGGAATGTGTCCAGAGGAGTTTCTGAAGGTGTAATTGCTTTAGGATTATATCCAGTGGCATTATCTATTCACCGCTCCTTAGATATAGCATATATGTTCTATATATATGTTCTATATATAGCAGAGTCCTGCTTGACTTGGTCTCTTTTACGCTGTCAATGTGAAGAAAGCACAACTGAGGTTTTTTTTCTTTTCTGCTTTACTTAACTAGCAGGCTGTCAGTCCTCTTTGTTTCTGAGCTTAAAAGAGTTATTTTTTCCGCCCGTTTTATTTTTATAGACAGAAAAAAAAAGAAAAAAGATTTGTTCTTTTATCATTGTGGGGTGTCAGACCTCGGTCACTGTAGTCGTCAATGAGGATGATCTCTTTCAAGAGGATGGCAGGCGTGCTCTCCAGCACACTGTGAACTGTCCTCAGCAGGGTGGACCAGGCCTCGTTGTAGAAGGCGATGATCACAGAGGTTGTGGGTAAACGCCGGTATTCAAACTTCTTATTTCGGCATCTGAGAGGTGTTTGTGTGTGTGTGTGTGTGTGTGTGTGTGTGTGTGTGTGTGTGTGTGTGTGTGTGTGTGTGTGTGTGTGTGTGGGGTGGGGGAAGAGACAGAGTTGATTTAAGCAACAGCACACATGTATGGTACGAATTTATACAAAATAAAACATGGCAGCATCCTAAAGGAACTCATATAAGCAAGAAATATTTTTTTCATATGGCCAGAGCAGCTTCAGCAAGTATTGTGGCAGATTGAAGTATCTGGTCTTAATCCAGATGGCGGTCATTAAAACAATAAAGAGGCTAGGAAATATGGATGGGGGTGGGGCGGGTATCACACCAGTGAGAAACATACCACAGCAGTGCTCTGGGGGAGACCAGAGGACCTTGAGCAAACAAGAGACAAAAAGAGCAGAACAGAGAGAGGGGACAGGATGGGAATCAGAGTGAAAAACTGTCAACTAATAACTTGAGGGGAATGAGCACAAAAGAAGACACGGGGGAGAGAAAAACATGGGAACAGAGGAACCGTTGTCGTCAGTGAGCTTTATTATTATGCAAACTCTGCAAATAACACTGGGAGAGTGTCACCACTGTCCCAGGCTGTTGTAGCCTGAGGCTAAACCCACAACTACGACACTGTTGGATTAGAACAAATGTGTCCAGGCATTAGTCACAACCTATCAAATAAACTGTTAGCAAACAAGATTGTCATGCCACATATTCTTCTCCCAGGATGGGAACTCTTGTAATTATGGAGGAGGTGCAGTACTGCCACGAGTGTATACACACACCGCCCTTAAAAAAAAGGGACAAGCGTTACACATTTGCTTACATTGTTACTCGGCATGAAGCCAAACAGAAACAGAAGCTCTTTTGGGACAGCTTGATGGATTCAACAGCCGTTAACGGATGTATGTGAAGGATCTTTATGTATAAAAGCCCATAATGAGTAATTGGCAGTTATATGCTGATCATTCACACCTCAAGCCACATGTTTATAGTTACAAGACATCTTATTCCTCACAATACTTAGTCTGTTTGTTAAGGAATAGAATATGTCCATGCAAACAGCACATAGACCCCCGTGTCTTGAGTCATGCTCCTCCATCACGGTGTGAGCAGCGAGGCACATGAGCTCCATGACACGAAAAACTGCACACCACTTCCTCCCCGCTAACTCATTCCTTACCGTGTCTTTTCAAATGTGCACTTGTCAAAACTGTCACTCTGCCCAAATGGTCAAGTACCCATCAAACATATCATAACACTGGCTAAAGATATCTCTAGTTATCTTTGCATTAGCACAGTGTTTGACTTTCACTCCACCCTTCAGTTTCCTCAGCCCAGTAAGAAGATGAAAGCATCTTTTCAGACTACCTTTGGATACTCGCTGGTAAAATGGTTTATTCCTGTTTCACCGAGGCAAGATTAATTTCTCCGGGTCTGTAGTTTTAATTCCAATTTAGAAGATTTAGCATTGCACTTACGTAGAAAATGTATCCGTTGACGTTATCAAAAGGACTGCTAAAGAGAATATAAGCTTAACTTGGACACTCCAGTCATATAAAACAATGACATGACTTTCACATATATGATGGTTCTCTCCATACGGACAGAGACCACATCTGGGTTGCATTAGGATGGGAGCCAGTAAGGTAAGAAACTATTAATAAAAGACATCATTCTTTGTGTGTCATCACAGAGGCTGGGTTGAAAATATCTGTGGACAATAATTCTGGATGGAAACAATCCATTCAGGCAGGGAGCTGTTTACACCAGCTTCAATAAGCCCTGCAATGCATCCCGAGAGCTTTCATCCTTGTTTCTAACTGTCAGTGGAAACCTGATCCCAGTAAAGAGCTCAATTTAATCTCCATTGAGTAACACATCCCTGACACAGTTGTAGCATATCAGCTCCATGCAGCTTTCAAGGCCAGAGACACATATATGCTAGAATATCAAAGAAAATGCCGAGCAAAAAGAGAAGAATTTGTGATTTTCTATAAAACAATTTCAGTGAACTTGGTTTCAGGTGCCTTTTTGCTTTACTCACTCGCTCATCCTGTGGTCCAGGATGTGCCGATGGAGGGAAATCTTATCACTGATATAGATATTGATAGCATAGCTCTCCACACTGTCCAGTTCCTGTTTCTTTTCATCAGGGCTGAGGTTGAGGCGTGTGGCCCCACCCATCTCCCCTGGAGCATTGTGGTCTGGTGATGGCTTCACGTAGAGGGGCCTTGCCAGCAGGCCGTTCGCCTCGGTCTCCTCTACAGAGAGCTGTCTCGCCAGAACTTTGTGGTCCTCAGCTTCCTCCTCCGGAGAGGAAGAGGAGGGGAATGAGGAGCGCGCTAACAGAAGGTAGCCCAGCCATAGCACCCAGAGCAGGAAGCCAGCCTTGGCCAGCACACCAAGTTTTCGAGAGCAACGCCCCCTCATGAGAGAAAGTCTAGGAAGGCACCGTGACTGGCTGAGCTTCATGGGGCTCTGGAGAACAGAAAGAGACAAAGAATTAAATCAAACACACGATCAGTACTATTTTTTTTTTTTTTACAATATGTAAGAACAATAAAACAGACGGCGAAGGAAAAGTGTAGGTATTGTGAGAGAAATCGATACATGGCGCCAAATTACTACCACTGACAGGAGGAGATTTACAAGATTGAACTCTGTAATCAAAGCTCTTTCCATTAGAAAGAGGTTTAGGACAAACCCATTCACAATAAAGTGAGGTTACTCACCTAAACACTTACGCACAACTAAAAGATTGCTTGCCTCTAAATTTGCAAGTGCCCCGAGGACACAGCTCCTGTAAAGCAGACCGGTAGTAATCAACACCAACATCATAAATATAATTGCCTGCTCAGGGCTGCATTAAGATGCTCATCGAGATGGAAGAGGCTAAATGATGCTTTACCATACAGTAATGTGCTGAATAAATTGAGTATGCAATGCATTCAAATGAGAGATGAGTTAACTTGATGAACTTTATTACATGGGCGCAGTTTTATCCACACTGCATCACAGAAATCATAAATAAGGAGGGGTTTTACCCAAACTGTGCTGTTGCACATTTGTTTTCATCAGCAGCATTACCAGGAAAACCTTAAAAGGAAAACCAGATGTTTCACTTTTAGGTATAGCTAAAAAAACATCTGGAAAATAATGGTGGCTTAATAAATCACACATTTTGATATAGTCCACACAACAATCTGTTCGACAGCATTCCCAGCTCTTATGGCATACGTACACATAAAAACCAGAATGACAATAATTATCAGTCAGGTCGAAGCAAGCCTTTTGTGTACAATAAGATTAAGAGTAAGTCATGTTGAAGGGTTCCTCATTTAAAGATTTAGATTCCATTGAGTTAAAATATAAGTAGTAAGTCAACAATCTAGGTGGAATATCTGGGAATGGATCCTTGTTTGCTGAATTACAGGATTAGCCAGGATGTGTGGATGTGTGTCTGACAGATCAGCTTAGCTCGCCATGGTTTAAAACAGGGTTGGGATAAAAACACACCATGTTGACACTGAACTGAATTTAACCACATGATTGTGTTGCATTAATATTGAATCAGGGTGCCATTTACAGCAGTGCCAGCCAGTGCCAGACAGACTTATCAACAATATCAAAGCAGACACAGGCACCCCCCCACACCCACACGCACACGCACTGCTTTCTCTTCCTCACAGAGCACAATGATTTCCTAACTGCAAATCAATGGTTCATTCTGAGAAGAGTGAGGCTTTAGGCAGCTGTAGAGAAAAACACTCAAATAAAGGTATGCATGCAAAGTGCTGTGTGAAATACTAGATATATGGTACAGAATCAGAGGAAACTCAATTTCTACTGCGGTCCTTCAAGTGGCAGCACAGCCCTTTCACTCCAGCCTGGGCCCTGGCCAGAGGGCTCGGGAATCCTCCTGAGTTTACAAAATGGAGACGCCGAAGGACAAAACCTCCTTTTATTGGCTATCCATCACACCTTCCACTCGCTCTGAATCCGATAGCCTTACTTGGGAGCCGTTTGGAACGAGCCGTAGGGGGACAGAGGCCTACAATTCTTAAATCCTGCTCCACTTCTTTTGGCTAAGTAAATTAAAAAAATTAAAAAATGGGCAAGGGATAAGATTTGCATTTAGCATGTTTCGCCCCGTCACACGAAGAGGACTTTAAAAAGGGAGAGTGATGAAAAAGATGGGTCAACTATCAATGGCACAGTTATTCAGAGGAAACAAGCCAGGCTTGATGCTGGAGGCACTTGATTAATATGTCAGATTAACTATAGTGGCACATGATAGAGACAACCAGTGCTCTCCATAGTTATTGTGGAATGGACATCACGCTGTCAGAGGCATGGCTCATTTCCACCCCCGCAATTCAAGAGCGAACGACAAATATCCAGTGGAACAGGTCACAGCAGCTGAATAGAAAAGCTATACACTTCCCACTAACTGGTTGGCCGTCTTCAGCTTGTGTGTTGTAACACAGGATCAGTGATTCCTCTCAACAAGACAAACATATCGTTGTTGCTTACATTATCTGTACACAATACAGACAGCAACCTGTTTTAAAGGAGCCGAGCTGTGATGAGGGATGATGGGCTTAATTTAAAAGCTGGATAGAGGGTTTTTTTTCATCCCAATGTCTCTGACACACTTCCAAATGAATCCAAACAGACTTGAACTGTGCTATAAAACAGAGAGCTTTGACAAATGCTCTTTTATCTTCTCTTCAGATGACCAAAAAAAACAAATGCTCCACTTAAGCAAAAGTAAATATAGTGAATGACACGGCAGCCTCTCTGTGGCCTTGTGATCTAACTTTTATCTGAAGAAGATTATCTTTTCGGGTTCATGGAAAAGAAGAAAAAAAACAGGTGTGAGGAGGAGAAGAAGAGACCCTGTCACGAGGAGAGCTGCAGTCTAAACAACTGTAGTTTAGCAACAGGTCCCCACGCCACAATAAAGACACCCAATGTGAGGAGCACACTGGGTGTCATAGCTCTGAAACATGCGCATTAGCACAGTCGGGACACGGAAGAAGAATGACTTTAATAATAATAATAATAATCTCAATTTGGCAAAGGGCCATCTGCGACAACAACAACAACAACAACAACAATAAAAGTTGCCATAAGCTAACGCCAAATAATAATGTTGCTTTTCACCGCCAGTAAGTGAAATCACAGCACCGACTAACTGTGAATTACCGGTAAATAAGGAAGGAAGTGACACCGCCAACAAACAAGCGACACTTTGAACACAACCGACTCGACGGTTGACGTTACAAAAGCACGTTTCCACACTCTCTTAAAGTTACCTTCAGGACTAGTTACATGTCTCGGAGGTTGCGATGGCCGCTGTCCCGTGTTCGTCAGGCTGACTGCGGTCGTCTTCCAGTCAAACCTCTGGCTTGCAGATGTCAGCATGCCCACATCCTCTTCTACACGTTGTTGGGTTTCTAACCTGGGTTGAAGCAGCCACAGAAACAATAGAGGTTCCGGAACGACCTTTCAGAATAAAAGCACGACGCGACTCGCTTAGCGTTTGATGGACACTGTAGGTTTAAACAACATCGGCAGTACAAATAGAATACTTAAATACCTGTGGGCATGTGGCATTTTAAGACCTCTCAGACATGAAATACAAGCTGACCGTGTGCAAGTATTCATAAGATATATATATATATATATATATATATATATATATATATATATATATATATATATATATATATATATATCTTAATATATATTATATATATATATATATATATATATATATATATATCTTAATATCTTGTCAATGAATACTGCACACGGTCAGTGCGTGTGTGTGTGTGCGTGTGTGTGTGTGTGTGTGTGCGTGTGTTTGTGTGTGTGTGTGTGTGTGTGCCTTATGGTGTCCATAGCTCACACCCCTAGTTGAAGTTTCTCCTTTAATTGACAGAGATTTAAATAATTTCTAGAAAGATCTGTAATTTATTAAATTATAGAGCTATAAACTGTGATATCTGTAACAGTGTCACTGTTTGTACACCATAAATATAGTTGGAATGTCAACTTACCACAATATAACGTAATACGTGTGCAGTAAACACCTTTTAACAATGAGTTATTTTTTATTTTTGTCGTATGTGTTTAAATTGCAACACGTTAGGCATGATCCTAAATGTTATTTTTTACAGAACATAGATAATTTTAAATGGGATCAAAAGTTTAAAGAATTAATTTAGTTCATGCAATAGATTGATTTGATACATCAGGTAATTTAAGCACGAGACATTTCTTTTCTTTCAGACCACAGACTTATTTGAATGAGGCAGTCAGTCGCATTCAGCTTTACTTAAGGTTGGGATAGATTTCACAAAATTGAAGGTCACAAAGTGTCTTAAATCCGGTTTTAAAATCCACAAGAACGTTGAACGGATCTGCATGAATGGACAATGTGCCACACACTCAGAGACAAACAGACCTTCTTTCTGTATGTTTTCTGTCATAAGCTTGTTTTGTTTTCCCATCGTCTCTATGTCCTGCTCACAGTAGACACTTATAGTGTGCTGTGCACTGGTGCAGCCTGTTGTTAGGCCAACACCTGTGCCTCTTGGTAACTTGCCAATGTGTTTTATCCCTCCCTCTATAAACAAATTAACACCTCTCTCTGTGAGACTGATGTGCCCCCATCCGGAACTAAAAAAACGTCCCATTTCCGTGATAGCGATCTGGAGCTTTCACAGCTACAAGGGGGCCTCTTGTACAGGTCTTGCATTTCAACCTGTCCCCCATTTAAACTGTTAAATGATAACCAATACAACATGCCCAGTTTGCTCTTCGTTCCTGGATTAGTAACAAACCTATTTAATCAATTTAGAATTTACATTACATTACATTACATGTCATTTTGCTGACGCTTTTATCCAAAGCGACTTACAATAAGTGCATTAAACCATGAGTCCAAACTCAGAACAACAAGAATCAAACAAGTACAATTTCTTCAATAACGTTAAACTACAAAGTGCTATCCGTAAGAGCCATTTAAGTGCTACTAAAGTGCTACTACGGCGCTACCTTCCCTATTCAAGGTATAGTCGAAAAAGATGTGTTTTCAGTTTGTGACGGAAGGTGTAGAGACTTTCTGCTGTCCTGATGTCAATGGGGAGCTCGTTCCACCAATGAGGAGCCAGCACAGCAAACAGTCGTGACTTTGTTGAGTGTTTAGCTCGAAGTGAAGGAACTACGAGCCGATTGGCAGAAGCCGAGCGAAGTGAACAAGCTGGGGTGTATGGTTTGACCATGTCCTGGATGTAGACCGGACCCGATCTGTTCGCAGCACGGTACGCAAGTACCAATGTTTTGAAGCGGATGCAGACGGCCACCGGTAACCAGTGAAGGTCGCGGAAGAGCGGAGTAGTGTGGGTAAATTTCGGGAGGTTGAAGACCAGTCGAGCAGCTGCATTCTGGATGAGCTGTAGAGGTCGAATGGCATTAGCAGGTAGACCTGCCAGGAGGGAGTTGCAATAGTCTAGCCGTGAGATGACCAGAGCCTGGACCAGAACCTGTGCCGCCTTCTGAGTGAGAAGGGGTCGTATTCTCCTGATGTTGTACAGCATGTACCTACAGGAGCGTGTTATTGCGGTAATGTTGGCAGTCAGGGAGAGTTGACTGTCGAGTGTCACACCGAGGTTCCTGGCAGTCGGAGTCGGAGCCAGCACTGAGTTGTTGAAGTTAATAGTCAGGTCGTGGGTGGGAGAGCCTTTTCCTGGAAGGAGGAGAAGTTCAGTCTTGTCCGGGTTAATTTTCAGGTGGTGTGCGGACATCCACTGAGAGATGTCAGTGAGACAGGCAGAGATTCGTGCTGCTACCTGTGTTTGAGATTGGGGAAACGAGAGGATCAATTGGGTGTCGTCAGCATAGCTGTGGTAGGTGAAGCCATGCGAGCGAATGACAGAGCCAAGAGAGTTGGTGTACAGAGAGAAGAGAAGAGGACCAAGGACTGAGCCCTGAGGGACCCCAGTAGTCAGAGGACAAGGCTCAGACACAGATCCTCTCCAGGTTACCCGGTAAGTGCGGTCGGTGAGGTAGGATGAGAAGAGTGAGAGCGCGGTGCCTGAGATACCCAGGTCCTGGAAGGAGGAAATAAGGATCTGGTGGTTCACTGTGTCAAAGGCAGCGGAAAGGTCTAGAAGGATAAGGACAGAGGAGAGAGAGGCTGCTCTAGCAGTGTGAAGCTGCTCAGAGACAGCAAGGAGGGCAGTCTCTGTTGAGTGGCCTGCCTTGAATCCAGACTGGTGGGGGTCTAGAAGGTTGTTGCTGTGGAGATAGGAGGAGACTTGGTTAGAGATAGCTCGCTCTAGAGTTTTGGAAAGGAAGGGGAGGAGAGAGACAGGTCTGTAGTTATTGACTTCAGATGGGTCGAGAGTGGGTTTCTTCAGGAGAGGGTTGACTCTTGCCTCCTTCAGAGAGTTAGGGAAACAGCCGGTTGAGAGGGAGGTGTTAATAAGATGGGTGAGAAAGGGAAGAAGGTCAGGAGCAATAGACTGGAGAATGTGAGACGGGATGGGGTCAAGGGGGCAGGTGGTTGGGCGGGCAGAGGTTACCAAGGTAAGAACTTGATTGGGAGACAGGGGGATAAAAGAGGAAAACGAGGGGGAAGAAGATGAAGTTACTGGAGGTGTAGTTATAGAAGATGGATTAGTAAATGAGGAGCGTATGTCGTCTATCTTTTTTGTAAAATAGTCAACAAAGTGGCTTGGTAGAAGGGTGGAGGGAGGGGGGGGACCAGGGGGGTCAAGGAGGTTGGAAAAAATAGAGAAGAGCTTTTTGGAGTTAGACAAAGAGGATTCGATTCTGGATTGGTAGAACAGACTTTTGGCTGCAGAGATAGACGCAGAGAAGGAGGAGAGAAGAGATTGATAGGTGAGCAGGTCGCTGGCGTGTTTGGATTTTCGCCATTTCCTTTCCGATGCTCGCATAGTGGCTCTCTTGGCGCGCACTGGTTCGGACAGCCACGGAGCCGGAGAGGACTTGCGGACCTTTCGAGTCATAAAAGGACAGAGAGAATCAAGAGAGGAAGACAGCGTAGAGAGGAGAGTGTCCGTGGCAAAGTTAGGCTGCATGAGTGAGAAGGAGTCAGTTGAAGGGAGGGCTGACAGAACAGACAAGGCCAGAGAGGAGGGTGAGAGGGTGCGGATGTTGCGACGGACAGGTGCAGAGTCCGTTGTGGGAGGGTTGTCAGATCCAAAGAGTGGGAGAGAGTAAGAGATGAAGAAGTGGTCAGAGACATGAAGTGGAGTTACAGTGAGGTTAGATGTAGAGCAGTTTCTGGTGAAAATATAGTCAAGGTGGTTGCTAGCTTTCTGAGTAGGAGGGGATGGACTGAGCGAGAGAGCAAAGGAAGACAGTAAGAGTAGCAGGTCCGATGACTTCTCTGTCTGGATGTTGAAGTCACCCAGAAGGATGAGCGGGGGGCCGTTTTCTGGGAAGTTTGATAGGAGGACGTCTAGTTCTTCCAAGAAGTCTCCCAAGGAGCCAGGTGGACGATAGAGAACAACAATGGTTAGTTGAACCGAATGAGTAACCGTCACTGCATGCAATTCAAAAGACAGTGGGGTAAATGGAAGCGGGTAGAGAACAAAACTCCATTTGGGTGAGATGAGTAGACCTGTGCCACCACCCCGACCAGAGGGTCTGGGTGTGTGGCTGAAGGAGAAGGCCGAGGAGAGAGCAGCAGGGGTTGATGTGTTGTCTGGTGTGATCCAAGTCTCAGTGAGAGCCAGGAAGTCCAGCGATTGCTTGATAGCGAAGCCAGAGATGAAGTCCGCCTTGCGGTTAGCTGACTGGCAGTTCCAGAGGCCCCCTGTGACGAGGCGCTGGGTCTGTGTGGAGCGGGTGGGATAAATAAGAGAGGAGGGATTTTGATGCATGTGTGACCGAGTCCGCAGTCTATAGTATCTACGAGTAGATGTGCACACAGGTATGGAAAGAAAACACATTATCACAGGGAAATGTTTATACTCAGCCGCCCTCAGCCACCACCGAAGACTTCCACGAAAGACTTCTAGGTCTTTATCCTCCGAGTCTTCATACGAGGAGTCTTCCCTGACGCTTCAGCTGATGCTTCAAGCCCCCACCTGGTTTTATACCAGAGTTGGTGATAATTAGCTACAGCAGTGTCGAGCCCGCCCTCAGGTCGTTGAAGGAATTGCCCACTTATCGATCGATACTGGTAAGAGTCGGCACTCAGGCAGAGGATTCCTTGCTACCAGTGAAGTCTCAGTTTGCTAGAATGTGAAATTCTTGCCAAACTGATTAAGGACAAAGATCTTTTTACCTCAAGGTAAAAAGTAGAATATAGTTTAGTCCCTAGTAGATTTGGATTACAGAGCAAATACTTAATTCCTAGCTGGTTTCGTTGACTTTTCAGTCACTTGTGTAAAAAAGCAAGAAATCGCAGCTCAAAATGTTCAAATTAGAAAGACAGTACAGACTAGCATTCTAGTATACCTAAATACAGCAGATACAGTAGTAATATAGCAGAGAAACCTATTTAAAGAATATACTCAGCAAGATACAGGAAGTCCCAGAAGTCAGTGGACTCACAGCTCTGGTATTGGTTTACTTTCTCCATTGTGTGCATTAAACTGCTTTTCCACAAAAGTAAATGTTGCTTCAGGTTATAAAGCTAAACCACTTTGGAAAAAAACAACTTTGTTCTACTTAGTTTCTCAAAAAAGAGAGTAAAATAAGTGGTTTTATTGAAATGCAGAGAAATTCCAGTGTTTTTGATGTTGAGGATATTGATTTTTTTGGTCAGTGGCCAACCAAGACTATTACTGCCCCTAATGAAAATCTGCAGTTGGACTCAGCTCAGCAGAGTTTATGATTGAGATCTTTCTCATTTGAAGGATTTGAACAACAAGACTCAAGCGGATTGGAAAACCACATCAGTCCGTATCTGACCTGGTGCCATAAGCAGTAAATCAGGTGAAAACAGTTCAAGTGAAGAGCGCCATCTAGTGCCTGCATGGAATACCTCCTATTAAATTACACCTCACCCAGTCAGTCATGACTTACCACTTTAATGGGGAAAAAAACAATCAGATCCAAGCTGGTTACAGAAGTGAACAAGCACAAAAGGATGGTACCCCAAAATAGCACGTCAGTTAAATCCCTCTGGAGCCAATTTGTACTGAAACCGACCAGAAACATTTCCCTGCTCTCTGTCTCCCTTCCCATTCTCATGCAATATAAGAAAACAAATAAAATACGAAGTTAAACGAAACATGCCCCTATTTTTTGGTAGACAATAACTCAGCGTCCTCTAATCTATTTGCATGAAGGGTTCATATCTTGAGCTGCAAAACCATCTCACGACAATCTCACTTGGTGTTTGTGTATTTGAGTAAATCATGTAACCTCTAAAATAAGAAACACAAACAACTAATAAACTGCTGGCGGTGTTGTTGGGTATGTGTTTTCCTTATCTGCGGCGAGCGTTTTAGGTTGTGGTTGGTGGACAGATGAAAAGCCCCTGAGGCAAAGTTGTGATTTGTGGTATCGAGCAATGCAAATATCAGTGACTTGACTTGATGCAAGGAGTGCGTCTCTTCTCTACATCTCTATTCAATTACAGCTCTATTTACATATGAACTGACTTCAGGGCCAATGATTTCATTAGCTGGTTGTCCTTTGTGCTTGATGTTCATTAACTCTGTTTGTGCAATAAATCTTAGCGAATAGAGGTCACATTGTGGGTCCCGGCTCCTTTAATTTAATGGAGATGGATTCTGGCCCACACACTCCCTTAGCTTATTAGCTCCCCATAGAGCAGAAGACACAGTGACCTTCATCCATAAGGCCTGAATGTGGTTATTAAGTAGGGAAGTGAAGGGTAGGCCTCTTTTATGACCTTGGCCCCGATATGAGTGTATGGCCTGTTATTACATAGACAAGTCAGATCTCACTCATTGACCTACGTGTCCCTAAACTGACGGGTGTGCATTATGCTCACAGTGCTGGTTAATATTTTACATGTGGGTGTATACATGAGTGGTTTAGACTGTAACGCACACAGGGAGAGTTAAAGTAACAGTTCAAATGTTCTGTATGAACAAGAACAAAAAGCTGTTGGTCTTTATGGCCAAAAGGGCATGATAGATAAAAAAAGAAGAAGAAGAAAGAACCATCCATTCTGCTATCGATTTGACATTTTTCACCTTGTAAGGAGAGTTGTGCACAGCACCTGCTGTGTGTTGAATGGTCACAGATAAGATGATTGACACGCCCCTTTTGATTCTGAGCCAGAGACTGCTGCTGCCGTGTATTTGTGTGTGTGTGTGTGTGTGTGTGTTTGTGTGTGTGCGTGGGTGTGTGTGTGTGTGTGTGTGTGTGTGTGTGTGTGTGTGTGTGTGTGTGTGTGTTCCTAACTCAAGACTAGTTAATTAGTGACCGACTTTTCCACTTGGAGGCAAATGCTTTGTCAAATTGAAAAACTGTGTTCAGATACTGATTCCAATATAGCAAAGCTACATTGGACAGAAATACTTGACATTGGCTGCCCACGTCAAACCACTCAGAAATGCCCACACAAAACAATATTATTATTTCACTGAAGAGACAGAAATCTCTTGAGTGAAATAACTTTTCCTACATTCTGTGCTCATGTAGGATCCTGACGCTCATAGTAAGAAGTAGATTGACAAAGTAAGTTTTCCTAAACCTCAGTGAACAAAGAAATGGATCATTTTCATAAATAGGACAAAGAGGTTGTGTTATATTATTATAATGTAAACACTTCATCAAACTAAAAAGATTTGAACTGAATCACCAGTCTTGCATACTGAGATGTGCAAATCAGCAGCCGACAATTTAGATGTTGTGTATTTCTGTCAAATAACTTTTACTAGTGATTCATGTTCTTCATTGTTGTCACGGTGATTTGGTCTTTCTGTTGTGCTATTCGTTGTCTAATGATGTTAAAATGCAGTTTGACAGATGTTCTGATCCAGCACTTCAGCTTTGTTAGCAGTGTTCATGGTGGCTCTCTTTCACACTGCCATTTTTAAAAAATGTTTTAATTTAACCTTTATTTAGCCAGGCGAAAGAGATTAAGAACAAATTCTTATTTTCAACTGTGGCCTGACAAGAGGCGAAAACCTCTTAAAAAATAAAATAAATAAATAAAAGTTTTAAAAAGTGCCAAGGAGTGGAGAAAGCAACATGCTAACAGCCTGAGAAACAGCTGCATTCTTCTTTCAGCAAGTCTGTGATCTTGGCTTTAAAGGCCGACTTGGAGACGTAGGAGTGAAGTTACAAGTATTTTTGTAGTTCATTCCAGGTTGTAGCTGCGGCAAAATTAAACGAAGACAAACCAAGTGCAGAGAAACTCTTAGGGACATCCAACAAAATACGGTTAGCAGAGCGAGTGTTGTAAGCAGGGGATGAGATGTGCAGCAGCTGACACAGGTAGGGCGGAGATAAACCAAGGAGAGTTTTATAGATTAACAAGAACCAGTGAATTTTTCGACGTGTACACATGGCCAGTTTAGTGATGAATATAGAGTGCAGTGGTGTGTTCTGAAGGGAGCATTTGTTACAAACCGGATTGCAGAGTTGTATAGAACATCGAGCTTTTGTAGCGAACCCTTGCATGCTGATCTGAAGACGACATCCCCATAATCAAACATGGGAAGGATGGTCATTTGTACAAGTGTTTTTTTAGCAGAGGCGGTGAAAGCAGAGCGCATTCTGTAGAGGAACCCAATTTTTGATTTGATTTTGGACAGCAGTTTATCAATGTGGATGGAGAAGGAGAGAGTATTATCTAGCCAGATTCCTAAATATTTATATTCAGTAACCTGGTCTTGAGGAGCCCCATCAAGGGTAGAAATGCTAGGGGTAATTAAGGGTGCACGTCCCTTCTTACCAAACCACATTACTTTGGTCTTAGAGGCATTTAATTGTAGATGCAGACTAGAGAAAGCCTGTTGGATTTTATTAAAACTGTGCTGAAGCTTTTGACGGACTTGCAACAAATCTGAGCTGGCTGCTTGATAGAGCAGCCCTTTTGGACACAGGCAATAAAACAGTGGTCACTGATATCTGCACAAAACACCCCAGATTGGTACTTATGAAGTGCGTTTGTGAGTATAACATCAATCAGAGTTGCCTTTTCAGGTTTTTTTTTTGTCATATCGGGTGGGAGAGCAAATAATCTGATGTAGATTAAGTGCATCATATTGCTCTAAAACATTGCCAGGTGGTTTGAACATGTCCCAGTTTAGATCACCAAGAAGTACAAATTCAGCTCTAGTAAAGGGGCCATCATGACTGGGCTCCTCCTACAAGTCAATGAGAAGCCAAAAGGTCTGTTGCAAAAAAAAGACAGACTATGATGTAATCTGTCAGGGTGGATTGTCGACTGTTGACTGTGTGCATGCTTGTCTTTTTGTTGTAGTGTGTATGTTGGACGACCATTACCGAGGTTGCAGGACAAAGCACCATCCACTTGCTCATTCCAGCTGAAGTAGAGCCGGAGCCTTATCATCAGCATTATGGAACGAGGGAGGAGGAAGACGAGAGGGCCGCTGAGCAGGAGAAGGGGTGAGGGAGAGGAGGGGGAGGGAGGAGGAGGGAGGAGGGAGGAGGGAGGAGATGGTTTGGGGGGTGTTGTCTATGTGCCAGTTAGTCAGTCCTCGTCAAACTCAATGGAAGTGTCTAAAACACACACACACACACACACACACACACACACACACACACACACACACACACACACACACACACACACACACACACACACACACATCCAGCTCCTTACTTTTCTCCAATCTCTCATCCAGCACTGGACTCCCTAGGCCTGTCCCTCCGTTGCCCAGGCAGCGCTTCACATTCAGCCAGCAGAGCATTTAATTAGTTTGTTTCACTTCTGATTCACAATTGGAGGGAATGGAGGAGGGGGGTCAGAAAAGGGTGAGAGAAAACGAAGCTGCTTCTCCAGAACAGGCACACAGTTCTAAGCGCCAGGCAGAATGCCAGGTCGGTGCCTTTGAAACGGGTTCTGTTAAAAAATGAGCACATGTCAAATTGCTATAATTGGCTCCTTTTTAAATGTGACAGCTGCAGATGGTTTCTTCCAAGGAGGGAGTTTGTGATAAAGAATCTTTTCTCTCTCTTTCATTCGGTACATCATTTTGGTAGCAAACGTCCAAAGGATTGGTAGAGTGAGCTGTTCAAGCCTCATTTGTAGGGAAAGAGTATAATATTTGTAATTAGAAGCAAGACAGATAATCATCACGGAGAATTATCGCACAGCTGCCAAAGATAGAAGTGCATGTTTAGACTTTAAATCACGATGATATTTGTCTTTGCTTATTCTTCAAAGGAACTCCAACAGTTCAATAATCAGGCAAACAAGAATCGGATCATCTATTTTTCAGTTCAAGCTATTTACATCTTAGGTTGAGCTGAGAAATGCAGCATGATGGAAGGTGTTTTTCGGATGAAGTGGGTAAAGTGAAAGGATTGTGTCTGCAAGGTCAAACCAATCAGCAGTTAAGTGCAAAGGAAGAGAGATGTTCAATCACTGGGTAAACACAGTTACAATTCCCTCCATCCCATCTACGAGCACAAGCGCAAACACACACACACACACACACACACACACACACACACACACACACACACACACACACATGCACACGTAGGTAAACATAAACACCACCCACATCAGACACTATCAATCCAGCTGTATGAGTCACAGCTATGCGGCATGGGGACCCACTGATGGGCCCCCTGCCAAGCTTGAGTGTCCCTTGTCTCCCTCTGTTTGCTGCTGATAACTGCTGGAATTGTTCCTCAGCCACCCTTCACATGAATCAAAAGCACTGGGAATACAAATGTTCAGCACTGGTCCCCACACTGGTGCTTTCACCACTGGACTCATAAAGACATCCCCACCAGCAGCAATTGTTGTATCATCAGCGGCTGCTGAAGTCCTGCTTCCTAATGAGTGACTGCCAGCGCCTGACTGAGGACTTTTAATATCTACTTTTCCACCCCGGTTGTGACTGCTATCTCACTGCACCTGAAAATATCGTATACCTTTGTCTACCAAACTTTATTTCCATCAGGATGAGTTCAGATCATTTATATTTCTGCACAGGAGGGTAACTGCGAGGTGGATATATTTTATGTGGCTGGTGATAAACAAATAATGTGTTGATAATGGAATGGAAAATTGTGTTTTGACTGTATAATAAAATAAAACCCTTACTGTCACCTTTTGGAACATGAGCACATTAAATTCACATTTCACTGATGTATTATAATCGTTATCACTTCTATTGGTAAAACAGGGTCAATTGAAAACACATTATCCCAGGCAGTCAAGAAATGCAGCCATTCATCACTGTTGTCTTCTTAACCCATTTTAAAGCTCTGGCCCTTTAAGGAACTCCCTCATAATTGGCCTTGCATCATTTCTGAGTGAATCTGACATTTACGCGCACCTTGTTCCGTCCGGTGTGATTTCCCTCATTGAATCAACATCGCAGTCCTTTTTACAACAAATCAAGGGTTAGTGTATGTGCAAGAATGCTTGATTCAAATCCGCCCTGCAGGGGACCCCTTTACCCTTTAAAGATGTGTTGGCATTCAAAATGAATGAATAAACCATAATGACTGAAAGTGAACACCTGTCACAGTCAGCAGTTTGCAGATTCCTGGCACAGACTGCCTGATTCACAGAAGGTCACCTTGCGTCTGTAGGACCTGAGCAAGGATACTGGCAGCTTATAACTCAGCACTGGACTCCCACTGAGGACAGAGAGGGGCACACGTATCATACTGACCGCTATCTACTGTCAACTGGAGATTAATTTCTCATCTTTTGGTATCCCTCCGTCGGTCCTCTGTTTCTCGTCCTCTGTCCCTGGGTCTCCCTCCCTTTGCCTGTATCATATTTGCTACCTCAGGAACATTTTGTCTGTTTTTCACACTTCAATTCTGTCTCCGAACGATGACTTTCCATTAACATGTTTTTTTATTAAGTTTTCATATAAAGTTGACCTTTTTTTTCTTCTCTCCCCCTCACTTGTCAAACGATTGAAAGCCTTTCCTTGTCTGTCTCTTTATCTGTCTGTCTGCCTCTCTCTATCTTTATACACCCACTCCCCCCACCATGCGCACCACTAGCCCTTGAGCTGAACAGTGGTACTCGTGGGAGCTGACATGGAGAGAGACAGTGGTCATCCAATTCCTCTGATTTCTTCTCATCAGTGGATGCCAGTCAGCTATGAACATGAGATCCAAAAGACGACCTTAGATTTGTATTTACTTTGCCTAAATTGCTTCATCTCGGGAAATGAAGCTCAAGTCGATTTATTTTCTCTTCAAAGAGACATCCCTTCAAAAGTGGTGTGATTTTTATATCTGTTACACCTCAGGAGTCAACACACAGTGATGAAATATCGGATTTCATTAAAATCCCAAGCAAATTTCCCCCAAACTCCATGCCATCAGCCCGGTGAGGCTTAGCATATGTTGACATTTGTATTATCAACGTCACACTCACCAGTGCTTTCAGGGGCAACACAAAATGTCTGTCTGCCTGTTCCTGCGACACGGCTCGATGGGTCTTACAGGAAATCTGTGATCCGAATCTCTCCATCAACTCAATGAACCTTTCAAGGGCATCAATCAGCACAAGGACCCCCCCCCCCCCCCCCCCCACACACACACACACACACACACACACATGCAGACACGTACAACCACGCATGGAAATACAGACGCATATGTGCAAATAGTTTATGAAAAATGACATTCAATTTGAAGAAACTATATCCAATATTACACTGGTGGATGAAAGTGGATCATATAAGGATGTCAGCATTCGTTAACTGCCCTTCAACACAGACAAACTGGCAACGCAGTTTGTGTTTGGCATATGTTCTGATAATATCCATGACGGTTCATCTTGGCATATTAATGCACCTGAACATTGGGAATGAGTTGCTTTATTTCCAGCTCTCAAAGTCATCTCGTATTGCTTTGAAAGCTCACATCAAAGTGTGCCGACTGCTTTCAAACCTGACAAATATTAGCATTGAACCTTCCAATGTGATTTTATATTGTCTGTCTGTGCACACATTATTATAATGCTGGTTTGTGTGCTGACGGTGCAATGGGTGAACATATTTCTCATTCATTCTTCCTGTCAGAGCTTGCATTAATATTTCTTTGTATGTGTTTGCTCTGCTGCAGGTAAACAGACTCACATTGGAAAGACTACATGAACACAGGGACAAAAACAGAAACGATGGGCAATGGCCATGTCCTGTCGGCTTACTAACTACTGTAACACCACATCACTTTCAATGTCTTGTTTTCTGGGTATCTGCATCCTCAGTGACCTCCACAGCCAGATTATTCTAAACGTTTTGTGCTGCACAAGTTATTGTTTCTATTGACTGATGTGTCACTGTCACTCGCCCTGTCTGAGAGTCTGTGAAAAGTGTCAGCTGTCACTGAAGTGCAGCCTCGCTCAGTTTAAATAAATCATCCCGTCACTCTATTCCCCACTCTCTCCCTCTCAATCCCCAGCCTCTCCAGCTTCGTCCCTTTCACTTCTTATCCAAGCCCGCTGCCTTTCCCTCCTCGGCAGTTTATCTCTGTTCGCTTTCCCTCTCTTTACTTTCCCCTTTATCTCTTCCCGCTGCCAATCTCTTTGTCCCTCTCCTTCCATCTCCGATTCCCCTGCTTCAATACTTAGCTTCCTCTCTCTCCTTTCCGGTCTCTCTTGAGAAGCTCTTATCATTGCTAAGTTGTTCAGAGCCACTTCCTCTGTCATCTCCTCTGGGAGTGGTGGTAGATTGAGCTTGTTCTAAAAGCTCAGGGTCTTTGGATGAAATCAGGTCCTGTGGATTCCTCACTTTTGCATATAGCATGAGGTATGGACGTCGCTCATGCACTCGCTCCTCTTTTTCTCTCGTCTTGGGGTTGGCTGTAGCTCATGGGGATGAGTGGTCGTCCCGTAACCACAAGGTACCCGGTTTGATCCCCGCTCTCCCCATAGTCGCATGTCGAAGTGTCCTTGAGCAAGACACTGAACCCACTGCTCCTTAATAACTAAGGATGGGTCAAATGCAGAGAAGAATTTCCCCACTGTGGGGTTAATAAAAGTGTACATTTCTTTTTTCTTATTCTCAATATACTCCCAGTCGCTTGACTTTTGGCCATCCACTAGAACACATTATATGTGTATATATACATGTGAGTGTGAATAGATATACTGCCACAGGAATGACTGCGGAATTGATCACGCTGCCATAAATGATGTATATTGGCAATCTTTCATCACAGTGAGAAAGCCAGACTTTATGAGGCCTTGGTGTCCACTCTTTGTCTTTGACTACATGTAATATGCTGTAATTGATTATGAGCATCCGGATCGTTTATTCCTTTTTCTATACCTGCAATTCAGCATGAATGACTGCACGTGAAAGATAGTTGAATAACACAGATGCGAGATGTGTGATATAAGTATAACTTTTTCACTCTTTTTCTAATTGTATTTGATCTCATTCAGAGAACAACACTGCCCATATATCACCCCCATGTAATTATGAAACAACTTTTTAAGCAGGTCGCTGACCTTTAGCCCGGGGGTGAGTGCCATGCCGTGCACTGCACACATATCCAATCTAACACAAAGTGATAAGACACCTGTAACAAAAGGACTTTCCACTCCCAACCGCTCCTTCAGTCTGCATCTACCCCGCTGTGAACCAGATACATTCCTTGACTTGATATTGCTGCTGTAGCATCACCATACGAACTTGGCTGTGGATGGGGGTTAAAACGTCAGTAGCAAGGAGATAGCTCTCTCTCCCCTGCTCACTGTGTAATTGCTGATTGCGGACACAAAGAGCACTGGTGTGTAAAGATATGCAGCACTGCAAATCCTTGTAATACCCAGTAATCTGTTAGATGTCAGACTGGTCCTGCTCACCTCTCTGTGTTCTTGCCGAGAGTTAGATGAGAAGATCGATAACATACTCATCTGTACAGTAGCAGAAGCTAGTGCCTGCAGCAGGTTAGCTTAGCTTAACTTAGCATAAGGGCTCTTTCCAAAACTAACAAAATGTTAAGCTAAAACTTTAAAACTCACTTACTAACGCGTATTTTCTTTGTAAAGTCAGAGAAGATTTAACACTAGAACATCATCCGATTAGCTTAGCGAAGAAATCCTGTTTACCAGCCTCTGCTTCTTTGACTTAAGCAATTATACTATTTTGTCGACTCATTGATTAATTGATTTAATCGACAGATCTATAAAACTGAGTTTCTCCAGAAAGAATCAGACAAAAGCACCACTTTGAAGCTTATATTTACCAGATATGATTCTTAGAAATAAGTCATTCAACAAAGTTGATTAAGACCAAAATGACTGATTAGCACAGACACAAAAGTGTTATCGATTGTCTTTTCTAACTTCAGAATGTCAAACCATTCCTTTAATTTAGTCTTCACACCAAAAGGAGACCACCAAAATCTTTTGAATTCAAAATGTCAACCGCAAACCCCGAAACCTTTAATCTGAAAAGAGGTTATCCTAAAGGAGTTGTGGTTAATCTAGCAGAGGCCACGAAAAGATGTGGTACACTGGCTATAAAATGCCATTTCAGAGTTATTTCACCTCATGCCTGCCTTTAGATCAGGTTATTGCTCTAGGAGGTATGTCACAAGAATATTTGGTGGCGCTCTGGGCTATATACTGGTAAATAAATAATATTGCTTCTGAGACATCTGCACCAACACGTGGTAAACAGTCAGCCAATATCAGCTCACACAGCATTCAGCGCACATCCTCCTTTCAATCCCTCTGGTAAACAATCTTGGTTGGGGGAGATTGAAAACAGCGAGCACCCGCACCTGGATTTACATTCCAATCGAGTGACACCCCTGTCAGAAAATGTCTTCATTTTCTCCACATATTCAATTATTACACATACAAAAGAAATGTATCACACATGATGTGCACATACAGACAGACAATTCTACTCCCCCCTCCCCCCACCCAACACACCACACACACAGCGATTTCTGGCCAAGCCTGCATTGCGGTCAAATCTAGTAGACGAAGGCATCTCTGTCCTCTTCCCGGCCTCCTCTACTTCCCTCATCTCCCCTCTTGCTATTGAGATGAGAACAAAGACAAAGGCTATCTCGTGTTGCGCTCCAACCTCTTTATCTGTGCTGTCCGTTTGGAAGCTGAGGGGAGATGAGGAAGCCTTTAAAAGGGGCTCAGACAGCCCACGCGTGCCTCCAAAGCACCTGCCGGCCTCCCCCAGAGGTACACCACTGTTGACCTTGTCAGGAGCCATTACTTCACCATGATGTTTGGGTCCTGGGAAAGTTTGAAGACATGGCTCATTAAAAACCCATATGGCTCACCTTGTGTTTACAGTTTCAAAATAATAATGATCCTCAATGGAGGTAACCTCGCTATAAATGTCTCAGTGCAAATGTCACCGGGGAGTTGTTCTCGTCGGGCTGCAGCTATACGCTTGATAAGACTTGACCTGAAACAAGTATTAACTCTTAACTGGGAACACTTAGCACCCCCCCATTGTAGTCCAAAACAAATAAACCTTGAATCCCACTGTCATTACAAATAGAATAGGAGTAATGTTCTTTGTTGAAGTGCTTTATTGATTTTAAACTGTGAGAAAGCACGATATTTAGACCTTGAAAACTAAAAATGACAACAATAAGGCACAAGCTCGCTGTAAAGTGAAGAGCAGGGTATGCAGGTCCATGATTATTGGGATGCATCTGTTCTGGTCCATCAGCGTTGGGCAGACAGACCTGCAGAGAGGCAGAGAGGCTGCTCCACTGGCTGCAACACAAGACACGAGGGGAGATAGGGAAGCAGGACCCATGTCCTGTGTTGCAGCCCCTGGCACAGCCAACAGGCCACCTTCAGCTCAGGCCGGTGACAGCAGAGATTCTGTGAAGAGGAAGACAAAGAGGAAGGAAATGAGGGGGGGGAGGGGCAGAAAGAGAGATAAAGTCAATTACAATAGATTCCTGTGTGAGAGACAGAGGGAGCAGACGGGAGAAAATTAGAGGAGAAAAAGTGACAGAGGATGGTGGGACCAGAGAATGAGACGGGGAGCGGAGGAGAACATGAACGAGCAGGGTAATAGAATGCAGTGAAATACTAATGGAGAGCGAATGAGATAAGAGACAAGAAAGAGAGCGCCATAAGACACACCTCCACAGACACCACATTCATCACCTGGCCAATAAAAATACCCTTTTTCGCCTTGTAAAGCAGGGGTTGGCCTTCACAGCTATCTCACATCCACCTCGCTCGACACCCAGAGAAAAAGGCTCCTCCGGCCCAAATTGCCTGACTATAAAGTTAATAAATACGAGTGCCATGAGTCCACAGAAAAAGGTCTGTCTGAAATGTCCTCATATAGAAGCCTTGTGGCAGATTTGTAGTATGTCATTGGAAATAGATGTAATCATTATTATCCTCCTGCTTTGCGTATTGAAAATAAATTAGATCTGTGGGGGATGATTTGGGGCATAAAAATAAGGAATGTGTGCAAGCAAATAGCTGTCTATGGATCTCATGGGGAAGCAGTTCATAATAAAAGAGGCAGACGGCATGTAATCAATTCCCAAACCACCCCCAAGTTATTCTCTCTAGCTTTCTACTCGTCTCTCTTGCCATATAACTGGCATTAAAAGGTCAAAGTTGCGTGTATCACAAACAAAGGTCTGAAAATGGTTTCACAGATATGTCATCATATCTGCAGATGGAATATCAACAGACAAAACCACAAAGATAAGCAACCACCCTATTTTTGACATTCAGCCCAGATTTCCAATGTGGTGCATTCCCGTCATGATTGTTCTCCAATCCCCAGTCCTCTCAGAGACGCTTGCATCAGCCTCACTGGTTAAACCAGGCTGCTGCTTTTGTGATATAGTAGGGTTAGGAAATTACACGACTATCTTTTTCTCGCCTCGTTCCTCGTATGAAAATGGGTTCAACCTACATTTGAGACTTTAGGGATATGAACTCAGAGGACACATGAAAGGAGCTGAAGGATGAAACAAAGCAAAAGAAGGAGGAGTAGAGGAGAGCCAGGGGGTAAATTAAATTAATGTAATGCTTTTTTCCTATTCTTAGTACAACATCTATTCTTTTTATGTTAAAGCTTGTAAAAGAGTATGTAAATAAAATAAAATAAAAGATACAGTTGTGATTTTGAATAGGTCAGAGTAAATTCTTGGGATGCTTTAAAACAATGACAGATATTTTATAAGAGAGAAAAGCCTGCCCGACACTTGGAAATGAAGCTTTTGAAGGATGCTGTCAGGAATAGCTGATCTCCTCATTCAAAGTGCATGAGGCAATCCTGGCCATTGGCTCCTTTTGTAAAGTTACATTGCATCTCTCCTTTCATCTAGGACATTTGTCAAAAACAGTGACTAATAAAGGATGGCATACTACTAGAAACTGCTCGAGGCCATTTGGCTCTGGTGAGAAAGAGGCCACCCAGATTGTTCATTTAATCGTTTACGTGGATTGCCTTTTATTACCGTGGCAACAATGGGTTTTGGAAAAGAACTGAAATTACTTTGTCAGACGAAAATTGCTGCAGACACAGAGTGCAATTAATGGTACTTAGAATTTAAATATTGATGTTGAATAATAAGTCTCCCTTATTATCCATAATCAGGACAATGATCACACAGAGTGCATCACTTTAACCAAAACCTTATAATTCTAAAAGATCCTCCCCTATTCAAAGCCTCACACAATGGACCACTCAACAATGGTGCATTGTGTCTGCTGTAACAATGGTGTGGCTCCTCTGATCAGTTTGTAATTTTAGTTTGCTGGCAGATCATAATGAGAGGAACCGTGGCGAGGAAAACACACATAGTATGATTCCTACATTTACGAGGAATGTGCTTGAAGAAACAAAGGAAAATCAGCATACTACATTCACAAATTGTCATAATGCCAGCGCCTCTATCTTTCCCCTGACTTTATGTGTCTTACAATGACTTGTATAAACATGTTCATATGAGACAGTCTACAGAGCCAAAGGAAAAAATATAGCTGTCAAATTACTCATGGCAATTACTCAGACTGTTTATTATCACATAAGGCAAAACAGATCGCTCATCTGAAATGTAACAAATCTCTGCACACATTCAATTGCATGTGAATCCATATGTTGAATGGCTGACTGTATGCTTGAGCTCTTTGAACCCTGCAGATTGGCTCTGCAACAGTCCCTCAGTTGTCTGTGATTTAAGGGGGGAAAGAAAAGTCTTGTCTGGCAGCCACTTAGGGTGTGCGGCTCTGTACCCATTCATTTACTCTTCAAGCAAGGCCGCAAATAAACATGCGGCATCATTTTTCCACACAAGATTGTATACATAGCTTTTAAGCCAACCATCCGACTGGCAACTTTTAACAATGACAATATTAACTGTTTGCTTATATAGCTTATATATATATAGTACTTGTGTACTCATATACAGCGTTTCAATGCCTTTCAGGGCATTTCTTTGAACAATATCTACCCTCTATCATCTTGTTATGAAAAGCACATAATGAAAGAAGGTATTTGCTATTCCTCGCTATCCCTCTCCTTGTTATTCTCCAGGGATACACAACCTATCACAAAGACCTTAGCTGGTTCCTCCACTGGGTCCCTTCCCTTGGTGTCTTGTGAAAGAGCCACTGTTCTCTTTGGTTCTGGATGCTCGTATCATCCGGATCCGAACAAACACTGTTTGTAGAACCAACATCTTTGTCCTCCTCAACCTGATTATGCATGGTGTAGCAAAGTAGTTGGTACCAGCAGTTCTGCTTCCCAAGCATATGTTCACGAATGCTTCAAAGACACACAAACACACATCCTATCATTGCCTAAAAATGTACTTTAATACTGAGATCTATGAAGAGGAATACTTGAAGGCACTTTTAAAAAGAACCAGATAAAATAGGAATCTGTAATCAGGCCGAATAACCAGATTACCTCCTTTAGAGTTTTCACATAGTCCTCCATTAGGAAGTACAGTGCATGAAAAGTTTTTGTTGAAAATATTGGAAGGGAAAAGCAAAGTCTCTTGGCCTGCATATGTGCGGCTTCCAGTAAGAGTGGAGTGACTCAGCCATCTTCACAAATAATCTCCACGGAGGGGCGATCACTTCAAATATTGAATAATAAATCATATTTATGTCACACAGTGGCTGATGCCAAATGAAGCAGAATGTGGAGTCCTTGAAGTAATGCTTATATGATTGTGTATTAAGTCCCAAACCGGCACACAGAAAAAAAAAGTGCTTTGAGCAAATGATGCTGTGTGACCTTGGTCTTCTCTTACTCTGTATTCCTGCATCAGACTATTCATCCACACTGTGATTCGAAGAAAAGTTGCATGTGATCACCCACATTAATCACAGCATCACTAATGTTGTGATAAGAAAGACAAGAGCACTAGCTGGTGAAAAGAAGTAAATAAGCCCAGGATCAGCACGACTGCACTCACAAGATGTTAAAGGAATGCAACAAATGCAGGACCTAGCATAAAAACTGACTCACCGAATGACTTTATTGCTATTAATTATTAATTCAAGTGGATACCCATTACAGAGTGTAGACTATTAAACTCAGCAATGTTCCTGCAGATGTGTGAAGTCAGGGAGCTCTGCAGTGGGATGAACGGAGATAACACCTGCAGACAAATGCATATCTGCGATACTCATCAGTATGCAGGAGAAAACTGATTGAAGTGGACCCTCGAGTTGTTATAGCTGCACGACAGAGAGGAGTCCTCACAAAGATGTACAACACACAACTGACTGTAATCATGCCTTTTCTCCAGAGCTTTCTCGGCACAATTGGAGTTGGTGTTGTGTTTCAGAAGTGACAGCGCAGCTTGATGGCTGCTGGGAGCGGCTTTTCCCTGCAGATGCTGACAGGACACTTTGGGATCTCTCTGCTCCCCCTTCTGCACCCATGGGTGAAAAAAGAGTCCTGCCGGCACCAGACCCGTCTCACCACAGCACAATGGAGACATGGGGTCATACATGAATTTGAGTGGTGCATTAGTAAGGGCTGCAGGTTCCATCATCTGTGAGTCAGTGCCGAGCACGGCAAGTTTAGGGTGAAAAAGATTCTAAGAATGCGCACAACTGTGGACTCAAAAGCAAAAGCATCCGTCGTATTTCTATTGTTAGTGTTGAAATAAATTCCCTCACGTCTCTAGGCAGCCACATACTAACACTACAAAACTGCCCAACAGTTAAACGATTGATCTTCACAGACTTCAGAGTTCCTGTGCCCCGCAGGAAAATGAGGTTTGTCTATAACTGCACAGATCAGTTGAGAAGTATTCTACAAGTCTTTGATCATACAACTTCATCATCTCAACACAACAGCATTTGTTTGTACCAATTTACTGTGAGACCTCAGAATCAGTGAATAACAGTCCGCCTACCTTTCCATCACTGCCCTGGCTCCTCTTCCTTTCAGCTGCACCAGCAGTAAAAACGGGATGAGGATGTGGTCGCACAATATAAACCTCTCTGTCTGTCTACCTCTCTGCCTGTCTGTCTGCCTGTCTGTCTGCCTCTCGGTCTGCCTGTCTGTCTGCCTGCCTGCCTGCCTCTCTGCCTGTCTGTCTGCCTCTGTCCCTCTCTGCCTCGGAATCACCAGTCAATTTAATCCTGGTAGTGAAGGAAAATCCGTTTATCCGCGGACTAGGAGCTGCACCGCTCGGCTATTTCAATCTTGTGAGGCAGCGCCTGATAAAGTGAAGATTTACCCGCAGACAAAGTGGGGAGCAATCCCTCACACTTTAGCTTACTCCATCAGTTTATGTGCGCTCGACACTGGCCCAGTGATTTAATATCTCTTCAGTGTCTGGTGGCATCCCCTCACCCTCCATAAACGGACACACACACACATATACACACACACACACACACGCATGCACGCACGCACGCACACACACACACACACACACACACACACACACACACACACACACACACACACACACAAACAAACAAACAAAGAAAGCGTTATGACCTGTAAAGAACATAATTTTAGAAGACTGCAGCCTCCACAAGCATGGGCTAAATGGTATATTTAAAAATATTAATTGAATCAAACCATAAACTATAGATAATAATACAAAAATTAACTCAGTATTAAAAGAGGATTACTACTAGCCTTTAGCCCGCATGCCAAAGTTCCAAAAGGAAGAAATATATGAAAATGATCGCTTGGCAATAGTGTCAGAGGATATTTACTCGGGTTCACGTGGGAACATGATACATTATTAAGGGCTATGATAACCCTACATTCTCTGCCTTTGGCACATAAAAAATGCAGCATTTGTCCTAAATAAAACCTACCGTTAAGCAGGGTGGATATTTCGGGAAAAGATGTGCGTAAAACGCACCGGTCCGGCGATCAGTCCTGGGCACGGGCAGCAGGAGCGTTGTGTGTTGTCGCAAGTGCTGAATGAAATCCCTTCTTGTGTGGAACAAAACCTCTCTGGAACTTATGCCTTGTCGTCTCACATCTCTGTTTCACCGGGCGTCTGACCAGGTTGCTTCACTTGATATCCGCACCCCATGGTACCCAGATCGATGGGCAATACTCTCCCTCCCACTGCTTTAATATATACAATTTCACATTGTAGCTCTTTTTCCTCCAAGCAAAAATCTCTTGTAGACCCGATGCAATAATTTCACTGGATCCTGCAAGAGTTTTGTTGAGCGATACCGCGAGTCGGATGGCATAATGTGTTCTTGGACTGACGTTGGTAATTCTTACTGTCCAATAAAATCTAAGGAATGATGACATCAAAGGATATCTGTCCAATAGAACTAGGTTGCGGTAAATTATCTCAGAAATGCAGTCATGTGTGGTGAATAGTCTATTTAACTGTGGCTGTAGATAAGACTAACATGTTTGATAAATTAGCACATTAGCAGACTAAAAATAAATAAATTAACAATTTAATAATAATCTAATAATTATGTTCATGTCGAGACAGAGCAAAAGAGGGAATGTGTGTCTGCCTCAGTCTCCGTTAAAAAGCCCCATTGATAGTTTGGGTACTTTAAATTAAAAATATAAATAATTCCATCTATTAAAACTGCTTAGGCGAAATGTGTTAGTTTTGAGTGGGCTTACCATAACCCCGTATTTTGAATAAGCACTATATAAAAATAAATAGAAAACAATTATATTAAGTCATTAGGAACAAATTGTTTATTAACAAAGTCACGCATAAAGCACGTGAGCAGTCAGAGACGACAAACAGCCGCCTCTGCAGTCCTTTGGTAGGATAAAGGGTAATTTATATTTGTCTATTTGTCTAATGTCTATTTTTAAGGACTAGCCAAAAAGTTAAAGAGAATGATCTGTGCCTGTAAACACTCGTTAAGACACGGAACGATCCCTTCGCTCCGCAGTGGGCCTCTGACTTACTCAAGCTCCCACAATGCACCGCGGCGAGAGCAACGTCAGAACCCTGCGACCCAACGTGGATTTGCGGGAACCAACAGCCCAGCGATAGCTTTATCTAAGTTAGACTAAAATATTTAGACCTGTTCAGCATGTCGTGGCCGCTGCAGCTCCAGTAGTGTGTGTGTGTGTGTGTGTGTGTGTGTTAACGGTCTTTTAACCTCCATTTACACCAGTCAACGTTTTCCAGAATAAGTTTTCTTTTACTCGGTGGAGGTCCAGTTTGTGTCACGAGTCGCCGTCGCACTACCAGTGCTTGAAAATGAAGAATATCTCTGATGCAAAATCCGTCAGCTTTCTGTTCGACGCCTCCCTGCTGTATAAGGACTCGTGTCCGGAGCTCTCCCGGTTCTTCATGTAAGAAGCTTTGTTTACATCACTACTGCACTTCCCCTTCCATCTGTGAGTCCTCACCGTCCCCTGTATTGTTGTAACGGCAGCGTGTCGCCGCGAGGTGGAGGAGCTCGACCGGGTCTTGGGATATGACGACAGCTGTTTATGGACTGATAGAAACGTCAGAACGGATGTCTGTATTTTCTTGCATTAGTTTGTCCCAGAGGGATGAGAGTTAGGGCTGAAACTTGAGGCAACTCCTCGAGTGACATACAGTCGATGAGACATCCACCTAAACAAAGCATACTTAATACAGAAATACTTACACATTAAATTTGACATAGAAATGAAAAATGTGCATTTCCTGTGATCATAAACGAATTCTAGGCTCGTTTTACTGGCACGTGAACAAATAATAATGACTTGTTAATAATAACTTAACAGACCTTTTACAGTGACAGGAGGCATCTGTAAAAGATGATGTCTTATGCACAGTTTTTTAAAAAGAGCTGTCAGTCACTTTGCACGTGGTAGCAGAGCACTTTGGAGGTGGTGACACTCTGCTGTGATTGCTCTCTTAACATTTAACCACTGGTCAAAAAGTTGCTAAAACAGTTGTTTTGAAGAATTGTCTGTGTTGCTCATCTTAATACGTATAAGGCTTGATTGTGTGTCACGCTCATATTGTCACTCCTTTTGTGAATTTGCTCACATGAGGATGTGTTACCTCCATCTTGTTGACGGATCATCAGTGACTGGTGTACATTCACAGCTTGGTTTCTCATTGTGTTTGTACCTACAAAAGACAACCAAATCTACGAGTACGATTTGGCTGTTGCTTCCTTTTTTCTTTCATGAGAACAAAGATATTGTTGTTCATTCAAACAATGAGTTGTGCTTTTTATTGTGAAGAGTGAGATGTGTCCAGTGGCTGCTCATGTGCAGCTGCCGTGAATGAGTTTGTGCAGTATATGTGAGCTATTGAAACTGATGAATTCAATTTAACTTTCCTGTAATTCAGTCTCACACATTTCATTGATGATTCTCAGCACCCGACTAACAAGCATAAACAAAGTGCTGCCAGCCAAAGACCATCCCCTTTACCAGTGGAGGAGTCGGGCAGTGTTCCTATTAGAATGAAACACAAAAGTCAATAATGGCAGTTTCTAATTTGTCATCTTTTACTGTTCATTGCCTCAGTTTTGTTGCTTTTTCCAACATAGGAATGTATTTGTATATATGTGTGGTGTATCCCACACAGTGGGGATTGCCTTATTTTGTTGATAGTAACAGTTAAGCCTTGGTCTTTCTGTGCGTGTGTGTGGACTCTTGTGGCTGGTGTTTGAGTGGGGTTCCAGTATCCTCCATCTTGGTTTCACTTTCACCTGGGCTAGGAAATCTGTGGGCAAAAAACGAGGTTTTAATAGTGAAACAACAAGTCAGGGTTATTTTTACGGATGCGTGTGCGCCCACTGCTACTTTTATTACATCGATCTGTTCCCCAGATTCCCTGGCTATGATTAGTCGGGGCTATAGAGAATGTTTTGACCACTTTTAACTATAACCAGCTGTCCTCCAGGCAAGACATGAGTCTGAATGTTTGGACCACTGGTTGAAAGACCGGCTTGGTTTCATGCCAAAGTGCCTGGCAGAGAAGACACGATCTGCAGCCACAACCAAGTGTGATGAGCTAATTTAATACTGAATTTGAACTTCAGCCAGAGTGGTAATATGGATGGTATGTCAGGAGGGAAATTACTGTATACATTAAAAAAAAGAGGCCTTGGTCACAGTTGATCAGTTAATTAAGGGGAAATTAAAATGTTTTTGTCAGCATCCTCTCAAATGTGCATTGAGGATGTTTTTAGGTAATGAACCACAACTGTCTCTCTGTGTTCATCTGGGGGTTTCCAGTGTCTTGTCTTTCTCCAGTTGGTTTTGGTCATGCGTCACTGGAGTGTTTGTGTCGTGGGTGTCTGTCTGTGCTCATACATACTACTACACATATTTGTTGGAGATTGTGTTACTGCCTTCTGCCACTGTCTTCAGCTTCTGTCAGGCTGGTGATGTCGACTGAGTGTGACGATGAGAACATCACTATGTTTAGCGGGTAAATGTTTACCATGTCTACCATCTTAGTTTAGCATGCAAGCATGTTAATATATATAGGCCCAAACACACAGTACAAAGGACAGTCAAATGTTGACCTCGTTTTACGGCCCCTCTCAGCAGGATGTCTCCAACCAGACAAGTGAGCTCTAGGCAGGGAGGCATCTGCTGGCCTCTTTCTCTGTCACATCCAGCTGATTAATGGGAACCCTGCTTGTCCATGTTCTAGAGGGATACAATATGTAGAGTGTTCACTAAATGTCGCTGACCACACCATGAACTTAGCCCGACTGCTGTGTCTAAATATCTACGAGGTACAAGCATCAGTGAAAGTTTTTCAGAATATGTCAGCAGTTGCACTGGTCTCCCTGATGGTAGCAAGGAAATGTTCATCATGCTCTTTGCCTCAGCCAGCACTTCTGTCTTTACCCCCCCCCCCCCCCCCCCCCCCCCCCCCCCCCCCCCCCCCCCCCCCCCCCCCCCCCCCCCCCCCCCATTACCCTCCAAACTTTTGCATCTTTTAAGGGTCTCTTGATTGCATCTCCCAGTGGTGAGCAGTTCATGTGGAGGACCTGCATCTTCAGTGTTCATCACCACAACTGAGTGTGCACTTAAAAGGAGATGCGTGACAAGTATGATAATAGGATTAGTGCGGCGGAAGAGGTCTTTGCGGTGTGCAGTTTCTGAGAGTTGGCCCATCGGGGGAGCAGCAGGAAGAGAGATTATGGTGAAACAAAATTCCCAAGAATCCAGCTTGGTTACACATGAGTGTTCACAGCATTGCCAGAGAATTAGCTTTTTCAGTACTCAAATGATGAAGAATATGTTGTTTTATGTGGTGTCCAGTGCACCATAATGATTATTGATTATCAGTAATGTTATTGTAAGTAAGTAACTAATATCTTTTAAACCTGCTAACTTTCTAAACAGATTTGAAGGGTTTTAGAGGAATTGTTTAAGGTCTGTAAGTCATTGTTCGTCCTCTGCAGAGACACAAACCACCACGGCGTCCTCAAACGACTTCTCTTCATTTCCAGTATTTTGTGACAGGACTTTATATAATCTGACAATTTAATCCAGCCACTGATGATTAAATAGGGAGGGGGGTGGAATCAAGGGACAGTGACTGTGGGATGAGTGATGGCAGATATGTTGCACATCTCTCTCCACCCTGCGCTGCAGCCAACGTCATCCAGCAACATGATGCACCATCTCGCATACGGGGTGGTGCAAGTGGAGAGTGTCAACAAACTGCCAGCGGGTCAATTCCAGATTTAAAGCCGACCCCATGCCCCCTCCTTTCCATAAACAGGCAGCCCCCCTGCCACCTCTCTCTGGACTGTGAATTTCCCTTCATTGATTTAAGCCCAGGGCTAATTTTATTGGGACTTAGCAGAGGCTTAGTGAACATGTTAGCACAAATATCTCATTGTGAGCGTGCCAACGTTGGAGGTGTCATAGCAGCCACAAAGGTAGCCCTGTAAGCGGGGAGAGGCGAGATGGCCATTGACATGGTGTGGAATATTGCCCTATATTGTTTGGGAGAGACCCATTTGATTGTCTGGTTGCATGTTTTCCAATAATGCATAATCTTGGTGTTGTAATGTGTTTATTTTCATGTATTTTAACAGAGTTGTTAAACGCCAGTTTCTTTCACCAACAGTTTCAAATAAATAAAAAAAGCATGTTTAACTACTTAGCTTTTCTACAGTATTATATAGAACCAACAACGTTATCTATTCAAGAGAAACTGTAATTATTAAAGTATTACTTCAAAGTTACTGTGTTTAATGTTTACTAACACGAAACTCAGTTCCTGATTAATTTGACTCTGATCTGTTTAAGGTATCTTTTCAAAATGCCTGAACTGATCTTCTCTTCTTCTCCCCTAGGCAGCGGCCTGCGAAGGCTAAGGGTAAGTTCAGAAACCTGCACATCCTTGATCTTACTTTTTAATGACTATTTTAATTCTTTGCACGTTTCCATCGGTGAGGCCATAGAGCGTAATAGCCACAGAGAGCTGAATGCAGTAGTAGGTTGGACCTTGTCACCGACTTGTCTAGGTTGATAAACCTCACTGAACGGCCAGGGGCACTGAGTCAGCCAGCTGTCTGTAGCAGACTGCCTTGTTGGACCAACACACACACAACCGAACACAAGTCAGCCAAAACCTCATCAATCAGTAATTTTTCCATTTAGTGTTCAGACTTTTTCTCTCCTCTTCTCTCCACCAGCAAAGCAGAAATCCTCCAGGCAGCTGCAGAGCACCTCGGTGTGTCCGTACTGTTATCAGTGGCTGCAGCCTGACAATCACCGGGTCCGGCTGCGGCCCAAGCAGCGTCCATCAGCACGGTTGCAGAGTGTCCTGCGCAGGAAGGCGAGGGGAAAACGGCTCAGTCTGGTGCAGAGAAATCTGCTGCAACGCTTCCAAAAGTCCTCCTCAGTACTGGTGAGAAGACAACACACTACAAGCCCACTGACCTGCTTGTGTATCAGAGGCATATGCCTGAAATGTGTCATCAACTTCAGTGGTGTTGAACTAAGGGAAGGGGCAGCCTGGTAGATGCTGATATTAGTGTTTAGCAATATTACCTGCTGGAAAACTGTAATGTCACAGTTCCTAATATACACCAAACATGTGTAGTGGATTGTCTCTATTTTATTTTTTACATATATGGTTGGTAATTGGTGTTTCTGTGAGTGATAATATTGTTCCTCTGATGTCTCGGTTGTGCTTTACTGGTCATAAAGACATATTTGTCGGGTCGTATCGTCTTTGAGCTGAACACTTATTCTGTGGCCACTGTTGACCTTTGTCTTATGGAGGAGAGACACCAAATATTCACCCAGGGGCGATCAAAGATGTATTATTTATTATACCATAACAAGCCTCTGCATTGGCTCTTAATGTATTGCCTCTAGCCTTTGTTGCCATTTAGATTTATGAAGTAACTTGTCTTTATTCCACAGAAGGTGCCTGGTTCCCTTATGGTTCAGTCTTTGCAGTGGTCCCATTAAGCTGAACTTAATGTTGCCAGACAGTGCTTTGCTAACACTCACCCTGTTCCCTCCCACAGCCCCCTAAACTGTTAGAGTTGTCCTTTTGACTGTCTTCCCCATTGATAGCATCAGGTGCAGACAGAATGCAAAGCTTATTTTGACCTTCCCACTCTAATGAATCCGGTGTTGGAGCTTGTGGCATTAGGGCCAGTTTCCCCTGCATCAGAGAGCAGCGACAGGAGAAAACCACTGAGAGCTCTTCTGGTCATCAGATATCAGCCCTGACGAAGAGCAGCTCTAGTGGGAAGACTGCTGCCTTATTCAAATCTGGTCCGGTTGATCTAATATGCAGGTGTTCACCGCGAGGCACTCTGAACCCACTCTTCACTACGTATCAGAGAGAGAGAGAGAGAGAGAGAGAGAGAATACAATGTAGTCGTGAGAGAATAACACAGGGGAGTGAAACAGAAAAAGTGAATCAAAGCAAGAGGGTGAGAGGCAGATAGATAAGACAGGATAAATCAAATGATAGACTGCAAGAGAAGAAGTTGTCATCTTGTAAGAGGATTTAGTATGAAGCGGTGGCTGTGTGCTCCTTCCTGTTGACTGGTGAAGGTCAGATCCAGGGTCTGATAGGGGAGTCAGCTGGAGAAAGTGATTTGACAGAATCCTTTCAATAATAACAACATATTATTGCCTAAAAAATAAGAATAAAGCAACAATCTTACCAATAGGCACAATATTCCACAGCATCTGAAACGGCTTTTGTGAATCATGATTTTATTGTGAAGTCTGCTCACATCAGAAATGTTATGATCCCTGAATTGGCATTACTAATCATATTTAGTTGTCACATAGACTTTCAGAAGACACCCCTCTCAGTTTAGAACTAGATAGGACCACGTCAAACATACACATGTTGTGTGTTGTACCCTGAAGGCCTCTTGCAGACTCTCTGCCGTGACTGCACCTCTTTTCTCACTTATTTGTCAACGGTGTTTTGGCCACGATGGAGAATGTCGATGCTTGCTCATCACGTGACTTCCTAGTAAACCAATACACCCCGAGCATGTCCTTCAAGGTATTTTTACCCTCTGTTTTCACAGTCACTCGCCCCTCACGAACTGGCAGTTCAAGGGGCAACAAGGAAAGTGGCATGTGCTCGGCCGAGGGACTCAACACTTAAAATCCAGCGTGGTGGAGTGGGCAGATAAGGAGTGGGGACTGCTTTGCTGTTGATGAACAGAGCATAGCAGCAGCCCTGAGGGCCTGAATATAATGAGATTAGCATCCACTCGTCTCCTCTTTAGAGATAGAAGCGTGTGGTAGTTAGGATAACAGGAAAATCAGATGCAATGGAAGAAGTATTTCTTTAACGTGCCAGTTGTCTTTTTCACAAGATGCTGCTGTTGATTTTCTGCACAGACTTGAGTGAAATAATGTGCCACAGTGTCCAGGAAGCCTTCATTGTTTTATTTGTGTGCGCCAGAGTTGAACACTATGGATGTGCACACAATGTTCTGCTCTTCTTGTGGAGAATGTCTGTCGTGTGACTGTATTGTTCAGACCGAGGCAGACGTTTTGTTCAGAACAGGGTGTGAGTAACGGCAGACGGAGACGTCCATGTTTGTCTTCTCAGTCTTCTTCCCGGCGTCTGAACTATGTTGAGTCTTGCTCCTGATGAGAGGTGTTGAGGCGAAGAGCTTATTTATTTCACGGCTGTTTTGTTGATCTCATATGTTGATTATTCTAAGTAGTTTCTCCAGACCAAATTGTATTCATAAAATCTTTCAACTGTTCCTTCATAACATAGTTAAAATATGTGTTGATAAATAATGAAAACACAAATTCTAAGCACACACATGAGCAGTAGATATTCACACAGTATTTGTACTCCATACTCCAGGGTGTTTCCCAGTCGTTTCTCTCCATATTGCTCGTCCTTCAGGATGAACCTGGGTGGATGCCAGCGCAGGATATGCTTTCCTCAGCGCTGTGAAGCTGTGTTTTCCAGCTCTTATAAATCAGGCATGTTTATTCACGCTGAGCAGGTTGCATATATTAATAGATAAGTTGGGTTGTAGCCCCACCAGAGAAGCAGAGACCCTAAATGGAGCGAAAGGAGAGCGCGTTCTCCTCCTCCTCCGTTCTGATGCTCTTCCTCCCTGGGCCTCGATGTATATACTGGCCAGCCGAGTTGCTTGTTACAAGAAACAAAGTATTCACTATTCAAATTATTTTTGACTGGTAGTTCACCAGAAGAATAGCTGTTTTTTGAGACAGGTAGATAGGCACGTTTACTGAATGCGCAGTTACCATGCTGTTATTATGCAACACCTGTTTTACTCTAGAAACAACACTTGCTTAGAATAACAGATGAATCGGGCATGGAAAAAAGAGAACAGAAGGGCCATCTCTTTCTGACGTGGGTCCAGCCTCTTGTTGTAATTTATGTCACCACTTCTTCGTGACCTCACTCTTCCCTTCTCATTCCCTATTCTTCTGTTTATTCCTTCTTGCACCCCTCAATCCCTCCCCTTCTTTTTCTTCTGTGTTTTACCTCAACTCTTCAAACTGACCGCCCCTTCATGTTATCCTCCTTTCTTTTCTCCTCCTTCCATTCTTGGCCATGTCTTCACCACATCCCTATGTCATGTTTGTCTTTACTGGAGTAATGATGTAGAAGAATGTGCCTCTTAAGGAGATGACAGGAAACAGGAGACGGAGATGCCTCTATGCTGTTTGCTCTCAGGGAACAGGAAAAGCTCCACCCCGGATTCCGACACCTCAAGGTTGGGCAGCGAGTGACAGGATGACAAGAGGGGGACGTGTTTGGGAAGAGAGAGCAGCAGGGACTCTGCAACAGTGGTGGTGGCCTTGGGCTTTTTAGATACAAACACATAGACTTGCTGGGATGTGGAAACACTCACTTGTCTCAGTGTAGGAATTTATTATGCATCAAAGTACTTTCGGCTAATTAACACGAGGAGCAGCAGTCATAGCAAGTCAATGCCAGCTGGGTTTGTGACATATTCAGAATGCCTGCACATCGGTTTGTTTTCCTCCGACACACACAATGTAAGCTGCGCTAGGATCAGTTTGCTCTGCTGGGTAGCCCAGCATGTCACAGGATGAAACCCCATAGAGAACTCGATGCTGCTCTATAACAATATGTCAACTGTCAATTAGCTCTGCTTCCACACCACTATTAAAATCCTATTCTGGAACCTGGCAATCCCTTCCGAAGGATCAATCGTGAGTTGGCACGGATGTCATGCTTCAGTTTTGGGATCCTCACTCACCAGCATTGACAGTATATCGCTCCTATAACCGATTATGACGACACGCATGAACATTAATGGCATTCATCGCATATCTGTCATAAACCCACACAGCTTCTGCAGTTTAATGGCCAAGAGGAGCCCCAAATCTAGATTTGTCTCTAAGTTGTGTTTTTTTATTCTTAAACAGAACTCTGCTTCAGAAAAGTACAGCTGGTCCATCCAGGGGCCAGGAGCACAACACAGTCTAGATTTACAGCACAAAGACCATAATTATTTATGATGATTTGTGATTATTGTCAGACTCATACAGCCACACACGTACGCCTGGTTCTGTTTTATACATCTCAATCATTGTGGAACTTCTTGTCCCACAATGTAGTAATAATAATACGTATATCTTTCTCCTCCTTATATTTTAGGTCCACCTTGTCATATCACCCACAGGTATGTCTAAAGAAAACAGACATTCATCCCGTATGCGTTTTGTACCTCGTTGGTCTCTCTGCTCGTAATGAACATTGAATGTGAATATTTCTTTCAATGGAAATGGAAATTTAAATTAGCATTTTGAAGTGCCATACATGCAAATACACAAGGCCTTTTAAGCAGGGGCAAGGGCATGCCTCGGAGAAAGCTTCCACAGATAATAAAACAAGGATTTGTTGTCCTAGTTTATCTTGTGAAGTGATTTTCCAGTGTGATATTGCTGATTCATTGCCTTCCAGATGTTCACTCGACATTCTTTTATATGATGTAGTTAACTGGATACTTGACACAGAAATCCAATCTCTCTGTGGCACCTGCTCACGTGTCCCTCCAAGTTCATACACTACATGTCACAGATTTAGCAAATGCCAACGTTAGATGGAGCATGTGATGGTTAGGATTTCATTTCAGGTTATCATGGCATGTCACTTTATAGCAGCCATACCATCATTGTTGTTGTGGAGAAGGCAGTGTCACTTCGTCGACTCCTTCATATGGTTGAGTCTGTGTGCCAGGCAGAAAACTCAACAAAAAAAAATGAAGCCAATGTGAAAAAGCATGAAAAGTGCATTTTCTCTACTGGCCAGCAGGGTGACTCCTCTGGTTGCAAAAATGAATCTGATTGTATCGAAGTCAATGAGAAAACTGACCCTACTTCACACTTGATTTATTACCTCAGTAAACATTGTAAACATGCGTTTATGGTCTCAATCACAGCCAGATGTTCATTCTTTAAAATATGGTGCATTTTGAGTAGAATAGGCAATAAAGCAGGGTATTGCTTTAGGGCGTGGCTACCTGTGAATGACAGATTGCTACTATGGTGTTGTCTGCACTGGGTCTTGTCTGTTACATCTTACACATTTAACCCTTTCACAGTGGGGTGTGTTAGTTGTATCAGTTTTGGTTGCCTAAATTTGTATTCAGTGTTCAATTGTTCTTAGCTTCACCCTCTTGTGTCTCTTCTTAAAAACAAGATATCGACAGCCAAAATGACAAGTTGAAGCTCCAAAACGGCGGTCAACAAACCAATGTGTGTCTTCACGGTTACCACGTCTCCTTTTAACATATAGTCTATGATCTCTCTGCTCTGCGTTTTATGTGAACACACACACACACAACCCCTTCATGTGTACAGGTTTGTTTTTGTTGTCATATTTGGGGCCGACTGTGGGTCAGTCGTTAGCAGGTCCGTCTTTCAATCAGGGGATTGGAGGTTCAATCCCCGCCCTAGTCGATGTGTCCTTGAGCAAGACACTTAACCCTGAATTGCTCCCCGCAGCTGTTCTACGATGTATGACATGTAAAGTGTCTTTGAGTACCTTTTTAAAAAGCGCTAAATTAAATGGATTATTATTGCTCTGAGTGCTTCAGTGTGGGTCAGCTAATGATAGTGGGACCATTAGTCCTGACAAGAGGATAAACCATGGAATGTATAAAATAAGTGGATGTACCCACCGTGACGTCACCCATTGGTTTGTGGACTATGGTTTTGAGGCCTTGAGTTTGGCATTTTGGCTCTCACTATCTTGTTTTTTGGAGCCGTAAGTAACCAACCATATTTGAACGAGAGGGTGGAGTTGAGGAGGAGGAGCTTGCAGGCTTGGCGGAGCCAGGTTACATATAAGCTTAGCAAACAGTGAGTTACTATGCGATATTAATCAGAATTGAACATGTTGATATCTTTTCCTCCAGCCTTTTGCTCTGGTTTGTTTTGCGGTAAACCTGCTGTTGTGATGCAGGATGAAATGTGACCTTTAGTACCAGCAGAGATGGAAGACAGAGAGAGAAACAGACATTTTTTTAAATGGCAGCAGCTCTGCATTCAGACCGAGTGCCTCTGTGTACTTACTGCCTCCAAACAGTGTGACTAAGTGGCTGCCTGCAACATCGCAGCCGGCCTTGTATCGATCCCCCAGTGGCTCTTCTGCTTTCCACTTTATTGTGTTGTATTGATGTGTTCTCAAATGAGTGTCGCACACAGTGCACGCAGATATTTGTGCTTTTGGCATTCTGAAAACTGCACGCAATTAGCATTCAACAATTTCAAACTTGTTCATGTTTTATTCTATTCAAAGATGCTTACTGGCACCGGGGTATGTCACTCCCTCTGTAACTCTGCTTATCGCTCCCCTCTTGGGTGGTGTTGTTCTGCCTAGGTCACATGAATCAACCCAAACTGACCTCTAGCAGCAGAGAGAGAACGGCAGGAAGGGAGGTATTTATGGAACAGGGCCTATTAATAGAAGGAAGAGTCCATTTGCAGAATTGATGTGCATCTGTCTGTGTTTGTGTGTTTCACATGCAACTATTCTCTTAATTTTTAGAACCAATGTTGCATGTATGAGTAATCTCAGGCTATAAGTGAGCGTGTCATATGGTGGCAGAAATAAAGATATGTGAGGGTTTGACACAAAAGACCTGGCAGGTCCAGGATAGCAGAGACAATGATGTCTGTGTTGATGAGGTTCAGGACAAGAGAAGCTCAGCGAGTTTAACTCGTGACTCCCAGTCTTCTTATTTGCAAACAATATTGGGTTCCACCTGCTCAACAGGCCACAGCTTCAGCTGCAGAACCTCAAAGAGTGGTTGTGTTTGGAGTTATCTGGCACTCTTTTGCTTAAACACCATACGTGTATCCCTGTACTCATGTAAACTTACAAAGAATGCATATCTCAGTTCAAAGCTCATATAATAAAGCCTTGCTTGTGATTTGTCGGCATGCTGACAAGCACTTTCTGTCTTTAAACCCTTCACTGCACGGACACCATGGTTTATTTTTCTGTTAGTAAGGTCTATATATATATATATATATATAGTGTGCGTGCAAGTGATAAAGGTTCACAAACACAAGCATGCATAAGGTGTAGACTGAAACCAAAGGGCTCCTCTTAAATATACTGTATATGCCTGTTAGAGGCAATATTAGATTGCTATTCACTAGTTTCCTGTGAGGTGGATTTCATTTTAACGTTGTAGTCTTCTTCTGAACATATGATGAACCTAGATTCAGAAAATCAACTATCTGCATAAAACCAGCTGTCCTTAATATTCCCCCAGCTGTGTATAGGTGGTTGTTTATCTTCTTCCTACACAGAAGCTCCAATTTGTGTCTCTTGCCATTTGCTTGACTGGCCACGGTGTCTGCTCCCAGGATCAACAGACAAGAAAACAAATCTCTGTGTAGCCCCGGCTCATGTGTGTCTCTCCAAGTGCATACACGTCAAAGGATTAGCGTTAATTAGATGTGTACACGTGATGGGTGAGATTAAATTTCAGGTTAACGTGATTTATCCTCGCTACACAGCTGCCACACCACCATCATTGTTGTTTTGGAGTGGACAGTGACACCTTATTGATTCCTTCATATTGTTGAGTCTGATTAGTCTCTCTGCTGTGCTTTTGTGTATGCACACACACACACAACACACACACACACACACACACACACACACACACACACACACACACACACACACACACACACACACACACACACACACACACACACACACACACACACACACACACACAGAGCCTGTCTTATTAGTGATGGTAGTGGGGCCACTAGTGGTTACTGGATGATAAGAAGATAAACATTGGGATAAACAGCAGCAGGTCATTCCAGTCGTAATCATCATTCTGCAGTCTGTGTGTGTGTTTAATCCACTCCACAATGAGCCACACACTTCTGCTGACTAAGGCATGTTGTTTTTCCTTGGCAATCATTGGATAGTTCGAGTTCAGACCAGTACAATCTACACTGTCGCCTAAATGACCACGGCCCTGAGCACTTACAGTGTAACAATTGCGGCTGTTGCACCATTTATAACCGGGGAACCAATAGGTCTTGTATGTTCCTGTTAAGATTTTATTAAATGAAACTTTAATGATCTTCAGGAGGGAATTGGGCAATTGCAGCAGGATTTAACGGGCAGTTGTGGTGGAAAGGTTGCAGCTACCAAAAAAGTGTGAAAATATAATTAGCTGCTCATCATTACAACAACACATAACACTTATGTTCAGATGGACATGACACATGTAAACGGGAATGTGGGGGACATTGGAAGGATGCATGCACTCTGCAGCATCCAATTTAAGCAACAGAGTCATCTGCTCGTCATCAGAAAAAGAACTTTTCACTGACTTTGCTGCAGATTGTTAGCAAGAGACAGGTGTCATTTTTTTCTAAAACAAAAACTACAGTGTTGATGACTTTAAAGTCTTAAAGGATCCGTTTTTACATTGTAGCCTGTTATCTACGAATATGATGTTCCACGCTGATTTCCAAATCATACTATTGTTTACAATTTGCTTTCAGGGAATGGCCAGTTTTCCATCCATTTCAATGCAGCAAGGAATCCTCTTGCAGTGATTTTACATGACAACATTTAATATTTTCTACGTCTTATTGTTTTGAAAGTCAAGCAGCAAGAATGTTTGTTTTTAACACGTCAAGTTGATGCACGCAGGAACTCAATTGGAGATTTTTCGAAAAATGCAAGAAAGTACATATTTGACATGCAAATATTATTGTAACTGTGAATTGTGTAGTATTAATGCTAAAGTGCTGGAACACCCTGGAATCATTTGATTCAATGTTGTGCTTGAGGAGATATTTACTCTTATACCGTGAACCCAGATCCTCCAGTGGAGTGCCACTCGACTCTAATAGGTCGGTTTCTCTGAAATACCTCTATACAACCAGAACGTGGTGCCAGTATGACATCCTCTGCCATGTATTTGGAATATTAAGCTCCATTAGACTCAGCGTGTCCCTGAATGATACGTTTGTAAAGCTTTACAATCTCCAGCTAAATCCATCCTTTGTGGATTAAAACCAGCTGCTCCAGCTTTATCTGCATCATCAACATAGCTGCTTGGAGTTGTTCCGACGTGTTTTTTTATACAACGATTGTAATCACAAATAGTTTTGCAAAGTTTTAACAGTGTGCTAGTTCTTTCAAGTTTAGGAGAGATAATGAGTTTGATGAGAAGGCTTTTACTGGTGAATGTTCTCTTCAGTGTGATACATCATCTGCTGAAATAGAGGTTTGCCTATTTGGGAGTTAGAGATATTCTAACACTTAAATTATCTCGATAAATCAGGAACCATACAGAAACAAAAATAACCTTATCCAGAGAGAAGATGCTTTGATATGTAGTCAAAATGTTTGTGAGCAAAATGTTTGTTCAAGATCAGGGCAATGTTTCTGTGGAAATGTAACAGGCACTCAGTTCTTTTGGATAGGCAGCGTTGAAAATCAAATCTGCACACTGGCCTGTGTTTGTGATGAATTCTCTTTCCAGCTACAACTTTACAATATTAGGAAAATATCTCAAGTAATATCACCAGCAATGATGATCACAATGGCTTTCATAGAATTTGTCACAGCTTTTAATCCAATCTTTTGTTTGTGTGCTGCATTGTAAATAATAAAGGTATCCTTCTTGAATTCGCTCCCATTAAAATTCTGAATACAGAACGATATCATGATATGAGCTACATTTTCTTTTCAAATCTTTCTGGATGCCAACAATATCTTCAACCATACTGCCTGTGTTTTGGAGATGCTGAGTGACTGGTCTGACTTTTTCTCCACATGAGGGTGAATCAGTTTCAACCAAATGAGTCCAGATTGGGCAAAGCAGCAGCAGCAGAGTGCTGACTGTCCCAGGACTGTGTACCTCAGTGCATTGGTCACTCCTCCTTTCAGCCACACCCCTCTGCAAAGATGGGTGGGTCTGTTGCTGGGCTTGGTCTGTATAAAGCTGGACATGCAGGCTGATGCAGTAAACGCTTCATACGCGGCCACGTAGAAAGAACGAGGAACCCAACTCTCCGACACCAACAGACACCTGTCAGAATCTGAAATGGCTGCCTTCGTGTCGGTGAGTTTTCCATCTCATCATCATTCTGGACTGTCAACGGCTCTGCTCAGACTTGCTGACCTCTGCAGTGCACCTTAGTTTATCCCAGTCTTAGTCTACTCACATGCACAATGGCTTTTATTGGGACACAAGACCGTGGTGTGTCAGGAGTCTGGGATGCTTATTGTTGTCTTGAATCATGAGGATCTCATAACGCGGCAGCTGCGTCTGGTCACACTCATGAGTGTCTGTGTTCGTTGCCTAATATAGGGTATTGTGTAATCTGGGTCAGGAAGTTGCTTATAATTCATCATGCAAGGCGCAGTAAAGTGTAAACTCGACTGACAAAAGCAATTGTTGCTATTGATTGCCTACGGTTCATAGAGATTTATCTGAAAAAAGTTGTGTGACGGCTTCTTATAGCAAGCCGTACCCTGAGTGGGGGGGAAACTGCATGGCAACAGCCCCCCCTTGCCCTCTCTTAGGCAAGTCAATGTTTCCCATCTCTTTAACTAATCCAGTTATTTTCGTGTCTGTACAAACATTGAAGGGATGTTTAGAAGGGCTGATGGGAAGAGCCTCCGCTGTTGAGTAACTCTTCTCCTCATGAATTTGCTTCCGATGCTCCATTGTGAACTATTCCTCAGCTATAGATGTGTCTGGTATCTGTGAGGCTTTGGGCCAACCAATGTCACACAGGGCTTCTGAGCCCTTCACATTACAGAAGGGCCACTGGTCCTGCTCTGTGTCCCTGGAGGCATTCTGTCACTGCAATCGATCGAGACTGTGTCCAAACAAACTCCTGCGTGCCCCTGAGAAAGTCAGACAGCTCTGGCTTTAAAGGACCGTTCAGAAAACTTAGATTAATTTTTTTGTCGCTGAATATTATCATGGGGGATACCTTGTATGCCTTTACCCCAAAACCTTGTTATGTATGGGAGGAATGTGAGGCATGCAATGTTAATGAATGTTTCTTTCTCTCCTCATCCAGATGGCCACCTGCCACACTTGCAGCAAGACGTCCAGACACAAAGGAATGAACCGGGAGTTCATGGCGACCCACAGCACCCCAGGGAGCGCTGTCAAACACAAGACCCCTCAGTCAACCCACAGAGCCAACATGACATCCCCCAAGACTCCTGGCAAAGACAAGACGCCTGCTCATACTCCTAGGTAGGTTATTTTAAGGTGCCTGGTATTAATATTCCCTGAGCTAAAAATTCAACCTATCAACTAAACTTGGGAGGTGTCTCAGACATCCGAGAGGATGATGTGTCCGGCCTTTTAGCATTCGAATGATTACGTTTCATTAAGAGAACGGCAGCTTGCTGTATGGGTGGTACGTGTTGGTATCCGCGCTTGTCAGATCATATACTTGTCCACAGCACACATTTCCTGCCAGCCAACAAAATCTTCAAAAACAATTTCCCTTTCTTAACTTTTTTTCCCTCCCCCTTGTTTCTGTTTCTCTCTCCTCCCAACTCTCTCCAGGTCCTCCAACACTTCAGGGTCAGGCTCATCTTCCTCCAAGACTCCCTCTAAACCTAAAAATTGGGTCGTCCAGCGTCTCAGCAAGATATTAATGCGAGAGGACAACCAGGGCAGCAAGTCAAGAAAGGGGGGCTTGAAAGATTTTCTTTCCTCGCTTTGAATATCCTCTGTCTTTATGAAAACTCTTAAAAACAAGGGGTTAGACCAACATTTGTAACCTGTTAACACCAAAAACGAAGAGGGAACGTTGGTGTCCGAGCCGGTGTGGGAAGGGTTACAGCTTTCCCACCAACACAGCTATTGCTGGGCTGTTTGGAATGGCACTCCTGGTATCCTGAATGCAACAACTGGGAGCACTGGGGAGGCTATTTCAGCTATTAATCAGGGTTACTGCATCTTCTGCTGAGCCGGTTGGAGGAAAATGCTTCTTTGTCTAATTTAGCACATGCCTCGTGTAATCTCCTCAACTGGAGATGTTATTTTAAGTGGAAGGATTGAGGAATTATTCAGTATTCATCAAATGGCTCAAACATCGCAGCAAACATTTGTGGCATGACAAGCGGGTTCACATGCCAATATCCTTCCAATATAGATCAATTTTCTTTAACGTTACAAATATACATGTATATGATACTGATATATACAACTTTAGCATATTCATATTACTTTTTTTTTGTATTTGAATTTATTTACTTACTATATTTGTTGTCTCTCTCCGATTGGGAGATGTCTGTGTAAATTAATTTGGTATTGTGGCTAAACATGACCAGATTGAAAAATGTATATGTCGTTGCATTTTTGTACATGCATGCACATGATTTTGAAAGCGTGCATAGTCAGTGAAGATATTTGTAATTATTATCTAAAATGACTCACCAGTTGCTGTTTACATTGAATATCTGCCTAAAACCTGTACAGAAAGTACTTGACATTCAATAGTGTCAAGGCTGTACATTTTTCCTTTGGCCACATGGTTTTGAAAGGTTAATATCTTTTTGTCAAGAGCAGGAATTTTGAATATATTTACTGCGTTTTGTACTGCCTGAAATACCTGTTTTCAATAGCTGTTCAATGTTCAGTATGTTTGAATCCAGAAATACCTCACATTTGTATTCCTCCAACACTGTGATTCTCTGAAATAAAACCTTTTCAGTCTGCGAAACAAATTTTTTTCTTAAAAAATTCTCTGAAATGAGCACTTGAACATGTCTTGTACTGCAACTTCTATCTTGCAGATTTTACGACCATGTCTCTGCAAATATAGATGTACAATATATGTAGTTTATCCAGCTGCATTCTTTATACTTAACATAAACTTGACACATACAGAAAATGTTTGAGCTAAAGATGTGAAATTGAAAACATACGTATTCAAAGAAAACAGAACAAATTAATTTACATTTTCAAATAAATAATTTAAAATGACGGTGCAAAGAAATCCTTGGATATTTTAGTTTGCAATACCACAGTAAAAGTCATGTATTTGCACCAAAACATACTTCTGCATGGAGAATGACCTTTCAGAATAACGCATGACTGATTTATGCGCTTTAATGTTGCATCTGGTAAAGGTGTTTCTTATTGTCATTTGATTCCCTCCCAGGTAGCTGGAGACTTTCACCAATCAAGTCACATTGTTATCCATATAATACACCATAATCTATTTGCTAATTATATTTACTATTATTAATCTGAATCAGTAAAAAGTACATTGGGCTACAGTACAAGTTCCTCAAAATTGTACATTCACTGCTTGAGTAAAGTTACCTTTCACCAAAGCCTAGATGAAAGCATGTTGAAGACAATAGGAAGGTGCAATTGAGTGCCTAGCGTAATTATGTTAACAGGAGACAGGTGTGTGCTTTGTCGTATTCAGAGACACTGAAACAATCAATCCAGCAGCACCTCGCGTGTTACCGCCCGCGTCCTGCAGGTGGCGCTGGACTTTAACCAATCCGGCTGCACAGGAAGTCCCGCAGCACCAGAGACATGTCCGCTAGTTAGCTGCTGGTTAGCACGCTGGCCGATATTTTTCTCCCGAAAGCCGACACATTCACCTTGAAGGCAGCATTATTTGGAAGTTAATGGTTTTCCGGGGCCGCGGGTTGTCAACATCAGCGCCATGTCGGACAAAAAGCGAAGAAGAGAGAAAGACGACCGACGAGACCAGAAGAGGCACAAGTCCTCCAAACAGGATTTGGAGAAACTCAAAACACACACGAAAAAACTCAACCAGGAAGTCCAACAGCTGAAACACGTTGATACGTTGTGAGTAATATTACTGGGAGCGTTTCTGCTTAAACGGGCTAAAAAGTTATGCCTGAATGATGCATGTAACTACTTCACCACGTGTGTCTCGTTACTGCAAGTATGTTACCCTCATACTTATTGTATTTAATATGCGCGTTCACGTGAGGTGAACTCGTTTTGGGATCCGCAGATGACTTGAAAATAGTAACTTCTGCAGTCCCGTGAGAATTAACGTCAGTATTGTATTTCCTTTGTGCAGCTATGAGAAACCTCCACCGGGACTCATCAAGGTAACGTTACCTCTAGTGCATGCCGCGCAGATTTAAAGAAAGCGGTCGTTTTGGACTCGGTAGTGACAGTTGCTGTTGCAGGAGCACGAGGACAAACCCGAGGACTGTATCCCTGCTGAACCAGGAAATGAAGAAGCCCGCAGCTTCCTGGCAAACGCCCCCACCAGGGGCCTGTGGATGCCTCTGGGGAAGGAGGTGAAGGTGATGCAGTGTGAGTACAGCTCCTCTAATGAAGCAATGAGAGAGGTGCTGCTGGCAGTCAGGCCTGCATATATTGAGTTGGTGACATGTTCCACAAACTCCGGGGACACACAGAAGTGACGGGTGGGTGTCACAGTTGAAGCTCTGTCTCATGTTACTGCACCTTGTTGTTGTTTTTTTAAGGCCTCGTTTTCTTTGGTCTTAAAATAACATTAAAAATCTCTCCTCCTTAAAATTGATTTCGCCAGTGTTGTTGGTTGAGTGCTTATATTGTTTTGAATACAGCTTAATTCATCTAAAGCCCCTTTCTCACTGGACAAAAAACAAAACGTAACACGATTACCATCTGGCTTTTGCAGTCCGTGGAAGAGGTTACAATCGGCATTCGTTCCTGGGATAAACAATCTGCAGTAGTCCTGGATATGTACTGGCTCTAGTGGTGGAAACATGACACCTGGCTGGTCACACTGGTTTCCCACCCCCCATTTTCTGAAGTTAATATATATAATCAGTCAAAGTAATAGGAATTTGTAGGTTTAATATTATTTATTTATCTACAAAACATACAATTAACATGCTCTGCTCAAAGTCACAAGACTCCAGTCACACCGCAGTAATGGTTTCTTCCACTCTTCCAAAAACCACCAACTCTGGTTTGAGACTTTGAAAGAGACACTGAATAAGTTATAATTAAGTGACATTGAATGTTACACACCAAAAAGAAAACAGAACGGCATACTTGACCACTGGCAAAAAATGTTATGTGTGTTTTCCCATGTTTAGAAAACCAGCATATACGTGTTAATTTTGGTGGGAAAAGTTGTTGTTGTTCTCATAGGTCCACAATTGCACTCTCATAATAATTGAATGTGATTAAAAAGCTTTGAAAGGTCTAAACATGTGCTGATGGAACAGCAGCACTTAAAGTTCAGGAGCTGGAGATTCGTGTAAATATCCACATGTGACAAATTTAACCACAATAACTTAACAATTAGCACCATGTCTGTTCTATTGCTAGAGAATAATAATGGTGGCGATTACCTTCTGTCTTTTTGGTCAGACAAAGAATGTCCTTATTTTCAGTGTCCATGCATTCCTTCGTCCCACTCATTTTCATGCTGCATGAAGTCAGGGACTTGGGGAGCCGACGCACATGCACATAGGCCCTGTACACAAGATGGCATTTGTTCTACAGAATCTGAGCATCGCTCGCTCTGCTTCATTCTTTGAGGAAATGTTTGAACACAGTACCGAGGATAAACGCAGCCTTTAAAGTCTCACTTTATAGAGTTTCTTAAGTTATTCATGGCAGCTACACTCTCACCAAAAGTGTTAGAGTGAGGACACAAATTCTTCACTACTTTTCAGTGAAGCAACAAATGATCTATGATTTGTTCGAGGAGGTCTGTTTTGTATAACAAGGCAAACATTTTGCAACGCATCACACGATGAGCTGGCTGGTTTGAGTGTGAATTAGAGTTGATTTCTTTTGGCTTTTAATTAATGCGCTAACTGTTTGCAGATGAGAAGATTGGTTTCCAATATAGCAATGATGTACCTGTCTCTTCAAGTCGTTTTTCCCAACTACACCAATTTATATTTGTTTCCTTCGCTGCAGGTTGGAGATGTAAGAACTACGGCCACAGGACAGGAGACAAGGAGTGTCCGTTCTTCATCAAAGGCAACCAGAAACTTGAGCAGTTTAGAGTGGTGAGTTTGTTAACTGCTTAGAGAAACATGAGCCCACCCATAGTTATTTCGTGAGGGTATTAAAGAATGTAGGCTTGGTTGTGGCAAGGTGAAGGAGCAGTGGCAGAGACGTTTGTGTCTGAGAGCTGGGCTGAGGTTCACAATAGATCTGGGTCATATTTAGCTTACACTGAGGAACATGTGGGGAGCAGCCTTCTTCACACAGCCGGTTCCAATGTACCTGTAATGGAGCAAAACCCACCGCAGGAATACACAGCCAGTGCAAGGATTACCATAAATGCAACTCATATTTTCATACCTCGTATTTTATACAAAAATGCTGACGTAACACTAGAATCAGCACAATGGGTGGAATGTGTTGAGGGGATAAGTTCCTGGATCTTCTGTGAATAGTAGCAACTCTTATTTTAACTAGGTATGATATTTACTCTTTCGTCACAGTCGGTCATGACAGATTGCATTTTGATCTTTTAGGCTCATGAAGACCCGATGTACGACATTATTCGGGAAAACAAAAGGAATGAAAAAGAAACCAGGTACTGTGTGTGTGTGTGTGTGTGTGTGTGTGTGTGTGTGTGTGTGTGTGTGTGTGTGTGTGTGTGTGTGTGTGTGTGTGTGTGTGTGTGTGTGTGTGTGTGTGTGTGTGTGTGTGTGTGTGTGTGTGTGTGTGTGTGTGTGTGTGTGTGTGTGTGTGTGTGTGTGTGTGTGTGTGTGTGTGTGTGTGTGTGTGTGTGTGTGTGTGTGTGTGTGTGTGTGTGTGTGTGTGTGTGTGTGTGTGTGTGTGTGTGTGTGTGTGTGTGTGTGTGTGTGTGTGTGTGTGTGTGTGTGTGTGTGTGTGTGTGTGTGTGTGTGTGTGTGTGTGTGTGTGTAAACCAAAGTATTTGAGCTGAGGGAAGAGACATTTGTATAATTTAGCTTTCGGTTCACTCTGAGGATGAGCGGTACGCTTTAAGGAGTAGCACGACATCCCATGTGCTCTGTGAGATCAACCCCGCCGTAATAAGGCGTGATGGACACTTCACAAGAGCATGTCAACCTTTTCTCAAACACTTTCATGGCTGAATAGTTAACAGTTTCTGGATGTCTTGTACATTTCTGATATCAGCGCTCTCGGTGTGCCGGCACACTTCGCCGAGCTAATTAAAGGTCATGTACTCCAGTGGCTTCCAATACTGTAGGTTCAAGGTTTTTTTTATTTGCTATCTGTGCCTAGACAAGCAGTCCAGACACATCGGAATTATTTTTGCAGGGTTCTCCGAGTCAACAGAGGTACAAAACAAACACTATAATAATAATAGAAATATGAAAAATATATTTAAAAAAACACTGTACAAAAGACACACTGTACATAGTGGTAAAGTGTATGCAGTTTTTAGTATTTACAGTATTAATAGTATTAAGTACAGGAACAGGTTATCAAAAATAAACATAAGAAAGGAAAGGAGAGTGCAGAGATAATAGGTAAGTAGTACATCCGTAGTAGTAAATTGTAGGCTAGTGCTGTACCTAGCTTGTAAAAAGAAAGAAAGAGGGGGAAGGGGACAGTTATATGGGGATATTGCACATGTTCAGATGTTGGTGGAAGGTTGTGAGGGGGTATTGCACTGATTGTGGTATTGCACATTTTTCCACACTTTCAAGGAGTGTGCATTTCTCAGTAGTTCTGTTGTGCCATCAGTCTGACTGTTAAAGAAGCGTGTCCTGTGGGTGACAATGCTGTCCTTTCTGCTGTGTCTCAGGTTGTATGTGCAGTGTTTGTCGGAGCAGAGAGTCCATGGACGGAAGTTGTGTCCCGGTGATCCTCTCCGCAGTCCTTATGACTCTTTGAATACTGTACATCTTTGGGGTTTTTTTTTGGGGGGGGGGGTTCTCAGAAGAAATATTAATATTTTACTGAGCGGTGTGGTTCTTCCTCGCATTCTGTGATGTGTTGATTTTAATCTTCCTTCTTGAGCCGTATTTAGCTGTGGCTATTCACCAGATATAAAAGTAACCCCCTTATTGACTTTGTCTCTCTTGACTGGTCAAAACCGCAGAATGAACAGGTGCAGTTCTCTGAATTATCTTAAATGATCTGATCTATTTTAGTTATCGGAGCTCGAGCCTCGTATTTAAGCAACAGGATGACTCCATTATCCAGGTGTGTCCTTGTGTGTTCTGACAAGCTTCCACACACCTGCAGTTTTAATGTCCGATTGGGCACTGTTGAGGAAATTAATGGCAATATGTAACACAAGTAGGCAGTTGTTCTAACAGTCCAAAAATGCCGGTACTGGGACAAAGGACACTGTTCAAGGACACTTCAGATGCTTGCCAAAATCAGGCATCCCAGTGAGCATCAGTTGTGTTTTCTTTCATTGGTGCTCATCCCTCTTCTCCTCTCCTCCCTGCCCTTCCTGTTTCTAGGATCCAACAGCTGCAGCAGATGCTTCAAGACACCACTTCCTCCAGTTCAGACAGCTCCTCTTCCTCGTCCGACCACCATCGTAGCAAGAAAAGGAAAAAGAGGAAGGACAAAAAGAAGAAGGACAAGAAGAGAAAAGGGAAACAAAAGCACAAGTCCTCCAAAACCACTGACTGCTCAGATTCAAATTGAGTGTTTGGAACATGTACTACATGTACTTGTATACGACGCGCTGTAAACACAGGAAGAGACGGCAATGGTAGAGTGTTCGCCGTAGTGACGTGTGTTCTGCAGAGTGCCTCAGTAAGAACTGCACTCTGAAGACCTGTTTAAGCCTTGCCTCTGCTGGTTGAAACTGTAACACTAAGTCTGCTGCACATGACTTCTCCCAGACGTTTAATTCTCTCCAGGGTGACAACTCTCATTTGCATCCTCTCTGTTGGATCGTACAACAACACAGAGCCATATGGCCCTCCTGCTTAAGTAAGTTTGTGCATATGTGTGTCAAAAAGCATTAGCTGCATGTGTAATGAATCTTAAGTGATATGAAATAAGCCCGCTGGTGTAAGAGATAATGTTCTTTAGCGGGGTCCAATAAGATGGCATGTCAGTAAATACAGCGTGTTATTAAGAGATTGTATTTTCCACCATATTTTTTAACCCCGGCCACCTCGCTCGTATTAAATACTTTGATTGTAGAGTGTGTTAAAGGCGGAGAGGTGGGGGGGGGGGAAAGGCAGAATTAGTACAGTTATAGTTTGTCTTCCACGCAAGCCTGAATGTTTGAATGCCTGTGACTGTACATAAATATTTGAAATTATTTGAGGTTTGAATATGCTTATTTGCTCTGGAAAAAAAAGCCACAGACATGGGAAAGAATGTATGTGAATGTGCTCCCTTATTCTGAGAATAAAGATGTCTCTCTCTCCAATGTTTACCCTGCTGAAGGCTGCAAAAACAAATGTTGGCTTTTAATTAATGTGTATGAGACTTATTTATATAAACGAATGTGTATGTATGTGTGTATATGTATGTGTATATATGTATATATATATATATATATATATATATATATATTACAATTAATATGATCAAATTAGAGCCTTCATCAGAAGAACAGTTTCCTCAATTGTCATTGAGTGTTGGTTCAGTTCTCAGCTAGTATAGTCCTTAAGTCATGAGACATTTGTGTGTGTGTGTGTATATGTATATATGTATATATATATATATATATATATATATATAAACTTAATCTTTTGAGGACGATACTGTGGAACTCCAGGCATAGAAGACATTTTAAAGTGCACAGCGCCACACCGAAGACGCATTTTTCTTTTGATCTTGCCCTGCTATCAATCTGAGGATACTTCCTAATGTTTCTCAAGAACCTTCTCACAGTTTGTAACCGAGACAATTCAGAGCGTTCCTCACTTTCTGTCCTGAGCGACCATCAGCGGCTGGAGGGGGCTACTTTGCATGAGACTTACCCTTTACACCACATTTGAGGAAGTCTGGCGCTTCTCTCCATGAGCAGCACATTGTGAGCAGGACTCCCTGTGGAAATGAACTTGAAATATTTCCTTTTTCTAATGACTGTGATAGAGAGACAATTACAGCAGACCTACAGGGAACAAGCAAACTAGATTTCCATTTAGATTAGTGTCTTAAGCTTTCTCAGTAGCTCAAATGCTGTAGGGAGTGTTTGTGTTTGTGAGGAATTCAAATGAACGCACGACAGCTGATACACAAGAGCGTTTTACCGGATGATTGAGAGCTCGCTCTTTTTCCTCTTCTTTCCGGAGTGGCTCTGTCCATCCCTTTTCTGGTGCTTTGACCAACAGCCGAAGATAAATCGGCCTCATAGAAGCAGTCTGTTCCACGTGGACTTCTCTCTGTCTGAGTAGAACAATGAATCTCCAGATGAGATTCAGTCACAAGCTGCTCAGAGGGAGGTTGCGCCACGTAGAGAGAATTTGGTCCGCGTAGTCTTTATTGCAGCACTCCGTCTTCTTGGACAAGGGACAGGTCAGATGGAGTGCCAGGCCAGACTCGATGGGAAGATTACGTTAGAGGCTGCACATATTTGCTGAAAGAACTAAGTCTTTTGAGACTTGAGCACTGCGCTGAACTCATGAATAATCATGTTTGCCCAACGGGGAAAGATGCAGTGACGAGGTTTCTCTCTTTTTTTTGTTGATAATGTGATGTCATCTTGGCACCGGATGTGCAGAAGAATCAAATCCAAGGTAAAAGTCCATCAGAGGTAGAGTGTGCTGCGTTGGGAGTCGGCCCACTTCACATATGAACGGACCACATGGCCTAACCCCCCCCCAACTGCCTCTTTGCAGTCTCAGATAAAAAGGTCACATCGTCTTTCAGCCCTCTGATGTATCGCTCTGAAGCTGAAGTCAGAGATGCAAAAGTCACAATAAGTCAAATGATGATCTTGTTGCTAATGTTCCCTAATCTGAATTGTTGTTGTTGTTGTTGTTGTTGTTGTTGTTGTTGTTGTATTTAGACATTATTTTTGCACAATTTGAACTGTTTGAATGTTGCAACCCTCCAATTTAATGCGAGCCCCAAAGGTTAAACAACAACATAATGTGAAACAGTTTACTTTCCAAATGTCCTTACTAAAATTAATTGTTGTCACGTTGAGTCAAATAATGTGTTTGCCTTCTGTTGTGTTTGCCTACTTGCCGTCACAGCCCATGTGCGTAGTCAAATGAACCATTTTAGTGGCGTTTAAATTGGCCGACGTTTGTATCCTGTGTTTTTCACAGAGAGAAGAACAAACCGGGTAAAAGAAAGATTTCTGCCCAGATTATTTGTCAGGAGGGACGGGGCTCCTGTATTAATTCTCCTCCTGCTGCTCCTGCTGAGTGGAGACGAGAATGGGCTGCAGTACTGTCTGCTATTCACTGTGCACTCTCGTTTTTACTCATGGGCACACACTCTGGGTTTCATATCAGAAACAGTATGTAATCACTGACACAATTAAAGGGAAGTGGCCTCATGTGGCCCAGTGGCAGAGTCCTATATCCTGTCCCGTACAAGGAAATCCAATGAAACTAGAACATCATGCTGTAGGCCCAACGCTGAGCTAAATCAAAATGGTTCCAGACGTAATGTACCATTAGAAGGTCATAATCATACCCTCCAAACAGTTCCCTGTGGATGTGTGTGGAGACCAGAGAGCGTTCAATAACCATGAATTATTGAAGTCATTGTTCCTGTTTGGCTTTGCCTCCTGGCTGCAAGATTGGAGGCCGTTGCATCTTTGTGTCGCCCATCACAGAGAGAAAAGATATCCACTAGGGGAGCTCAGGCTCACTTGTAACATGTATTACATATTACTGTCTCATTCTCAAAAAAAAAAAAAGCTAACTTAAAAAAGTAGCTACAAATGTATTCTCTATGAAAATTGTTAGTTAAAATTGCATTACAGAACATGTATTTTGTCAAAATGTTCCTATTTTACTGTTTATCTTGTATTGTTAGCTCAGTTAACACAAATCTAACAGTTCTTAAGACCTTAATATTAATCTGCTCAGAACCATAATAACTGAAGTCTTTGTTTTAAATAAATGACCCTTAGATTAAGTATCAATTCAGGTCCAAACAGAGCATCCCTCTTTAACTTGTTTTAGATATTTAGATTTTAATTAATAAAAAATAGTAACTTTGTCCTTATATATTTTGTCTAATACTTCTTTTAAAATCCTATTTGTTTCCAGCTTGCCATATTTAGTAGATTTTGTCTGAATTCTATTTCATGTTTTATGTAAAGCACTTTTAATAGCCTGTTTTTTAAATGCACTTTACAAATATGTGACATCCTCATTCTGCCTAAGAAAACAGAATAGTTGAAAGACTAAGGAAGTAAATACAAACCCCACTGGTCTTCATTATCAACCATCATGTGCTTCTTGATCCAAATAAAGACTATAATAATCACTTTATTTAGACAGCAACTTAAAAAAAACAGGGTTACAACGAGCTAGACAAATGATTCAAAACAACAATAAACACACCACACAAATAAAACAAAAGTTACAAGAAAGTCAAATCCGTTGTTAGAGATGTGCCTAAATGTTGAACTTCAGCGGGTGACATCACTCACACATGTTTCTGATTGAAGGGCATTTTGAATCTATAACTTGACTTAAACACTTTACACATTACTCACAGCCTATGGAAATCAGACAGAGATGTTAAACGCACTTATTATCCTTAAATCCAAATATCGAGGTTTCACATACTGTGATTGAGCTCAGGGGGGGGGGAAGTTGTCTGACTCCAGAGCTGCTAAAACAAAAACATACTAGTGTATTACTGACTTTATTTATAACAAATGAAACGCCAGCACTCAGCCGCGAACCGGTGACTCAGTGAGAGCAGCCGGGCTGCATGCGTCCTCTGTCTGGCATCGCAGAGCCAGCCAGCAGACGGCAGAAGAAGAAAAGAGGAAGTGGAAACATCAGCAGTATCTCTCTATACGGCGGAGCGGGAGGGAGGGAGGACACACCACTGCGAGGTGACACACACACACACTCTCTCTCTCACAACACACACACGCAAACTCACACTCACACGCAAACTCCGGACATCAGCGCGTTAGTGGAAGAAGTGTCCTCGCGCCGACAGGTTTGTCAGCCCGCTTTCTTCCTCTTGCACACGTTGTTGTGGTATTTGTAGCTTCACTTCCCTCGCGTGTTGTTGCGCTACATGTTGAGGCTTCGCCGTGTTTTGGGGGTTCGTCTCCGTGTCAGTTACACGGCAGCGAGGCGATACGCTGTCTCATCTCGCCCTTTTCTCTCTGTGTCCCTCCGCCTGGCTTTACTTTTGTCAAGTGGCCTTAGCGGCTTTTGGGCGCTGCTCTTTTTATTATTATTATTATTTTTTGTATTGACATGTCTGATGAAAGCATCGCAGCCGCGCACTCTGCTCTCACGCGCACGCAGACACGTTGAACTGCAGACGCCGGTGACTCCGTTCACCGTGGAGCTGCTTTCACTTCGTGGTTTTGTTAAACAAGTGCGCGAGTTGTGTTGCGTCTGCGGCAGAGAAGACACCGAGCAGCCGCTGCTCCCCGGGCTTGTTCGCATGATGAGAGAGAGAGAGAGAGCGAGAGAGCGAGCGAGAGAGTGAGAGAGTCTCTCTCTTTCGTGAAATGCACAGCTAAGATGTCAGGATGCGTTATGGTCTGGCAGGCAGTTCACCCACTTCTCGAGGTCTAGTGCCTAACATACCGTCTCTCTTTTCAAACCTGGACGTCATTGCTTCCAAAAAGTTTTTAATGTGACCCCCCCCCCTCTAATTCATGTCTGTCAGATCCATGTTAACCAAACTGGAATCAAAGCAATGACCCCTTGACAACGGTTGATCATATGCCTTTGGGTTGAAGCTAGTTAACCAAATGAAGTTGTTATCCTTGGTGTACCCCGGGGTACTTATGTTTTTAGCAGTGGAGTTCATGGACATGTTGGGGAGTAGCTCAACTAATTTGTAAAAGAAAATGACCTACATTCTTGGGTTTTTAGAGGAAAATGTACATGTCAATGGTTTTATAAAATGACGTAATGCCTAATTTTAGTCAATTTATTTGCAACAATAATTAATAGTTTCCTGCCAACCAGTTGAGTCAGTTCATGTTGCAAGTATTTCAAATGTCGTCGGCAAAAAAGTCAAAATTGGAAGCTAAAAGTGGTCAAATGGCTTTAAATGGTTGAACATAATTCTGCCACCCCATGTGGTAGAAGTACAGATACAAACTTGACCAGACCTACTGGTGAAAAAAAAGGCTAAAGGCTAAACATCAATCATTTCGGGATTACGATGTATGGATTCATGTGCAGTCACTGATCCACCACAACTGCTGTGTTTTCTCTGTCGTGAAATACGTTTGAACCATTTGTACACGACAAATGTGTGATTTGTGCTATTGGGCTGGATGCGGACTTAAAACTTCAATAGTTCTTCCTCATGCCTTTGGTCCCACAGCGGTACCTAAAAGGGCCCCTGGTTGTCTGTAGACCCACCGTTGAGAACCGTTGCTCAATATTTCCTCTGTGATCACTCTAACCAGTCAGAGACCACAGCAGCATTGCACTGTGGCTCACATCAGTGCGCGCTGTCATCTTCTCGTGGTCCTTTGGTCCCTCCGGGCCGCTTCTGATGCAGCGAGAGTCCACTTATTCGCCCAGTTAGCTGTCCCTGTGGCGATGGAGCCGCACGCGTGCCCACATCACCGCGTTAATTCGACAATAAACGCATGCAAACTTGTCCTCGAAGCACCGCCACATGTTCAGCCACGTCTCTGACACGAACATATACGGGCAGCTCTCAAGAGCTTGTTATCGGGGATGTATGGGTTTTGGTTTCAAGTACCACTCCGGCACGAATACACATTGTCTGGTTCTTCCTTGTTGTTGTCTGTGAGTATAAAGAGCCTTCTTTTATGTTAGTTTCTATCTGGGAGGCATACTTGAACTGAGAGATTCTGTTTTGCATTATGAGGTTTTGGCCTATATTTGTACCCTGTCTATATAACTGTGGTTGATAGTGGGTTAGAGATTGATGTTTGTTTTCAGATCCAGGTCTGGCGCAGCTTAAGGAAGGCAATTTTCAACTCGTACTTTGGAACAAACCGCGCACTCCCCCATTAAACCGGTATGTGAAGTTTAGTGTGTGTGTGTGCACAGCGTTGGTCGGTATCTGTCCGGTTTAGAATTGAAGCGTGCCAGAGGCATTATATTTCAGTTTTACAGCCACCAGAGGGACCTACATGTCAAAAGAAATGCGCACACACATGCAAAAACAAGTCTTTATTAGCCACAGCAAACCTCCATTTCTTGTTAGCTGGCTTTCCCAAATAAATATTTCTTCATCCCTACAGGGTCCTAAAAATCATAGATAGTTGCAACACCGCAGTAAATGAAAAGTGAGAAGGTAAAATACGGCAGCCTTGAGTTGCACCATTAGTCAAAAGCCAAATAAACTGATGGAATTAAACTAGAGCGCTTTCATGTTTCATTTGAAATGGTGAAACAAAATCCAGGAAATCAGATTAGAGGAAAGAGGCCAAGATGACCAGGCAATTTTAAAGTACTTTTTGGGACAGGATTGGTGCCTGCCTTCGCTTATTGAGTTGCATCACATACACGCTCCTGATTGTATCTCTTGTCACTGCCTACTGTTTGGCATCCTCTCACCACCTCCCGAAGTTCAACCTTCTTGCGTGTCAGAACTGCCTTCCTCCCTTCCTCCCTCCCCTTGCAGCCTGTTATCTTTCTCTCATTAGCTTACTCTCTTACACTTGCTTTCTAACACATTCTATCTTACTTTCTCTCTCACTTTAGCATCTCTCTTTGCACTTTCTTCTCACCCTCACATTGCAGCACACTCTCCCATCTACTTCCTCACTTTCAATTTTTTGCTCCCTGAGGGAAATGAAGGTATGTAAATTGTTTTCTCCTCGATGTATGCTCGGCCTGCTATCTGTCCATCTTAATAAACTCATTTCCTCCTCATTTTCCTCAAAGCTCGGGATTGCAACATTTTAGTAACGACAAAAAAAACCAGGGCCCAAAGATTCCTGTCGTCTCTCTGCCACTTTGTCTTTCTTTTTGTGCTAACAGCCATTGCTTAGAAAAAATCGACTTGTCATTTGAAGTACTGGTATTCTTGCTTGCAGTACAAACTGCTGCGCATGTCCTTTGGCAGCTTGAGGTTAGATTAATTTGCTGTTCCAAATGAGATGAACGTTGCCTTGCATAATTGCTCCCTGTGGACCGAAGTTAATTAAAACAGCAGGTAGGTAGTGGAGGTGCGATGGGAAGGTGCCAGACAGCCAGACTAACATAGATGGGTGAGAGAGATCTCAGAGGTTCCTGCCATGTTCTACTCTTTAGTGTACCGATTGTTGCCTGGGGCTGAATTCAGAGCGACAAATTTCTTCACTTGTTCCAAAAGAAATGCCATAAATAAGAGGAACTGATGTAGAAAGTTGTTGTTTTATGGCAAACTGTGATCTTGTCGCAGTTGCGCATGGGAATACGCACCAATAATGTATTTTAACCATCTAGCCCTGTGATTCTATAAATGTATATGTTTTGTTGTTGGAGCGCATGAATATGAATCTGTTTAAGTGGAGAACATCCGCAGGCGTGTTTTTCAGTCCAAGTCTAGACCTTATGCGGAGTGAAGCAGCCCTAGATGACCCAGAAACTGATATGGTTCCCTCTGCGTGCTCGCTCTGCCCGCTGCATTCCAGCTGTGGTACTGCCGCAGAGCTCTGTAAATATTGAGTGAGAGGTTAGGCAGCTCTCTGGCTATGTGTGCGTTTGTGGTTGTTCGCATTTCTCAGCCTGCAAGCCTACTGACCCAATCAGATAAACAGTTAGGTAGTCTCTCGGTCTAACCGGTATGTCCCCTCCACAGCTGTGTGAGAGGCTTGAACTGACTTAGTGCTTAGAGTCGGGTACTTTGTAAGGATTGTCAAGTTGTGTGCGGGTGTTACTCGACTGTATGCAGCTGTTGTAGTAGGATTGTCCGTATGTGTCGTTGGCATCACACAGTACAGGATTTATGGCACGTTTGCACATGTGCTGGAGAGATCGTTGTTGCTTTTTTCCTCCAAGGCGTGCCTGCATAATTTCCTCAGTAGTCGTATGCTGATGTTTTAGTGTAACCAAGGTGCTAAACACAGTTTTTTTTCCCTTCTCATCTGCAACCTAATTATAGCTTGTGTGTGTCTCAGCCATGTAGTGCGTGTGTGTGTGTGTGTGTGTGTGTGTGTGTGTGTGTGTGTGTGTGTGTGTGTGTGTGTGTGTGTGTGTGTTATGGGTCATCACAAGATCTCTCTGTTTCAGCTGTGCATGTCCCTCACTCCATACAGCTATGCATGTATTGATCCATACATCATGATTACTTCCATCCGGTGCATTTCAGGTGGTCTGTCAATGCTTGATCAGATGGATCATTGTTAGATCACTCATCTCAATGGCTTGGAAGAGATCAGAGGTGTGAGACTGAGTTAATTTAGGCCCAATGTACGTTGACCGTCTTGCCCACTACTGTCGATTGTGAGTGCGAGTAGACTGAGTTGCCCTAGTTTTCCGCTCTGCTCTCCTCAAACTGTGTGTGTTTATTCACTACATTGCAGCAGTGTTATTAATAATCTTTCACACTGTGCAGAGAAAGTTTATGAACTTTTAGTGTGAGCTGAACCGGAGGCTAACTTATAATGTGCATCAAATAGTAGGAGGTGTCCTTTCCCCTGCAGCATTTATGTTTAGCTTTATGATGCTTGCTTGCAGTGAAAATAAATCAAATGTCACCACATTTTTGTTTCTTTTTTAGCAGAGAAAATACATGTTACCTTCTGCAGTATATGCTCAGTGAAAAAAAAAAAGCCTGGAATAACCAAAGGTGTGTGTGTGTGTGTGTGTGTGTGTGTGTTGGTTGAAGCCAGGCTACAATCAGAGGTCATCCCCATGCTGTCTCACAGGTGCACACACAATGATGATCTCCTCAACGACGCCGTCCCATGATGAGAGTGGACAGCACATACGGATGACTAGAGGTTCAGTGAGGTGGCCCGGAAATAAAACTAGCCTGTTGTTTTTCTGGGTGGGGAGGGGGACTGACACTGTTTCTAAGAAACCAACAGACTTACTTGTTTGTTTCTTCTTTTACATTTTTTTTGAGTGGGTCTAAGCAATGATTATGGTGTCTCAATTTGCTTTGATTTATGTATTGGCTTGATAATGACTCTGCTGAGACTTGATTTATTCCTTACTGTGACTGAAAGGAAAGCAAGAATACACAAAAGACACGTAATAATATGTAGCAGTGTGTGTAATCGTCGATATTGTTGATGCTGGTGTTGCCTCGCAAGATTCTCTAAAAAAAAAAAAAAACACTTAATTTGAGATACTTTCCCCATGCACTTGTTTGCTTATGGTTGCAGCAAGCTTGTTCATTTCAAGTTATCTCTGTTAGGAAGACTTGAGGCTAGACTGCAGGGAGAGGTGCAATAACATATTTAAACGTATTGCATAATTAATGTACAGGCTGAGATTAAGGATTTGAACCCATTCTGTCAGGAGGAAGCGGGCCTCCGCGATGTCAACGTGCCATCGTTTTCCATGAGACCAGTCAGGGCTACCTCTAGAGAGAGGAGGTTGAGGAGGTGTGGAGGGCCTCTCATAACATGCCAAGGTCACCAGCTCGCTTGCTCACTCTCGCTGGCTGGGGAACTGCAAGCCTTGGATTGAAGGTGTATTGCTTTATGTGGGGGCTGCCTCTGAGTCTCTGAATAAATCACAACACAGAAGGACATTCGGAAACAAGACACTTTGATATCTCTCTCTCTCTCGCTCGTCCTTCTGCTCTCTCTTCATGTACTTTCGTTTGTCACTTTTGTCTTGCATTCCCATCCTGCCATCACTTTTCCCACCTCCTCTCCATGTTTCACTTATACGTTCTCAGAAGACCTTCCCATCAGAACTCTGTGTATATTGCTCAGTTCCTGACCCTTGCTGCCCACGCATTGACCAACATCAGCAGCGTTCAACAGGGCATCTGTAATGAATCGGCCTGCACATGGCTCCAGTGGTCCTCTCTCCTGCTGCTGCTCTAAGGCTCAGTAGCAGCCTGACGTGTTTCTGTTGGCTCCAACAAGCCATAATCACTCTCACACCCTGACGCTGCCTTTCATCCCTGGTTAGCAAAAAGAAGGTGTGATCTGTGGCTGTAATTCATCTGGAAAACAACCTCTGCATGAGGAAGACTTCTTTTCGGCCCAGCAAAGCCTTTCTCAAGGGTGATGTTGATGCCCTCAAACGGGTGAAGCTTGACCAGAGAGCTGATGAATAGCTCATCATTTCTTAACTCTGTACAAGGAGCGATGTTTCAACTTGTATCCACAGTGTTTGAAATAGTTTATTTTACATTTTCCAGACACGGGTGAATGGACATTCATAAGCACATACAAACAATTCATCAAATCTTTATTATTGTCTCCATTCTGCTTGATGTTGGGAACTGAGTAATGGAAACAATGTGTGAGGCCGTTGGCTCTTTTAAAAAATGAACACTCTGTAGTAAAGAGTGTTTCTGTGGTGAAGACAGACCTCCAGTTTGAGTATTCTTCTTCCTGTTTATGCGTATAAGTGTTTTTGCTTCTTGTCATTCCTGACAGCTATCTCGTTGTGTCTATAGACACAGGTTTTCCCCGCCATCTGACACCAAACATCAAGGAGTGCTTTGTTGTCTCTCAGCTTCAGCCATGCCATTGTGTTGTGCTCGGGATTCTGTTGCTTTTTGTGGCGTGAGCAGACTCCCCATCTGTAAACCACCTGCCTCACCACGTGTTAACCTGGCTGGTCCATGCTGGCCTGGCCGCACATCAGTGTTTTCTATTTCCTGTGGATGTTACACGTTGTCAGTGTGCATAGCCTTTATCTTATTCCCAGCTAAAGAATAACATGGCTCTGCTCATCTGGGTTTAGCATGGCTCTCTATTGAGAGAAGAAAGGTATTGTAGTGGCAGACTAGCTGGATTTAATGTTGCCTTCAGGGCTTGTTGCTGTGTCTGTTCTTTTGTAGTCTGGAGGGGAAGCTTAACACTCTATGTTTGTATTTTTGTGTGTGTGCGGGTGTGTCCGGCAGCGTTTTACAGACAGTGCTGTGGAAGAAAGGCACAGGAAATACCAGTGGCGTTTTCCCAACAACAGGACAGCTACCGGATGCATAACAGTCTTACGGCATCTGGTGACATTCGCGCATATATATATATATATATGCGCGAAGCAGGAGATTCCAGAAGTAGATTTCAGTAAATGAACACGCCTCTTCTGAACTGAAGGGAGGAGAGCCACTTCCTGCCAACATCTGCATGTGAAGCAACCCATTTCCTGTTGACACAAAGTGTGAAGAGAGCGGTCAAGACGTTCCGGCACAACCCAATTTAATGTGGTTGGTTGTTGATGTTTTTCAGTATCTATCTACAGGGCAGGCTGACAAGTGCAACGTGTCATGTCTGATTTCTGTTTCCATGTATTCAGTGAATAGATGTACAGTATATGTTATCTGCTATACACCGATTACATCATCCAATGACATTGTACCCAAAGCAAAGAAAGCCTGGCCAGAGGAATGCCCTCCACTTGTTTTTCTTTCTTTGCCCCATCTTTCTCCATCTCTGTTTCCCATAAATGTGGTTTAAATGCAATTAACCCATAAAAGGCAAAAATGAAGTTCTTTGAATCATGTCCATAAATAAACTGACTTCAGCCACATTTCTTGTGGCTGCCTCTGTACCACAAGCAAAGCCCTCATCCACAGTTGTACTATAACATAGCAATAATAAGGCAACCACTGGCAAAGCCTCAATAAATGGCTTCGAAGGAACCGGGCTCGGCATGCAGGGGGGATGAAAGTCTTTTAGAAGCGGCCAGCCACCACACTGTTAGGGTGGAGCCTGAGCTGGCATAGGCACTGGCTCGTGACTGACCAGACAGGCAGGGCGGGATGGAGCCTGTCAGTGGGTAAACATAGGGAGGGAAGGGCATGGGTGTAGCATATGTTTAAAAAAGAAAAGAAAAAAAGAGTTGCGGGGGATAAATAAATAATAGGAAGGCAGAGGGCAGTGTTTAGGGGTTAGCAAATTAATGGGTGAGCCCAATGATTGGCTATGGGGCATCTGTCAGAGTGGGGAGGGTGTGGTGGTGAAAGGGTGTGGCATGCATGAAGTGGAGGTTGGGCGATGAGTCTCAGTCGACAGAAATGAGCAAAAGAACAATAACAAGAATCTGTGGGACAGAACTTCGGAAGGCACGAAATAACAGACAATATTTAGAATAACGACGCCAGCATGAGCTCATGTGTTGTGGCTGCGTGCAGTGGTGTGATACTGATGAGCCGCTGGTCGTGGTGATGAATAACATTGTGCCTCTAACAGTGCACTCGGTCACTATGCCGGGTAGGCAAAGAGCACCCAGCAGGGAGGAAGAGAGGATTTTTGGTGAAGCCACCCAACCACATGCGTGGCATTGGATGTGTTTGCATGTGTAGAATTAAGGGTAGCTTGATGTATGGCCACAGCTGGGAAAGGAGGGGGGGAGGGGGAGCTGTGGGAGGGGACGAAGAGACAGCTGGCAGAGCAAAGGGTGAGTGTAACGAGGAGCGAGTGTGACAGCCACAGTGACTCCTTTGTTCCCACTCACTTGTGCCAGTCGCAGCGAGTAGATGCCTGATCTGTGAAGTGACTGAATTCTTTCACAACACTGTGTGTGTGTGTGTGTGAGTGAGTGAGTGAGTGAGTGAGTGAGTGAGTGAGTGAGTGAGTGAGTGAGTGAGTGAGTGAGTGAGTGAGTGAGTGAGTGAGTGAGTGAGTGAGTGAGTGAGTGAGTGAGTGAGTGAGTGAGTGAGTGAGTGAGTGAGTGAGAGATCTTCCATAATATCAGTGCACTTATTACACTTGTGATTATAGTCATCGGTGGGACCATAATTGTACCGCCAGCAAAATGGAACAGTAGCCTGTTTGCTATATGCTTAGGTAATGAGTGTTGTTGAGGCCTTGTCTCCTGAGTTATGGTTTAATAAGAGGAGTCATTTCTGCTCTGGAGGAGTATGTGCGCAGTGGTCCTTCTGGAGGATACTTTGCTACTATGTGCGTCTAGTCTACCAAGAAGCAAGTTCTCTTGAGATTGCTTACTCTACTTTTCTTTTATTAAACCTGTCTGTTGTGTGTTCACATGGACATTTGTCTTTCTCTGCACGTACATTTTCACTCCTCAATACCAGTAGCCTGTAAATAATAGACCGATGGGCAGAAGGTGTACTCCATCGCTTATTCCTTCCTGCTTTTCTTTCCCCTCTGAAAGCTCTACACTAAAGTATCCAATCTCTTGCCACCATTTAGCTTTCCAGTTATTTTTTTCAGGAGTTCAATAAGCCTTTTCAGCTCCTGACTTCTTCCTGTGAGTATCTGAACCATTTAGTTCAAGTAGGACATGTAAAAATAGCCAAATCAATCCCAAATGTTCTCATGCTTTTTGCACATCTCGATCTAGGCTAGCACAACCCAACAGGGGATAGAGTGACACGGCATTCAAAGCTGGGCAAACTGAATGGCAGACTGGCACTTTGGAGGAGGGCATGTTCATTAAAAATGTGACTGGTAGCAGTGATTCGGGCCTTGACACACTTTAAAAGCCATTAAAGAGGCACCGGCGGATTATGGTTTGTTGAGTTATGATGATGATAGGACCTTTTGGTTATTTCATGCTTCAGCAGCGATGGTAATCCTCTGAGCTAAGTGGAGACCATGTTTCCATTAAGAGATGTATATGAAGTGTGCATCACTGCAGCAGGAGTTCACAGCAGACAAAATAATCGACATCACTTATTGTAATGTGTGTGTCTGTGTGTGTGTCCGTGTCCCACTTACATACACATCAGTCAAAAACATGTTGTACCAAAAAAATGGGTCATCCTGTACTTTGGATTCAAAAATCACAATGACATTAACAACTTCGGAAGCAACATTTTGCTCCATATGCAGCGATGCAGGTTAACGTTGTATGTGTACCAAACCTGAATGTTAGAATTATGAGGGGTGCTGAAGCGCTGCTATAACGCCAGTGTTCACTGTTTGAGTAAACCTAATCATACCGAAGTGGCCCTGTCTTTGCAAGGCACCAAGCGTAACAGAAACCTTCTGTTTATTGGAGTTTCATGGGAAAACCTGCACTGCAGTGCAATGATGGCGGTAGCAGAATCCACACCACCATCCTGTGTGTACGACTTTCCCTGATACCATATCGTCTGAAAGCAATCCTGATTGTGTATGTTTGTCTAAACGCAGGGCAAAATGAAAGCCTGGCCTTGGTGGCTCAGCAAGCATTTGCAATGGAAATTCCCAATCCTTCACATCCCATTTAACTCTGTGGCGCATATGCAACAAAGCAGGTCTGAGCCTTAGCTTTAAACCTCACTCAGACTCTAGGTATAACTGTAATGCTTGTTGTAGTACTTTGTATTGTAAAATACTCTGTGTATGATGTCACATGTTGTTCAGCAAGCCTGCAATCGTATTAGGGTTTTTGCCAATCAAAACATTCATTGTTTTCTCTGGCTGTAAAATAATGTAACTGTTTGACAGTTTGACACTTCTGTTTTCACATTCATCTTTTTGAAAACCTTAAATCTTTTTACGGTTCGCAAAAAGTTTAAGAAGAAGCAGCATGTTGTGATATAACTAACAACATCTGGACCCCAGTTGTTGTCCAATATGAAACTTGCAGAAATGTGATGTGGAAAATTTAAACCTGCCGCACGCACGCATGCAGTAAAATATCTTTTTTTTGTATAACATTTGAAATGCACAATATTTACATATTCATACATCTTTGCTTTTTAATGTGGGAGAAAACAAACTAGGGAAAATTGACCTTTGGGGGGAGGGGAAAGGAGGGGGGGGGAACCCCACCAGACACAAATTCCAAGCAGTATTTATATACGATTGTATGCAAGTGAAGCTGCAGCCAAGTGCCTACTGAGACTTCATGTTTAAATACCTTACAGAAGCCTTTCTTGTTTTTATGCAATTGTCAGTTAAATATTCATATCTCGTTTGTTGTGGATTTTGTGACCAGAAAGACAAGGAGATCTCATACAGTGAACACAATTGTTCTTCTTGTGGTAGAGAGGAGGCCCAGCATTTCCACCCTTGGTACAATCCATCCCTCTGTCTTCATACATTTTGAAAAGAGACATGTTTAACAGATGGCCACCATAACATATGAGGCCTGACACTTACAGTAATTACCGCACTCTGCCATAGAAAAGTTCTCTTTTCTTTCTGAATTGAGTGAAACTAAGCCTTTAGCTACAGCATTGTTCTTGCATAATCCTCGCTGCTCTATTCTGGGACTTCCACACAGCTCACGCCCGGTCGGCAGAGTGCTCTGCTCTTTTTGAGGTGCGTGCGCTTCCCAAAGCACCTGTCCGTTTGGTTTTCAATTAGCACACGAGAGTTGTGTCATTATTATCTTCCTCATGAACAGCGCTAATCCAGTTAAGGGATGGAAGATCCCTCAAGAGCTGTATACAGTTAGCTGGGATGTGATAACCACTCTGTTTTATGAATGAGAAGCAGAGGGGAGTGGATGTCTCCTATTGCTTGTGTATACACTTGTGTTTGTGTAAGCACATCTTCCTTTAGAGCCTTTTGTCTGGTACTTTTCCCCCCTGCTGTCTGGGATTCAATGTTAGCACTTTGAGGAAGTGGGATTGCAGCGCTCTTTTTCTCATTTCTAAACTCTTGGTCAAATTGAAAGACACTTGTGCTTGACTGAATGAATGGTAGGGGCCAGTTAAAATGGAGGGAATGCGTTTTTACGGATATCTACCCATTTATTTGTACATTTATTTTTTTTGGACTGAGGGTAAAGTAATTTATTTTCATTCCCGTAATGGCATTTGTTTGAGCCAGACTAGGCATGTGGTGGTAAAACATGCCTGTCATGACGCTGTGTTGGAGAAGAGTTATTGATTTGCCCCGCAGTAACGCAGTTTGATTAGTTACATAATGTGGAAACTTGAGCTGGTCATAACTTCATGACGTTTTCTTTCAATGAGGGCCCAGCTTCATAACATGAGCCATCAGTGTTTTTTATAGACAAAAGGCAGTTCATGTTTATGCCGTTGTACACCTTCTCTGAAATGCTCCCACTTGGAATAAGAGGGGTGAGAGAGAGAGAGAGAGAGAGAGAGAGAGAGAGAAAGATGTTATGATGGGCTCACTGTTCTGTTAGAGTCAAGATCACTTTATGATGGAGGCGTTTTTTCTGCTTGTGAATGAAGAAAGCAGTGCCGGTCCCTCTGATGCTACAACGCCTCCCGCCTCCTCCAGCGCACATAGTAACACACACATGCACACACACAGACATACTTTCAGGCTTCACGGTTAGACAATGGGACTATAGACCTGTTTCCATGACTTCCCTCTCTGACCAACAAAAAAGCACCATTCAACCCCGCCTCGGTCACGTGACCTAGCAGGGTTTTTGTGTGGTCCCTACTCCATCCCTCTATACATTCTCACACACACACACACACACAAATATACACAGAGGGGTCCAGTGAACTTTTTCAGGATGGCTTGTTCCTTGAAGCGTGGCCCCAGAGGCTCCAATCACTGTTGTCTGCTGTGATCAGTCATGGGGAAGCTCTGGTCAAACCATTCCTCGTCCCACTCTGTGCTGCTTTTGAAGACTTTTACTTTAATGTGTGTTTTTCTACTTTACAAACTGTTGTCTTTGGAAACAGGGCTCACGTTTGTTGTGTTTCTTTTGACTCTCTTGAACTCGCCTCAGTTTTTAGCACTTGTTTGATATTTCACCATATCGAAAAAAGTGGACTTGAACTATGACTAAATAAAAATGTGACGTGAAGGACTTCGATACCGCTGTCATATCTGTCCATTTAATATAAGGCTTCAGGCAGCAGCTTAGCATACACACTGAAAACAGTGAAAAATAGCCATCTTTTTTTTTATGCCCAAAAGTAACAGAATTCATCTAATGTCACCTCTTAAGCTCACTAATTAACATCTTATATCTTGTTTATTTAATCTATAAAAAAAACAAAGTTATTTTTTTTTGGGGCGGTGACAAGTCTGACTATTTCTTGGCTGGGAGCAGTAACTTCCTAAAGTCTCTGCTGGTTGCCTGGCAACTTGTCACTTTTGTCATCTCAGCTTTTGTACGGAATAAACAACTGAGATGTAACTTAATTAGTGAGTTTAATAGATGCTGGTAGGACGGATTTTGTTACCTTTTGACAGACCCAATGGTTTCCCTCTATTTCCAGTCTTTTCGCTTAGACAGCCTTAATCAAACGGATATGAGAGTATGAATGTATGAATCTCTGCTACAGACACAACACTATTGTAAAAGTCACCCTTCAGCGTTGTTCTTCTCTGAATGACCTTGAGATTTACTGTCAGTTATCACTCTAAGAAATGCATCTATAACGCAACACTTTAATAGTACCAGTGGAGTAAATTTTTACGGCAATACACATTTGGTGGACTCCCCTTCATAGTATCCATGGTGTTTAGTTTTATATAGTCTGCTGCTGTTTTTAGTATTATGACGGTCACGTTCTAGTTCTTTCCTTCAGGCATCCAGGCTCTTCTTTCCAGCTTCCTCATAATGGTCTCGCTATGTAAGTTGATTACACCAAAGACTGCATGGGCCTGCAGCCAGACCAGCCACTGTGGAGTCTTGTGGGGACGCACATAGCATAGCAGACATTTTTATCTCCCAAAGCCACATCTCTTGCTGAGGTAATTTAAGGTTTAGAGACCACTGTTATCAGCCTCAGACTTTAAATGTAATCTTTTGGGAGGAAACTTATGGTGTGGTGTCTTTCATGGTAACTCTCGCCGTATTATTTGTGATGTTGCAAATTCTTTCTCTCAGGATCTCAGCCTGTTTACAACTAAAATAGATACTAATGTCCCTTTGCTGATTGCCCATGTAAACAATATGGTACATTGGTTGTTCTCATCACAGCTAGAAACCAACAATTCCTGCAATGTTTCCTGCTGCTGCAGAAAACTCTGACTTGCGATCGAGGTTTGTATATTGAATTGGGCAGTATTTCCTAACTCAATCTTTTTTATACCTGTCAGTTTGGAAAAAATGTAAGATTAATCAAGACTGAGATCAAAATATACAGTGGAGAGTGACAGTTTGACCTGGATAGGCTGCTTTCAACAGGGCTGAGAAGCCCGAGAGCAGAAGGTCACACCGTCGGTCACACACACACACACACACACACACACACACACACACACACACACACACACACACACACACTCACAGTCTCTCTTACTGGCAGTGAAAAGGCTTTCAGGGTAAACACCTAATTGTGCTCCTCTTTTCAGTTTTTAAGCTCTCACAGCTGACCTTGATGCTGACTGATATTGAGTTATGTAATGGGGGAGGATGGCTTGTTATTTTTAAATCTAAAGAGAAAGGAGATTGTGTTTGAACAGAGCACATAGCCTATTGTGTTTCCATTAGTGAGGCAATAGAGGAAAACACAACATGTGCAATGGTTACCTTATGTAACACTTTTGAATGCAGACGATTAAAGTATACACACTGGGGTATTTTTAATGTTACAGGTAATGTTTCATAAGCACTTACATTTTCCCAAAATATCACAAGTTGATTGATCAGGGAGCAGTGGTGGACCTTTTCTGTGAACAATGCGTCACCATGTTTGTCTGCTGGCAGCTCAGTATTTTGTAAATCTGATGTTGGATGCTGTAAACAATTGCTCCATTAGAATCCAAATCCAAATGAAGTCATCAGTCAGGCCGTTGATAATGAGATAATGGCACTTGGCAACCCAACATCTTTATCAGTATTCACTGAATTTCAGATCAACCATGACCACGATGATGTAACTTTTTGTTGATGAATTATTAACCCCCAATATGTATTACTTCAAGGAACACTTTGTCGTTTTGGGAAGTACGTTTATTCTGATTCTTGCAGAGAGTGTATGAGAAGATCAATACCACTCTCACACCTGTGGAGTAATGATGAAGCTGGAGCCATCAGACGGTTAGCGTAGCTTAGTTTAGCACAAACACTGGAAACTCGGTCCAAAGGTAACACAATCAGACTAGCACACACACAGTGCTGTTTGTTCAGTCCAATCTTTAATTGAGGTGTAAAAACATCACGCTGTCAGTGTTTAAATGTGCAGGAAGTAAAATCTTTTGGACAGAGCAGGGCTAGCTGTTCCCAGTATCTATGCAAGTCTTGGCTAACCGTCGAGCTAGTTATCATACAGACGTGAATCGTATCAATCTTCTCGAGTAGCTCTCGGCAACAGAACGTGTAAGCGTGCTTCCCAAAACGGTTTTAATTTAACCCCAGAAAAATAAAAAATAGCCCTCGTAACTAAGCATACTGGCCGATAATCGCACAGGCATAATGCTCACAGCAGTACGAGCTTGCTGTTTGTTATGTGTGTTGCCTCCTTTACGCCATGCGGGTTGAGTTCATTTACATCAGAGTTCATTCACTCACTGAATGAGTCTACCGCGATGAGACGAGTGGGGTGTCAGCAGCACATTAGCCTGTATGACCATGTTCCAGTTATTACTGTTATAAAGTATCACAGTGGATAATAGGAGGATAGGTTGCACACAACATGTGGGCAGCGAGACCCAACTAACAATGTAACTCTACTTGACATTTCATGCCGTTACATAGAGCCAGGAGTGTTTGGTCCATTTAAATAGCTGCAGTTGCTAACGGGTTGTTAACTCTGCCGCTGTGGCGGTTAACTCTGTAATAAAGGTGTGATTTGGACTGTATTTTACTGCGGAAAGGCTATTCTTAACTCATCAGTTTGTCCAATTTGTGTTCAGAAAATAATGTATTATGCCACACGCATGTGACATTATGGTTGTTCTCATCAGTGTTTTGAATGGTCATCTCTGTAATGCTGTCATGCAGGAGTGTGTGTTGATGGTTTGCAGACCAGCATGTGCACATGCACATGCCTCATCGCACATCTGTGTTGATGATGTTGATCTGGACTCCAAACTTGCAATTTAATGGAGTATCTTGAAGAAGACCAGTGTCTTCTGGTGTATATGGCCCATAATAATTACATTACAGTTAAATGTATCCAGTTCAGACTTCCAAGCAGGAAGTCTGCCTCTCTCCAGTATCCTCTTTGTTGTGGAAATACTGGTACTCTGCATTTTTACAGGCCAACAGCTTTTGTTTATTTATTATTATTATTATTATTATTATTATTATAGAGATAACTAGCAGCATGTGTTAACTTAGCAGCCAGCCAGAGGCAATTGTTTCATGAACAAGGGAGAAGGTTACTAGGTTGAGCTTGTGTTGTTTTGGGAAGCAGCTCATACACCTACTTGTGTTGTGCAGTTTGGAAACTGAAACGTGGCCCAGTTTTCTGTCTCCAGTAACCATTTGTAACGCAGACCACGGTATGTTGAACCATAACCAACGGAGTTTGACGATTACAAGTAAAACATGTTACTCATCTTCAAGTGGAATACATTTGGAGGTGGTTTTAAATAATAGAGGATTCCCTGAGGTGTTGTGGAATTATCTTTGCCTGACTGCAAGCAGACTGTGGGAATGTGCAGATTCAAGTCATGTTTGTAAAATGGGAAAGAAAAAGGGCTCCGAAACACATCCTTGAGCAAATGACGTCAACACCTGTCTGATATTATTATCCAGCATCTGCATTTACATTTTTACACTTTGGGTTTTCAGCTGACACACTCATTTAGAGACATTTAAAGTTGAGTGTAATCATAAACTCAAATATCTGACTCGCCAATATTACAAGCATCTGGTAGTAATACAGGCAGCAGTCAGATCCACAGCTAGTACAATAACATTTTGATAATTAGTCAGACTGCTGTAACAATGATCAATACAGATCTTATAAATGTCTTGTTTCTAACTGAGAAGGGCCACAGGAAATCATTATTTATGCATCTATTTTTTTAGAAGCACTAAGTCCAGAGCCAGGCTCGCTGTTTACCTTGTTTCCGGCCTTTCTTGGCTGTAGCTTTGTGTTTAACAGACATGAGTTGTATTGATCTTCTCATCCAACTCTCTGGAATAATTTTTTTTTTTTCCCTCACTAATATCGACTCCTTTTAATAGTACAAAAGGATCAAAAAAGATCCAATGTTTGAGCCAAGATACGGGGACTTCCTCCTGGATCTGTGTTCGTATATGATCACATGGATTGTCTGTGTAGTTATTTGATTATATCTACTGAGCGTCTACCCGTCCAGGGAGAGGGATCCCTCCTCAGTTGCTCTACCTGAGGTTTCTTCCTTTTTACCCTGCAGCAAGGGTTGAAAAGGACAGAGGGTGTTGTATTATACAGGTTGTACACCCCCTGAGGCAGAGTTTATATTGGGCTATATAAATAAAAAGAATTTGCCTTACTTGACATTATGAATACACTTCTGCAGACTGGTTTTACTGCAGCGCAGATTTGATTATTTAAATAAAACAATTTCTTCTAAATCATTGCGACATTAGCATACAATTCCCTGTTTTGCCAGTCAATAATATCAGATTTTCACAAACTTAAGCCTTTATGTTTGCTAGTATCACTGTCAATTATGTCTCATGTCTTTTGGCTTCAACAGAACCTGCCTTGCACAGTAAGGCTGAATAGCTCCTGATTGGATCAACAAACAGCCCAGACAGGTTAACAGCACTCTGACCAATCTGCTGCTCCTTGAGCAAGTAAAAAAGATCATCCAGGTCTGCTAATGGAGTTTATAAAACCAGACTAAAGGACATGCATCTGAACATAGAATAAGTAGCAGGTCATGATGGGGGCCTGTGGGGGCCTGTGGCCGGCTGGGCCTCATCGTCGTCCTGCAACCGCAAGGTAGCCGGCTTGATCCCTGGTCTCCCCATAGTTTGCATGTTGAAGGGTCCTTGAGCAAGACACTGAAACCCCAGTTGCTCCCCGGGTGCCTCAGAGCAGCCCACTGCTCCTAAAATGCAAAGTATGGGTTAAATGCAGAGGCTAAATTTCATTTTCTTATGTAATATCATAAATGTATTTTTTTTTATAAAGCAAACCACTTCCAGATAAGACTTGACACACCACTCAAAACGCTGGTATCAACCACTTATCACATGCAGGCTTTAAAGCTGGCTGTTAACAGTTTGATCCTTTTTCATGGAGAACAACGGCTGCAATCAGCTTTTACTGTTGATCTGTTCGTCATAGTAGACGCCAATAGTGGAAAACATTAACCCCAAAACATGTAGTAACTTCTAAAAAAAATACTGGTACAAAATACTGTACTTCACTTCCCTGCTTCATGGCCGTACGACCTTTTTGCTTCTGAATCTCAAATATGGCAGGGTGGACTGTGACTCAAGTGAAGAAATACAAATTCCTCAGTAGTGTTTGACCCACATATATGATTTTAATTTTTACAAGAGCAGCCTTCGCAGGGAGTGTGAAGGGGGGCTTTTGACAGGTGGCAGACCGAAACAGAGCAGCATCCTGGATGGAGAGGCCGGTACTCATCGGGGAGCTCAGATAGTTCAGATAGATTATTAAAAACTTTGTCATGGAGTTGTGCAGAGTCCCCAAGGAGATATCTGACTCAGCAGACTTCACTCTGTTTAATCTTCCCTGACAGACAGTTGTGTGTAAATCACCCAAAACAATTCTTAGAATTACACAAAGAATTAATTTGTGGCAAAGGTCCTCTAAACCTTTTCACTTCCTCAGATCTTCATGAAACTTGGCCAAACCAAAGCACATGACCGCTCGGCTCAAGCACAACCGTGTCTTCTTTCCCTTATTTTCTCTGCTTAGCACAAGACAAAACACAATGAGGATGGAATGGGTTTCTATTGGCTTATTATTTGTTCGCTGGGGTAGCTGTGTTGAAAGTTTTGGATGCTCGCCTTTCTAAGGCTCTAAGGAGTTTGAGTCAGAACTGAAAGTCCTTGATGCATGCCTTTTTATGAGATTCATGCGAATCAAGGTTGACCTCAGCATGGGTGGAGTAAACATCTGTTTTTGTGACACTTGCACAGATGGCCTGTTGAGCTCCCAGTCTGAAATGAAGATGTCATTGGCCTACTCAAACAGTAAATGTTTCATTCGGGCATTTTTCCTCTTGATCAGTGGTCGTTTGTGACTGACTCATTCTGTTGGAGACTGTTCTGACTGACTGTTCTGACTGACTGTTACATCATGGCGACAGAGGAGAAGTGAAAGCATGTACTGTGTTTTGTGGTAATCACCTGCTCTCTGGCCGTCTTTGAACAGCGGTATTAAATGCTTCATTGAATCTCACTTGGCTGTAAAAACACTTATTCCATGTCTGGAGATTCTTTCAGTGTTATATCGTGTTTCTCACATGTTTTGCTTTCTGCTGTGAAGAGTGAGGTTCACCGAATAAGACCTATAGGTGGACTTTGTTTTCAGGGTAAATCATTAAAGCAATTGTTCAACATTTGGGGAAATACACTTATTTACCCTCATATGACCAGCAAATGTGAGGCTACAGTCAGCAGCCGACTAGCTTAGCTAGACTGGAGGTAGGGGGAAACTACTTGCTTGGCTCTGTCTAAAAGCAACAAAGTCTACCTGCAAGCACCTCTAAAGCTCACTAATTAACACTGTAGCTGCCCCTCATTCTTTGGTACTTGCCGTTATTTCCCCTTGTATAATTCATTTTAGCAGACTCAGCCAAACACTCTGGTCTTCAGGTCAATCTGAATACATATTTTAAAGAGGCATTTAGTTTATTATGGAAAAGGCACTTGTGAGATTTGTTTCTAATTAGTTCTGTATTATGTGGTTGGGAACCGATTATCAAGCCTCTTTCTGATCAGCTGTAATTATGGGAATCACATCAGCCATAACACCTTCTATATCTTTGGTTTGATTCATACCAAACCTGAAGTGTATAAACTTTGCTCATGGTCGTCCAGCACATAACCCCAAGTAAAGCCTCAAGGTTTATTCTCACAGCAATGCACTGGAGGAGGGCAACACTAATGACATAATTATATCCCGTTAATGAATCCAATCGGCTCAATTAAGTGTGTTTTTTAAATGCTAGGGTTCACGGTTTCTTTCTGCACATTTGGATTAGACTAGACTTTTTTACTTATCTTTAAATGTTGGCGCTTTTTTGACCTGCTTCCTCTTTTCTCGAGAAACGCCTACTTCCTCCTTCTGTCTGTCTCTCTCAGCACTCTCGTTTGCCTGCGGCGAAGCACTGCACAAACCGTGGTGAGGTCTTTGTCTGTGGCCTATGATGCTGAGGACACTTCACTTGCCGGCAGACTAAAGTTGATTAGAAAAGAGTCGGCGATCTCTCCGCCGCCAGCTGTTGTTTGCACAAGACGTGGGTTGATTCAGAGAAGAACTAGCAAGCCGGTTGGTTGTCAAGTTTTCTGGGTGAGTCCTCACGTCTTCGTGGTGTTTTTGTACGCTTCCTTCACGCTACACACAGGATGCAGTGGGCCTCAGGGTGCGGCGCTGTGCTCTCTCCTGCCTCCTCTCCTCTCCAGTGTGTCACCAGTGGGCACGGACACTGGTCAGGTGTTTGCAGTCTGGAGATGTGAATGTCTTGGTACAAACTGTACATGTCTGCTGCCTGAGATGGGACTCAACGTGGGGTTTCCGCATCTAACCGGAGAGGAATGGAAATATCCAAAAACGGATGTGTTTTAAAGACAGTTGAGCGTTGTGGCCTCCATGGTTTTGGGGAGGATGGAAATGTGGTGTCAGTAGTTGATTTTGGAAAGGACAGAGAAAAGAGAATACTTCCACTGCTGATAAATCTGCTGCATTGTAAAGTAGTTACTTGGCAATAGGAAGGTTCCTTCACATTACACATCATGGATTAGATCTGTGCCTGTAGGTTTAATTTTGCCTTGTGTTTTCTTGTCCCCTGGAAGTGTCTCCTTGTCTCTAAATGTTCCAGTGTTTTGATTATCTGGGCGTGCAGGATCCCATCCAAGTACTTCCTAATGGTTTCTGACTAGCTTGTTTACATCAAATTGCTAGCTTGCTCTGCTCACAACGCACTATTTAGGCTACACTTGCACCGTGTTCAGCAATACACGGTATAGGTTTGTGCTTCACTCAGATTTTGTCTTTCTAAATGCACATGCAGGAGATTCCGCTGTGTACCGTGTGTGCACCAGTCACTTGGTGTCCTTAACTGGCCCGCGCCTCTGAGGGAGGTCGGTCGGCTGCGTTGTTACGAGCTGCCCGTACCAACATTAGACAGGATATACTTGTTGCAACATTTTAGTGGAAACCAGTTTGTGACACAAAGAGGCACACAGAGAGAAGTCACCAGGCGGCTGTCATGCTCGTCAGTCCAATCTCCAAATTTTAGAAGATGTCATTCTGAATTAGATAAAAACAAATGTCCTCATTTGATGCCTTGTGGCAGTTGTTTAAGGAACATCGTTGGTGTTTTTTTGGCATATTGCTTGCATGCGAGCCTTTTAGAGCATGGCACTTCCTCCTTTGGTTGAATCTAGAAGACATATTTCTAAACTCTGACCTCAACCTTCCCCCCATTCCTTTTGTCTTCCTTTATTTGTAGCTGTTTTTCCAGCCCTTTGTCTTGGAGCCAGCAGCCTTCCTGTGGGCTGGGTGTTGGTTTTGTATGTGTATTTGGGAGGGATTGGGCACTCCACAATAGCATTTTTAGTTAGATTCTTAGTTTCAGTTTTGTCTTTGTTTTACTATCAGGACTCCGATGTGTATTTGTTTAAATAATATTTGATAAAGAAAGTATCCATATATTGAGTTAACACCTGAACAAATATTGCGATTAAGAGCCTGTCAAATCTAGTTAGAAAATAGTTTGATAGCAGTAATGGATAAAGGGTTTGAAATGGAGAGCTAAAAGTAATCGATAAGCAGATGAAATGGAAAGCTAAAAGAACATTATATATGATTTGAAATGGCTAAAAGTAATGGATAAGAAATCAACACATTTGACATTTCATCGGACAGGCCTGAGAGGAAACACCAGACAAGTTTGAAACCTTCAACCAGAGATGGTAAAACACTGAATTTACGATTGGTGTTAAGTTACTACTTGTGTGTGCGTATTTCTCTGACATGCACACACCTCGCCTCAAGGGTGTAACACAACCATCCTGTTGCTAGTATTTATGTGTGTGCGGGTGTGTGAAGGCGTCACACTCGGAGCAACAATAATCAGTCCTCAGCACCATGTCGCTGGCCTTTTGTATCAGCTCTCAGATAAGGGATGGTGCTCTTTTTGTTGGCTGTTTCTCTCTCTCTCTCACACACACACACACACACACACACACACACACATATACACACACACACACACACACGCAGGCCCCTGTGGCGAGGCCGACCCTTTGTAGAAGCATCAGATGAAGAGCTAGAAGGGGTTCTTTTGAAATCCACCCAGCACATAGGTTAACACACACACACACCACACACCACACACACACACACACACACACACACACACACACACACGTCTGCATACTAGAGCATGATTATATATAGGCTCAATGCACAGGATATTGTGAAACCTGATGGTGCACACACTCTAAGCACACGAGTCACATCACAGGATGTGGTAGTTCAAGGTGATTTGTTTTTGAAGCCTAAGAAAAGGATTTGATGTCAGGGTGGCTACATGTTGCTTCATGATATGAGTGAGTGAGTGGAAGAATAACAAATATATATTTTATTGCTAGTTTGATTTCCCACATTTGATGTTTATGATAATAATATGTTCAAATCTTCTCAAAATCATAATAATAACAGCTTCAAATTGGTTTTAAAATGATTTGTCAAGGTGAGTTAGATTTTCTTAAGAAGTATCGGTTGTTTGAAACAAGTACCATAAGATTTTTGTTGTATGAGATGAGTCAAAAGATAGAATCAGGGTGGGAGATATTTAACCTATAGCACATATAACCTTTTGTGAACAAGGCGTCCGTTAAATTTTCATTCATATATCAACTTTATATTTTAAATTAGAGCCATCAGTTTGTGACTCAAATAGCTCGGGGAAAAGTAAGGTGGTGTGTCAGATTTAGTGACTTATTTTGACATGTTTTAATGATTTGACATGTTTAGCATGCATCAGGCTGCTCAGAGTGCTCAAAATTAATTACTGTGGCTGTTAAGCCTGTGGTCATCTTAAAATCTCCTAACATGTGACGGAGCCTTTTCTAACACTTTTCCTAAACCGCTATCCTTCTTTTTTCCCCCTAAAACGGAGTGCTGGTTGGTCACATTGACATTGTGTGCAGAAAAACAACTGCTGCCTCATGTTCTCTCACACCATTAGGGTTCATAATACGGCCCCGGGAGAGCTGGCAGGAAAGGATGTGCTCCACTTGGATCATGTTCCCCCTTGATATTCATGTCCTCCAGTCTCGCTCTGTTTGCCACTTTCTCCATCGGCAAGTCCTTAACAAGTTTTAATTACACTTCAAAGGGAAATCATGTAAATACCGAAAATAGGCATATTCATTTTTTCTCGACGCTGTGTGTTTTTATCAAACTTCTTTGAAAGTTGTTGCAAGCTATTAGAAAGTGTTGAATTCTGTAACAGAGCTGGAAATGTAGTGAGGCAAGTGCCATAATGCCAAAGGAGCAAAACTATTGCCAGTATAGACGTATTCACTTTATTGTCCGTATTACTTGTACGTTCATTTGTTTCTTTTTACATTTATTTTTAAATTCACTTCCAGGTACAGTTTAGGGATGTTGCTTTGGGCTTTCAAGCGTTAGCTGCTCTGTGTCTTTCTTTCTACAACCGTTTTATTCCACTTCTCTCTTATTCCTCCCTCTCATCTTTTTTTCTTCACTTGCTCTGTTTTTCCATTTTCCTCTCCTTCCCATCTGCCTTGCTATTGTATCCTCATGTATTTATTCAGTTTATCTTAAGTTTGTGTTGTCTTTGTCTGCCATTGTTTAATTCCTTTAATTCCTCACTCATTTCCTCCCTCTCTGTGTCCTCATGTTTATTTCTCACCTTCATCGCTCCATCCCCTCTCTTTCTCTTTCCCTCTCTCTACCGATAGTGTGACCCTCACATTACACATCATGAATTATTGAGGTGAAACCCAGCACTCTGCTGCTGCTCAACAAATCACAAGCCTTCTCTCTTTCCCCTTGTTGCTCTCCTCTTACTCTCTCTCCCCTCTGTATTGATGATTTTGCTCCTAATTTTGACCTCGGGCACCAGATCAGATCACAGGGTAACATGAGATTTTCTTTTTTTTACTCTCTTTTGGAGCTAATCCTGAGGACTCCTGGCCGCTGTAACCCAGCGGCACAGGCCTCTTTGGTTACGGCAGGTGGGCGAGTGCTTGGAGACGGATTAACTTCACACATACACATTCCCAGATTACACTACCTTGCTGGACTGCAGCCCAGTTTGAGTGGTGCAATGGTTCTGGCAGCATGGTATTGCATACATTAGTGCAACTAAACGACGGAAGGAATGAAAAAAGAGATTGTTGAGTCTGTTTAATGTTTTTAATTGTTTGATTTATGTTTTGAGGTCTTTCTGGAAAAAAATATGTTCTGTGGAGAAAGAGACTTGGCAGGAAATAAAGAAAACGTCAGATGTGGTCGACAAAATGAATGAACAGCGGAAAAGAGGAGAGGAAGGAAGCGGAGTCAAATCCTGAAAATGTTCTTCTGCAAGTAAAAAAGATGACGTGAGCTCTGTAGCCCGTTAGCCTGTTTATACCTCTGGCAGAGCAACAAATAAACACAGACTCTCACTGTACTGAGCCAGGTTGCAGTAAATCACCTGCTCTTACATGATGCGCTCTGACAGCAGCTCCATAACAAGGTTTCATTTACACTGTAAGGAGGTTGAGATTAGATGCCAGAGCGACGGATTGGGATTTGATACACAGCTCCCCAGGCTGTAGTAAACACTCATGGTGACGTGCGTGTGTGTGTGTGTGTGTGTGTGTGTGTGTGTGTGTGTGTACACTTGAGAACATGTGTGTGAAACCTTGTTGCCCTGAAGTTGTTCCCTGGGCTGGACCATTTGTAGCCGTGTTCATGGCGTGCTTGTGGGCTGAATAGTGAGACTGCAATATTGCACACTTTAGGTTTAGGTTAGAGTATCGTTAGAAAACAGCCCTTTTAAAATGAATCATTAGATTTGAGGAAATGATTTCTATATTTAATTTTTTTTTTTAAATAAATGAGCAATTATTTTAGTATTTTAGCAGAATATTGTGTACTTGAATATAGTATTTATTGCAAGTAATATAATATCATTACTGCGATATTTAACATTAGTGTGTGTGTGCGTGTGTGCGTGTGTGAGATCAATAAGCCTTAAGGCCGTCCATCTCTGAGTTATCTGTAATTCTCGGAAGATGAAGACAAGGTGCTCGGAATATACACACACACACACACACACACACACACACACACACACACACACACACACACACACACACACACACACACACACACACACACACACACACACGTTGTCTTTACTGGAAAACCAAAGTGATTTCTCAGTCAGAAGAACATCCTTATTTTTCACACAAACAAACTTTTGAGCAACATCGGACACAAACCTCTGGTGGGTGACTGTTTCTCAAATATATCTTTGGCGTATCTGTCCTGCAATTTCACTTTGACTCTTCTGCCAACAGATCTCTAGCAGCACTTCATCAGGCCTCAGAAATTTACTCTGACATTAAAATTGGGGACAATTTTAGCATTGCAGATAGCCAAAACTACGATGAATGACCAGAATTGTCATAAACTAAAATTACCCTTAAGGTTTGCTCTTTTTCGGAGTTGAAAAAAGACGGAGTCTACAACTGTGAGGCTTCACTGTAAAATCCCCATGCCTGGTCATCTTAATTGAGCATGTTGGTATAAAAACCTTTACTAAAAAGCACCAACACACAAAGTGCAGCGGAGGCCAACGGGGACGTCATTAGTTTAGCAGGTATAAGTCATCGTGAAGAGGCATGAAGGTCTGAACCAAATCTCAAAAACAATCCATCCAATAACTGAAACATTTCATTCAAAACAACAAATGTTTCACCTCATGGTGGCAAAAGTCTCAGGATAAAAGGGACAAAGTTATTGCAGTTTGTCCTGAGGGGAACTTGATTGTCTGTACAAAGTTTCATAGTCAACCATTTTATAGTTGTAGAGATATTTCAGACAAACCAGCAGACCGATATTTTCAAAGTTCCTAACCATGTTTCGTCTGGAGGGATTTCAGTCGGTCTCAAGAGTGGCAGTTTTATAGCCTGAACTTCCTCTCCATGTCGCCAGCATTGAGAAGGAGGATAATCTGTGAATAGATGACTAACATGCTGTTTTCTGTCAAATATAACGGTGTGAATCATCCATTCACACATTCTCTGTATATGTACTGTAAGGCTCTTCTTTAGAGACATTTTCTATTCTAACATAGAAATATTGATATATATAATTTGTTTTTTTAAAGAATTGTGATTTTCCTTTCCATAAGGTTGATGAGTGATGAACAGTTGCATGCACTGTTACAGAAGGCAAAGTGTCTCACTAAGTATTTAACAAATGATACAAAAAACACTCTAATTTTCAATGAATACACTTGGTCATATTTCAATGGCTGAAATTCAAAGCAGAGGGGTTGAGTGAGTCATATCTGGGGAGTTGTGACAAACGTGACTTGAGTATGACACGTGCTTTGGAAGGAAAGATGCATCCACATCTTGAGCTATTGATGCAGCGGCTGCCATGGCAACGGGCCCTTGAATGAAGGCTACGTGGATCATTATGGGGTGACTCACACAAGGCCAGGCCAGTCTCATTACGTAAACAATCTTGAGATTAATACATGCTCATCAAACATACACACACATGCAAATATTCAAACGGCACTGTATGTACTGTAGCAAACAGACTCCTGACATGCACACGTCTATATCAACACTCGCACTAATGTCGTTAGTTTTCTCCCAGAAATTAGCCTGAGCCAGTTGTAATGCATTATGGAATGAGATTAAATATGAAAACAGGCTTCAAACCCTTTATCCCTTACTGCTATCTTTTCCACTTGATAACTTTGTGACGGTGGGTTTTATTATACCCCTTGCAAACACACCCAAGTGGCTTCACCCAGCTCCCCTGTGGGACTCTGAGTGACTGATTTGGCAGTTTTTAACTAGCTTATTTTAGAAAGCCACAGGGTTTCAGGTCAAGCCGGTTGTCGGTTCCTCTGTCAGATATCACAGTAGTCCGCTGCACAGGGACAGAAGCCAGGGAGGGGCTACCCAGGAGGATACAGGTTGAATATTTGAATGTGTGTGTTTGTTCGTATGACAGAGGAGTGAGTATTGATGTGCCTGTTTTTATGCGTATGAACCAAGTACAGATTCAGAGCCTGTTTGTGTATTTCAGTTGTGTTTTGACTAGTGGAAGACATGCCAGTCTATATTTTGTGTGTCCAACATAGGCTCTTAACTCGCTTTACGATCTGTCCCTTCTTGTCCACTCTCCGCTCATTTCCTTTGCCTCCTGTCTTTAATTTCCCTGTCATCCCTACTCCGACTGATTTGATATTGCAGCATGAAGGGGGGAGGGCAGTGGGGGACGACGACATGAAAGCCATGAAAATAATGAATTAAAATGACCCTCCCTGCCTGATAAACACACTCTGTGGTGTTGTCTCCAAACTTTAACGTGGCAGATACTGGATACGGACACCAATATTCATATTTGAGAATTGATAAAGATCTGATCGCAATATATCTGCCAATATGTGTAGGTTATACACACATACACGTATAATTAACCTTTTTGATAAAGATCCCTTAAATTTGATCATTACAAAATGTACTGAGCTAGACGTTTTAAAGTTGTCCGTGCTCTCTGGTGGACACACTTTGTAAACGTTTCTAAATTACTTAAAACACATATTTTGCATTTCTATATACTGCATATCTGCAATATGCTAATATCCAAAGATATATTGGTCTGGCCACAGAATACATTACACAAATGTTTTCACGGGCTGGTTTGTGCTCACCTTCATGTGTCACATTGGAGGAGGAGTCCGATAAGCAGAGGAAGAATCTCTGTACTATAAGCTGCTTTTAAAGCTGGTTCTTTCCTGCATGCTTACTGGCTAGTGTGTATACAGTGCTGCATCATCACATATATGATTTATCTCTCAAACTGCAGGGACACTTGTACCTTTTTCTTCCTGTGGAAATATCTAAACAGAGTCACATCATTTAGTGAGGAAGAGTGGTGTGTGTCTTTCTGCTGAGTTTAAATGACTAAACTGAGGCCAAGTAGATCTATTAATAAAACCAATGTAACTTTTCTACTCTCCTGCTGTGACCTCATTAGCAGTTCAACTTTGAGTTGAATTAAGCTGTCCCACCAGCATGTCCTAATGTGTGTGTGTCAACAACTCTGCTTTAGTTTGTATAAGTTGGTGTTGGATGATAAACTGTGTATTTGAAAATGATTTTAACGGGTATTTGTAAGAATGTGCATAGACCCTTGATGGCACACAAACAGGGGAGTGTGTTCTAGTTGTGGGCTGATGTCGAGGGGATGGCAGCTAATGCATGTGTGGTTTCTATACGGGCACTGATGATAGACCCGTATACATTGCAGCTGGGAAGCTGATCTCAGATGGTGATTGTAATACAAGGGGCCGGTGTTTAAACTTTTAGAAAAGTGATGTAATTGGTAAATTAACAAATTTCCTCTGAACCCTTAAATGTTGCATGCAGTGGTTGAATTGAGCTGTTTAGTACCTTCTACTGCCAATATACATTTCCCAGTTGCTGATGAGCGCCGCACTGTACTCCTTGACCTTTCTCCATAATCATATCGGACACTAATGCAAGCAAATCGGTCAAATAACTAAACCAAGTTCTTGACTAATGTTCCTCGTTATCTCCCGCCCACTTTTGTCATTCCCATCATCTCCTTTTCCATCCTCTCCCTCACTCCTGCAGGTGTGGATGAGCTACCACCAGAAGTAGTGACAGAGGGGTGAGGCCGCGAGACCCGCACCACCCAAACCCCCACCCCCCGTCAGCCATGCCGCCGGCAGCAGACCTCGTCAAGGTGGCCATTGAGTGGCCGGGGGCCTTCCCCAAGCTCATGGAGATAGACCAGGTAGGTAGTGTCTGAGCGAAAACAACAAAACAACTTATCGGCACACGTCACTGTCCGTTAAATCTACAGAGACCTACATTTACAAGACAAAACCAAGCAGACATTCTTCTGTCACCTTGGACAATGTGCACATTTTGTCTGAACACAGTATTTGTACAGTAATCCGCTGTTGTGGAAACAGTTATGGTGGTTCAAATGTGTGTGTGTGTGGGTGTGTGTGTGTGTGTGTGCGTGTATGTCTGGAAGGGGGAGGCAGATGTGATCGGGGCACAATCCATCTTTCCATTTTCCTAACAATTATACTAATTACCGATAGGATGTGTCTTAATTGAAGTTGTCTAACCAGGAACACAGCTGCGGCTTTGACATAACTATAAAGACATTACATTGAATGTGATGGTTGAGGCTCTGTAATTAATGGCCTTAATCTTACACCATACATTTAGGATATATATGTATATACTCATTAAGCTCAGAGGCTAAACAATCTCATATAGAAGGACAATGTACAAAACATCCAAGATAGCAGGCTTGTCATCTTCGGCTACTCTTGATGTTAAAATGTGACAGGGAAGATTTTGTCAGCTATGGCTTATTAATGTTAATTCTGTAACTGCTAAAATTAACTTTTAAAACAATATGTAATGATACCTATTTAATCACCAGTTCATCTTCAGGTTTTCATCTAATTTTAGCCATAAAACTGGAGAGTTTTAAAGTAGATTCCAGGTCTAAAATGATACTTTTCTTTTTGTTTTATTTATAACTTTAGTTCATTATTCCTTAAAAGTGATAAAAGCTGAACCTAGATCAGAATTTAAAATAAATTTGATACTGGATATAATAAAATATAAACAGAAAAAACAGATAACCCTTATTGATTTTCGTCTGGTTGCTGTAAATCACTGTCAAAATGGTTGACTTTAACATACCAGTGACATTTTTTTGAAAGTAATCATGATGCTGATTGCCTGATGAGTGGCTTTAAGAGCATGTGTGCCAACAAACAGCTCAAATATGGATCCTCAGGTAAAGGCCACGCTGTGAGATCATTACATTACATGTCATTTAGCTGACGTACAAACTCGAGTACAATTTCTTCAATAAAGTTAAACTACAAAGTGCCATTAGTAAGAGACATTTAAGTGCTGCTAAAGTGCTACTACGGATCTACCTTCCCTATTCAAGGTATAGTCGAAAAAGATTTGTTTTTATTTTGCGACGGAAGATGTAGAGACTTTCTGCTGTCCTGATGTCATTGGGGAGCTCGTTCCACCAATGAGGAGCGAGCACAGCAAACAGTCGTGACTGTTCATCAGCATCTAATAAACAGGGGATGAAATCTGAATGAAATAATTAACCAAAACAATACATGTGGGGGTGACATGTTTACTGTTACGTGATTGATTACACATACAGTGTGTAAAATGGCTCATGCTCCGTGTGACTCACAGATGGGCTAATGATTGTACAAGCCGTGAGTCACCGTGGCAACTGGAGCCACGATTGTCCATCTCAATGGACTAACCACTGAATGAAACGGTGAACTACGTAGTACATGTGCTTCTGGGTTTGCCATGCGGACCTTAAGGCACTCAAGTGTACATTTAGGGATGTGATTTTTTAGGACCCGTTATCAGCAGGGTTTTTTGCCGTCTGAATTGTTAAACGTCTTTAGCTCCAGTTTGGTCTTTCTTTCGTCTTCACGCAGCCACCTCTCCTCCACCCCTTCCTCCGCTTTTTTTAAATAATTCTCTTATCTCTCACTGTCATCTTTCTCTTGTTCCTCCTATCGGTTGCATCCTCCTCCTTGTCCTCCTTTGCGGTCTCTCCTTTTCGTACCCCCTCTCATTCCTCCTCCCCATCTTTTGTTGCAACTGTAATACTTGCGCGTTGCCTCCTCCACCCTCAGCCCCCTACTCTTCCACATCCCTCTGCATCTACTCTGTACAATAGGCCCTGCAGCAGCATATGGCTATCTGAGTCATGTGCGTGTGTGCGTGCGTGCATGCGTGCGTGCGAGATTTCAGTATCTCTCCAAATACATTTTAATGCCCCAAAGGCACGAAAGTCCGACATTTATGTTGGAGCGCTGGGGAATTGGTACAAGTGCAGACTATTGTCGCCAGAAATGTGATAGACAACAGGGAGAGGACAAGGTGTTTATGTCTGCGGGGAGAAAATAAGTTTTTGAGACAAGCAGGAGAATTTAAGTCAAACAAAATGTCATGGTGTGGGGCAGTATAAACCTGAATGGATATTAAACATAACAACAGTGTTGTTGGTTATAGAAACATCTTTGTCATAAACACAGCTTTGCTAAACCTCCATTAACTGATGTTGTTTTGGCACTCGGGGCAGCGTGAACTCAATACGGACATTTAATCACCCTTTGAGTTCATATTAACAGTTGCTTATTTACATATCTAGCTGTTAAGGAGCAACATTATCCTCAGATGAATATATTACGTATGTAGCTCCTTTGGTTCTCCACCAACTCCTGAGGGAAATGCCAGCTCTTGAGCTGCTAATTGTTACACTTTCTTTACCAGCTAGTCACTGACTTTTTCTATCTGCTGTTTTTTGCTGAGCAGGTAGAATACAGTGGGTTTATCAAAGCTTTGTCATTGCAGCCGGTCTTAGCATGTTTTTAGTGTGTGTCTTTATTTTATGCTTTTTTGTTATGACTCATAGATTGCAAATGTATGAAGAAGTCTTCAGCTGATGAATAAATGGTCAATTTGTTGATATATAATGCAAAGACTAATCATCTGTAACAAATAGGTTGCATTCTTGCTGCAGTGGGATGTGGCAGTAAATCAGACAGGAACAGAATGTGTAAGAAACCCCAAATGAGAATGTATTTATTTAGTTTGCATGTCCTCTGTGGGAAAATGTTAGTGCGCACATAATGACTCTAGAATAGGAGCAAAATTAAAATGTTTAAGAAGCAGAAAATTATGCAACAAAATGTGCCCCTGTGGGTAACAATGGTTTCAAGTGTAATGAGTGCGCAGACAATGCTGCCATAAGTCAGAGATACCAGCAGGAGGAGTTTAATTGTTGTGTAACTGAATGACCTTGGAAAGAAAGAGAGGAAGTGTATCTACTATCTTCCCTGTTAAAAGGGAGAAGTGGGTCAGATAACAGGAGCTAAAGAGTATCGGATATAATATAATCTATGTTTCAGTATACTGTAGATTATAGCTTTTAAGAAGAGCAGAAAAGAGTTCAAGGAATAACTGGGGAAACCTAAATTAATTAAGATTACCAGTCCAAATTAATTATGTACTAAAAAGGCTGTTTATGATCATGTAAATCATTTAAATTGATGTCAAGTAATCTTAATCTTCGTTGAGGAACAATTGAGAAGTAAAGGGCCATCTCAAAAGAGACAAACACATTTAAAAATAAAACCTCAACCTGCCATTTCCTAACAAAAGAAAAACACATTTAAATGCACAAATGTAGCACTTTATCAAATACCTGATAACATTCATTGTTGGAGAATGCAAAAGATCTAAGTTTTGCACCAGTAATTAGAAGTTGGACATGTGAAATCTTTACTTCTTCGAAAAGTTCGAAAAAGTTTTCCACATGTGGTAATATATTAGAACCTTTCATGTTATTTAAATGCAAACTAATTTAAATGTATTAGGTTATTAATAATACAATTAAAATAAAATTCAAATGCTTTGATCATGTATGAGAGAAGGAATTGCTCCTAGCAAAGCACAAGTGGTTTAATGTTTTCAGAAATATTGCAACCCTTTGCTATTTCTTTGGTGATTGAGCAAATTAAGGATTTGCTCATTTAAAAAGCTCCAGTAGAACTCAGAAATATCAAACATTTGCTGTATAAACCGAGATTAATCACGTTTTTATGTTCTAAACACATTTTTTTGGGTCTAAAATTAATTTACAGATAACATTACAAATGTCCTAAACTTGCTTTTTGAGTACTTTGTTCAGCGTAGTCTGGCAGCGTACTGTAGGTCCCAGAGAGCCTAAGGATGACGGCAGTGGCGAGCGGGCAGATATTAAGATATTAGGCTAATGCTTCCAGGCATTATGCATACACACACACACACACACACACACACACACACACACACACACACGCGCGCACGCACACACTCCTTTTATTTGTCACCTCATCCCTCCATATGCACTTTGCTTACTCGTCCTTTTCCTCCTCTCGCTGTTCAACACGCACTCTGCTGCTCTCTCTCTCTCTCTCTCTGTGATCATCCACTCTCCTCCTTCCTGTGTTTGCTGTTGTTTTCCTTTTATCTTATTCGGTTTGCGTATTTTTCCTTTTTAAAATCTTCTGTTCGCATAAAAGCCCACTCTCTTCCTCTGTCACCTCTCTGCCTTTGTTTCCCTGTCATCGACTGTATGCCCATCATCCTGCCTCCATTATCTTCTCGCTGTAAATCTTCATCACTTCAGCCTCTCTCGTTGCTCAGGGTAATCCCCTGTGAGGCGGCAACAACACAATCATTGTTTTAGTGTGTGCCTGTGTGCATGGATAATAGACCCTTAACCGTCCTTTAAACCCTCTTGGCTCCAAACAGCAACTAGTGGATATGACATAAATGTAAATGAGGCTGTGATCCTCGGGGCTGTACTGTATTCAGATCTTTACTTGAGTAAAAGTAGCTGTACCACAATGTGAACAGGTTGCTCCAGAGTTTGAACATTGCTTTTGCATGTGGTTTTGGGACTCAAAGACCTTCCTAATTCTTCAATACAAACTGAAAGAAAGCCAAGATTTATTTATAAAAACCTAAAAAAAACATACAACAACAACACATGGTCAGAATTGGAGGGGTTTACAGATTTCCCATAATGCAACTCAAAGTCGGTCACAATGGCTACTTTAGTTGCATGATATATTGTCCCAGAGATAATATAATAGCATATTAATGCAATTAACTTTTCATTATTTTAGATTTTTCAGACATTGGTATTGGAATGTTGATATAATGGGGCGACTGTGGGTCAGTGGTTAGCATGCCCGTCTTTCAATCAGGGGGTTGGCAGTTCAATCCCCGCCCTAGTCGATGTGTCCTTTGGCAAGACACTTAACCCTGCATTGCTCCCCGTAGCTGTGTCTACGGTGTATAATGTAACATGTAAAGTGTCTTTGAGTATCTTGAAAAGCGCTATATAAATTAAATGGATTATTATTATTATTAATATATGCAATTATTGCGCAATGTCCAAGTCTTATAATGGAGGGGAATACTCTGCTGTTAATTCTGGCAACATGTTCGCTAACATGGTGACATTATGTAACAAACGGCCATTATCGAGGACTAGGTGATCTCCGTAAATTGCACGATAAATTGATAACATGAAAATGATTGACAGACCAAAGCAAAAGGCATTGAAATGGTTTGTTTTTGGTCCCCAATCATGATAACCATATTACCAAAGTTATTGAAAATGTTTAAACAGTTACCAACCTTAATAAAGTTTAATCAATAAAAACACATACTGATCATATGTGTTGTTTGTAACTATATCTGCCAAATAAGTTCAATGAAGTAAAAAGTGCAGTGTTTCCTATCTTCAATAGATTAGCAAAGAAGGACCTCTAACTTAAACTTATTGTAGAACAGTACTTGAGTAAAGCTACTTAATTGCTTTCCACACCTGTGGAGGAGAGCAGAACATCACAGCTGCTGATCTGGAAGCAGTTTCACAATAATATTAAAGGAGATGGCGCAGCAGACATGGTCAGCGATCCCACATCAGCAGTCAAACAGTTGGATACAGGCTCCTGTAGAACAGCCTCTCAGTCCTGGTATATAAAAAAATTGCAGCTCAATCTGAGTTGACTATTATTTTAGGAACTCTGGGTTGGACGGTAGTCTAAATGTAGTTTTGCCTTTCTCCACAGAAAAAGCCTCTCTCAGCCATCATTAAAGAAGTGTGTGAGGGGTAAGTCTGCATTGGCCTTTTCATGTGTGTCTGTATGCCTTTTGGTTGGAAAATAATTCTCTTAGGGCTTCATGAAAAAGCCCTCTCTCTCTCTCTCTCTCTCTCTCTCTCTCTCTCTCTCTCTGTCTCTGTCTTCATACTTAGATTATATTAGCTGTATTTTACACAAGATGTTCTCCCCTTTTAATACCAATAATGCAACGTTTTCTTCTCTCCTTCCAATGGATTTTAGGTGGTCCTTGGGGAACCATGAAAACTTTGCTCTGCAAATTGCTGATGCCACAAATTTCTACATCACAGAAAAGGTTTGTGTATCTGTTTTCTCAACTCCAGGCAGCAGTATCCAAGAAAAGAAAAAAGAAATCCTCACTAACTTTTGTTTTTATTTTTGTAAATCTCCACAGAATCGCAATGACATTAAGAATGGATCAATCCTGCGCTTGACCACCTCTCCTGTGAGTTTGATTCCTTTGCATAATGTCCTTTTAAGAACCCCGTTCATTATGGAGAGGAAACTCACTTATTATTATCTCATGACATTTGTTATTTCCTTTTATTTACCTTTTTTATTTTTGCACTTTAGTACCAGACTGCAGTCCAGCTCCATGAACGGATCCAGTCATCCAGCATGGATGCCAAGCTGGAGTCTCTGAAGGACCTGGCCAATGCGTCGAGGGACATCACCTTCGCCCAAGAGTTCATCAACCTGGACGGCATCTCCTTGCTCACTCTGATGGTGGAGAGTGGGACTGAGTAAGTCTCTTTTGTTGGTTTGTATTTAGTCGTTACAGTCCACTCCTTTCATTTATCATTCCTCTTTGTGTGAGGAATTTATTAGAGTGGCAAAGGAACATTACTAGATGAGAGGAATATAGCTTTCCGGTGGTTTCCTATACTTGAGGTATTGATGTAACCTTATGTAACCCGATGAAAGTACATTGTGTGTTTGGTAATGAATGTCTCGCTCTTAGTTATCAGGGTTAGTTTTACACAAATCTGAGGTCAGAATCGAGTAGTTTCTTTTGTGAATTGCACTGTGCATTCTGATTGGTTAAATTCAACGCAGCTGACTGACCTGCTCAAGTCTTTTGCAGCATCTGACCCCCTGTAGTTGCTTTTGCTCTGGAAATGGATTTGATGGCACCACCAACACACTAGATAGACATGTCATTATCAGGCCATGTTCATAAAAAAATAAATGCCAAACAGGAGAACATTACAGAGCCTCTCTTTAATAGTTTGAGGTGGTCTTCCCTTTCAACAAAATCTATAGGCATTAGTAAGTGCCAACCTCAATCATAATTCTTTCTGTCCCCATGTAATATCTCTGTGGTTGCAATGTTACATTGTTGAAGAGCTCAGCTAAGTCCAGTTGAGCCTGCAGCGCAGCTACGGAGGCACAGGAGCCACAGCCTGGTCGTAATACGGTTACACACTCTAAAGGTGTCGTCAAGAAGCTGGACAGGGCAGAACAGGCTTGTGAAGAACATGTCCACGGGCTCCCGTTTGCATTTACTGACCATGATAGTGACATTACACACAAGAGGAGAAGAGAGCTCTCCACGGATTTCTGACTGTTCAGCAGATCCAACGTGCGTGTGCATGTGTGTGTGTGTGTGTGTGTGTGTGTGCATGCGTGCATGGAGCCTCTCAACTGAAGGTTAAAGTGAGGATATTTTTTGCTGAGGTGGAAATTCTCAGCCGTGGTGTGTGTGTGTGTGTGTGTGTGTGTGTGTGTGTGTGTGTGTGTGTGTGTGTGTGTGTGTGTGTGTGTGTGTGTGTGTGTGTGTGTGTGTGTGTGTGTGTGTGTGTGTGTGTGTGTGTGTGTGTGTGTGTGTGTGTGTGTGTGTGTGTGTGTGTGTGTGTGTGTGTGTGTGTGTGTGTGTGTGTGTGTGTGTGTGTGTGTGTGTGTGTGTGTGTGTGTGTGTGTGTGTGTGTGTGTGTGTGTGTGTGTGTGTGTGTGCGTGTGTGTGTGCTTTTGCTCCTGTAGCGTGCTGTGTGAGTGCAAGGCTCCGGTCAGAGCAATAACCCAGAGGCAAGTTACAGTAGGAGTGCACACAAGCAGACATACGGTGCACACTGGCAGGGAGAGCAGTAGCAGCCAACCGTCTGGGACGCTGTTGTTTTCTGCCTCATGCATCTCTCATTATTCATCCCTTTGTACGTAGCGAGAGACGAGATGGATAGAACAATTGTTTGCTTGCTTAAGGAGACACAAGCACACACTAATCAACGCTGGCAGGGAACTCAGCAAAGCATTTCAAACAATTGTTGGCACTAGATTCTTTTAATTGAGCAAAACTTTCTTAAACTGACTGATTTGTCCTTTCATGCAATGGATTGTTTTGTAATGTCTGTACATAAAAGGTCAAACTCTGGTCAGATGTTTTATGCCTCCTCTTCAGCAGCACCACTTAATGATCTCCTATTTCTGGGTATAAGACAGCAGCTCTAGCGTTACACTCACTTCTACTATTTGACAGAAAGTCATTGAAGCCTCTTCTTCTTTTTGTGTTCAAATTAGCAAATATTTGACCCTTGTTCAATCTCACTGCTGGGAGCCGTCACAGCAGCACTGATGTTGACTTCACTCTGCTTCTGGCTCTTTCATTAAATATGTTTTTATGTAGATTACCATCACATCAGATATTCAGCACGTGTGTGTGTGTGTGTGTGTGTGTGTGTGTGTGTGTGTGTGTGGGTGTGTGGGTGTGTGGGTGTGTGTGTGGGGGTGGGTGGGGGTGGGTGGTTGGGTCGGCTGCATTTCCATCTCAACAGAAGAAGCTTATGAAACACATATAGGTATCGGTGTCTGAAACACACACTCTCATTAGTGTGCCTGCCAAGCAACTTGGTGACCTGTAATTATTCAAGAGGCTCAGAGCTGGAGACTCTAGAAGGCAGAGCGGTGTGATGATGTTGTACTGTATTCATGTGGAAATAAGTTGGCAGGCTGCTGCTGCTGCCGCTGCCCACACAAGCTCCTCAAGTGGAAGGCAGACGTCGCCCTCTGCTGATTAAAACATGAAACATCTAATGTGCGTTGACTCAGAAGGTGTTCAGAATGTACAGTGCAACCTCGACCAGCTTGATGAGAGCTGTTATTACATTCAAAAGGGATTTTAGTTGTATTTTTAAAGTTCACCCAAATAAACAAAACAAAAACATTTTTCTCACAGATGTTGTTAAATTTGCACCATTTTAGAGAGTTCTGTTGTAAAATGGAGGTGAATGTAATTTTGTTTAGAAAATTCCTGAAAGTATGTCCTTGTTATTGTTTGTCGGGCCTTTTCATTGAAACTCATTTCTATAGGAAGTAGCCCCAATGGAAACAGTAACAGGGAGAAGAAACACAACTGTTTGAGTTTTCTCAATCATTTTAATTTCTTTGTTAATTCGATTGTGTCCTCATTTGTGTGTAACTTAATTGCAGCAGCATTTTATTCATAATACAGACTGAAATGAAAGTGCGTGATCTTTTCTGTGCATCTCGACCAAAGCTTGGACAGTGAAGGTTGGCAGCAACCTACTTTTTGTTTCTGCTTGGCATGCGTTTAAGGTCTGAGTAGCATTACTTGCTCAACATATTCACTAAAGGTCAGTGTATCAAAGTTTATGCTGAATGACATGTTGACATTTCATTTCAGTTTGCTTGTGTCTGAATGTATACAATCAGAAATCATTCGTACGATGTGAAATAGATTTTCTTGGGCTCTGGTTGTGATGTGTACTGTTCCCTGCTCTGTGCTGGCTAGAACATCCGGTTGTTTGATTCTCAACTGTGACACCAAAGTTTCTTAAATCTTTACAGACGCTATCAGAAACTACAGAAGATAATGAAGCCCTGGTAAGCCCCCCCCCCAGCCGGGTAATGTCATTGGCTCTGTGCTCTTTCTAACCTGCTGGCTGAGTCTGCATGATTAAGACTTTTGCCCCAGTGCCTTATGGGACATTGTATAACACAGCCACTTCCAGGCTTCCATATTTATTTTTTTTGCATGTGGTTTTGGGACTCAAACACCTTCCTAATTCTTCAATACAAACTGAAAGAAAGCCAAGATTTATTTCTAAAAACCTAGTGAAATAAAAATGTTTTATGAACTGCTGTTTTTAAATTAAAGGTTCAGTGCAGTTGCATGTACTTTTGGAACAAGTAATCCCTGAATTAAATCTTGGTGTTCTTTACACGCGGTGCTGCTCATGGGGATTATGTGTGTGTGGGGCTATTCAGCTACTTTTCTTTTCTCTTCAGCATTATTAACCAGTAGCCTCTATCGCCACAGGAACTTCATCCATCAACACGGTTTCCATTACTCTCTCTAAGCAATCCTCTAATGTTACGATTTCATGGAGCATTGTGTAGTTTACCACAATATGCCATCTCAATGCCCAGTACCATCTTTTTGTCCTGTGAGTTACTGATCGCCTTTTAACTGTTCAATAATCATCTACAATGCAGCAACACTGACCCATAATGCTCTCTGTTGATCCACTTTAGGAATATTTGTATCTTGAAAACCTATTTCTTCAATTTTATTACCCTTTTGTTGTTGTTTTTTCTTGCTGAATCTGATGGTGTGTTAGCTCTGCAGACTAACTTTAGCATTATGAAATATGAAACTGCATCATCAGATTATTGCACAAGGAGTTTAGATTTAATATTACATATGGAAACATATTTTGCCTTGACTATAGCACCATAGGTTTTGTATATGTTCATGTCGACTTGACAAAATGCAAGTACGACAATACTACCATAAATGTATCATAAAGGATGAACCAACAAAAGCCTGAAGGGTGCAATGCCAATCTTAAGCTGTAGAGGGCAATATTGTGAAACCTTTAAACAACATCTGAACGTTTTGTAACAGAAAATAGCAGAAATAACTTCAAGCTGTCAAACCAACCATAAATTACACACCCTTTTTTTTTTAAATGATGAATTCAAAACTTCCAGCATCTATGTGTCTTGGATATACCAGCTGTTTAATGTGGTCCCTGCTTTGGCCTCCTGTGACTGAGGCAGAGTGACGTATTTCTCCTGATATTTGTGTAACTGCATGACTTCACTCTGTTATGTAGCTTTCTGGTCCTGATTGAGAGCCGCGCTGTGCTGCCCGGCTCCTTCTGGCCTTCAGACGGCCCCTGCTGTTTCTTGAAGGCCAGTCTGTCTGCACTGCATTGCAAACCTTTCCCATTTCTTCCTCTCTAGTTGTTTTCTCTGTCTCTTTTCAGTAAGCCTGGTTGCAGAATGAATCCCATGATCCTCTGCCCCCTCTCCTCCTCTCCGCCACCCTCTCTCTGTCTCTGCTGACCGCTCGTTCCCCGTTAAGTTCCAAGCCATCTGGGCTTTGCAGCTATACACTGCTTCAAGCCATCTGCTGAAAAAAAAAGTTTCCTGTGGTCTATGAGTGTCTGTGTCTGTGTTGTCTCATAGTTTTGGTGACCTGCTGTCCTTCACTCTGACGGCCTTCGTGGAGCTGATGGACCACGGAATCGTCTCCTGGGACACTTTCTCTGTGGCCTTCATCAAGAAGGTCAGCCCAGAAAATGTCTCATTTCACAGGACAGGGATTTAAGGGGGACTTTGTTTACTTACACAGTATAACAGGATTATAATTTACTAGAATAAATTTAGATTTTACAGTTACAAAATGTCTTTCAGGCCCTCTGTGACATGTGGTATTTTCTCCTAAAACAGTCATGTCCACAGCTACCCCCTCGCTCTGACATCTTTGCATCGATGCATGTGTATAGCTCCTGTTTGTGCATGTGTGTGTGTTTCTGGCTGGTGTGTTTAATGTGTGAAAATAACAACTAAGTGACAACTTTATTTCCCCTCGAGGAGCTAATAAAGGCATAATGAAAAAAGCAAACCAGTGGCATTTCTTAATTTGTTCAAACAGTATGGTGATAATCTTAGTGAAATTAAGTTGTGACATGGTATACAGTTGACTTCTTTGCAAACAGATACTCCCCGTGACACATAATTATCTGCTACTGTATATCGAACGGCACAACTTAAAAGCACAGGTTGGCAGTTTTGCTTTTTTGTTGGTTGCAGGTTTTTTTTAGCTGTCCTATGTTACCCTTGACTAGCTCTGTCTCTAAAGCATTACATCTTAACAATAATTTAGTGTCTGCTGCAGATTCTTTAGTTCCCCTGCTCTGTCCTTCCTGCAGATCGCCAGCTACGTGAACAAGTCGGCCATGGACACGGCAGTGCTGCAGCGTTCCCTGGCCATCCTGGAGTCCATGGTGCTCAACAGTCAGGATCTTTACCACAAGGTGGCGCAGGAGATCACCATCGGGCAGCTCATCCCACATCTCCAAGGGTAAGTGGATCAGTAGGCTCATCTTTGGCACTATCAATGTCTCTTACATTGTGATGAATGCATTTTAAACCACACATGTTGGTGATAATAACATGTGTGTATATGTATATATATATATATATATATATATATAACTATGTTTTAGTTGATATTCTTGTGTGTGCTATTTTCTATTGCCAGGACTGATCAAGATATTCAGACCTACACTATTGCTGTCATCAATGCTCTCTTCCTCAAAGCTCCTGAGGAGAAGAGACAGGTGAGGCTGCAGTGTGCACACACAGCTCTTACTGCATACAGTCTACTGTGTCGTACATCAGCATCATGATGTATTGAGTGAGCTTTACATGGTACATTTACATGTGAACACATGTAACACATTTTTACTGTGCCTGTAATTGTATGTTGTGTGTTTATGTTTAGTGAAACAGTAAAATCTAGTAGAACAGTAGGGATTTTAAAGCACAACAAACTCCCTCATCCCCTGCTTTCTCTCCATTCCTCTCTGCAGAAGTGACATGCATGCGAGATGCTCTCGTTTCTCTACTCATCCCTCTCTCACCTATGTCACGCTTTGTCCCGTAGCTCATGCCATGTTCCCTTGAATCGGGACCATAGGGTCCAGCGATGGCCTTTGACATTAATAATGAATGATGCTAACCCACAGCTTTTCTGCGAATCAGCATACAAAGTTAAAGACACGTTAGGCAGAAATAAGCCCCACAGCATCACTGCATACAGATTGTAGCGCACGCAGATGTTGCAAATGCGCAATGTTTTTATTTTAAATTGGATTCATGCGGTTGGTTGGCAGCAACTTTATTGGGTTGTTTTAAGTGAACAACATGTCCTCTTGCTCAGGTGCAGGCATGTATATCCCATTTATAGCAGACATTTTCATTCAGAGGCCCTTTTATAATGTGATATTATGGGATAGTACCTGATCATCATGACAGGTTCTTTTTATATGCAGATCTATCACAGGGGACACATCTTAAAGCATGCACAGTGCTAACAACACTGTTTTGGTTCTCAGTTTGTGTGTGTCTTAAAGAACGGATGACAGTGTGTGTGCATGGTAAGGATTCGGCCATAAGAAAAGCTATTGTTATGATCCCCCAGTGTCCCACCATTCTGCTGACTCCGTTACCTCGCCCTCCTCCTTCTTCCACAAGCTGCACCATTGACAGAAAAATATTTATTTAACCTCCTCGCAGGCTCTCGTTTTTTCACATTCACTCACTCACTCACCCTCTCTGTCTCTCTGTCTCTGACTTTGTTTCCTCACTGCACACGATATGGTAGGTTGATGAGCACATTGTGGACATCCTAAATTGTCACCTGACAGTAAGTGCACCCTTGATCAGCCCACTTTGTAGTTTGCACTGTAGAAGACATCAGTTAGTGCATTTAGTATCCATTTTTAAGATGAAGTTCTTCTTTGGGATGGCTTTCTTATTTCATACGCCAGGTCACTGCATACTTTGCAGTGTGCTGTGGCAGTTTCTGTTTATTTTGCCCAGATTCATTTCTCATATCAACATAGAAAACCTCAAAAATATATAATTTGTTGGTATATGCTATAAAGATTGTTTTATGTTCTCACTCTTCTTCTGTTCTTCCTAATTTCTCTCTCTCTCTCTCTCTCTATCTATCTATAGGAGATGGCCCATATTCTTGCCCAGAAACAGCTGCGCTCCATCATTCTCAGTGTAAGTCTACGCGTGCCCTTCTCCTCTCCATTGTACCCTTCTGACTCTCTGTTTCTTTATCTCTGTTCAGGTTTATCCCTCAGCACAAGCTTGATATCAGAAAGGAAAATGACACCTGCCACTTCTCCCTTTGTCTCACGTCGCTGGTTATTATCTATTGTACTTACTGTTTCACACCTGTTCCCTTTTCTCTCTTTCATCCTCTACCTTGTGTTTAATCTCATTTCTCCCTCTCCTGTTCCTGAATCTGATTTATGCTTTCTAATTCACTCCCAAAATCCTCTTATTCTCCAACTTTATTGCATACCGCCTTCCTCCAAAATCCATGTCTCGTCTCTCTGACCCCAAAACCCATCCTCTCACCTTCAACTTCTATTTGCACATCTAACACTTCAACTCCCCTCTCGGTCTTCCTCTCCCCTGCTCTTCTACCTCCCCCTCTTTCCTCTTCCTCCTCTGTTTGTCCTTCACACGGTGTAGAACGTGATCCGGAGCCCCACACCTATCAACGATGAGATGGCCCACCAGCTGTACGTCCTGCAGGTGCTCACCTTCAACCTGCTGGAGGACCGCATGATGACCAAGATGGATCCCCAGGACCAGGTGGGGGACTGTGACTGACAAATGGATTGATGGATGGATGGATGAAGGCATAAATGGAAATGCCAAAAAGGGAAAGGAGGGAACATCATTATCTTCAAAGCAATAAACATATGATGAACACACATTTGGTAGAGTCACTAGCTACAGTGTATGTATGTGCGATTGACTTCCAAGCACATGTTCATCATAAAGAAACAACATTTCATGGAGTGAGCAACAACTGAGCTCTGGCTCAGAGGAGTAAGATATATCAGGCTTTTGGCTGCTCAAAATACTTAGAAAGGGATCAATTCTTAGACAGAATCAATTTAATGTTGGTTTAGTTTTCCACCAGACTTGTCCTGACAAAAAGTAACTAGTAAGCAGTCAGAACATGCCTTTTTAACTGTAGCCTACATCACACAAGAAGGTACAGTTTGGACCTGATCCAGCAGTTTGTTTTGGGGGTGGGGGGGAACACAACAAAACTCTTGGTTATTTTAGGTGGGCCAACAGTGGAGAGTCATGGCGGTTGGCCAGATTGGCTTGGGCACTGCAAGACCCCAGACAGCGGAGATGAGGCTGAAGTATTCTGACATTACAAAATGGTGAATGGAAGAAAAGACGGATGGACTTATGAGCAGCACCTTAATATTCTTCTCTGCGTGTACAGGCTCAGAGGGACATCATCTTTGAGCTGCGGAGAATCGCCTTTGACGTGGAGTGTGAGCCCAACAACGGCAGCATCGAGAAACGCAAGTCCATGTACACCCGCGACTACAAGAAGCTTGGCTTCATTGTAAGTTTGGCATGTTTTTCAAAGGGTCACATAAAGTTTACTCATTCTCTCATGACTTTCTCTGGCTACGACACGCAAAACATTTCCAGCAGTAAAGTTGTATCGGTAAATTATCCTTCAAATATAAAAGTAATATAAAGTAAAAGTGCTAGTTCTGCAGAGAAATGACATGTATGACATTATTAGATTGTTAATACGGATCAGTGCCTCATTTGACTGTTTATAGCTGGTTGAGGTGTAGTGTTCTACTTTATGCACCCTTCAAACGGGTACAAGATAAATCTGAAGGGTCCAGAAGTGCTGAATGTTGTCGGAAAGTTCTGCCACACAAATCTCACGGATCTGTGATACATGACAAAGGAGCCTGAAGTAGACACTTCAATGTTTTGTATGCAGACCCCCACATTGCTGGATGTAAAGGATTGTAATATTAATAATTTATTTAATGTCTGATTACTTAACCGTAGTTCTCTGACATGCACTCAGGAGAAGTTTCAGTTCACCTGCAACATCTCTGCTAAATGCCGCCAAATCCTACAGAGCTTTTAATCTGAAAAGTGACTCCTCCATGTAGTGGAGTTGAAGTATAAATAAATAGAAATACACTTTCCACCACTAGTTTGTATGTGTTGCTTTGTGTTTATGTATGTTAATCCTAGTTCTCTTACTCATCTTAAAATAGGGTATTTTAGTCTTCTCTCGCTCACCTTGTCCCCAAAATGTGTTTTCTTTACTACTTTTGCATGATGAAGTTTGAATGTAGTGTATACTATACTGTGAGAGTGTGTGACTTTGTGTTGTATGCCACAGTCTAACTATAGCATAAGAACTTGAACTAAACCCACTGTGGCTTGGTGTAAGCCCAGAGCTGTTGCAGGGCTCTTCCCATCCAAACTCCCGCTGCAGTGTGCTCCGTCAAGATAAACACAATTGGACTGCTTTGTCTCCTCTAGTGCGGCGAAACCCCCCCCCCCCAAAATCCTTAGTCTGCTTTCCATGCTAGACAGCTTACGCACACACACACACACACACACACACACACACACACACACACCAGAATTCTCTAGATAGATCTTATCACTGCTGACATCATTTGTTTGCCTTCTAAGGCCTTCAGGTTTTTTAATTAGGGATTGTTTCACACACTGGAATATCTTTCATATTTTTTAAGATATGCATGGTCCTGCATGCCTGTATCCATTTTAAGCCTATAAGTTTGCTTCCTGTCAGATAGAATTACAAATGTGATGAGCCAGATCTCAGTGTTCTCATTCCTCTTTCATCCTCTGCTTTCCTCTCTCCTCTTCCCATCGCTTTTCTCTTCAACATCCTGTCTCATCTTTTTAAACTCAAGATTAGCTTCAGAGTGATGTGTTTGCATGTGTATCTGTGGATTTAATCATTAGTCGACTGAATTTTCCGTGATGTCTGGAAAGAATTAATTCTGATGGACTGTGACAGCACAGGCAGCAATCTATCTGCATATCTCATACAATATTCAGATGTTATGGGAGGTTGTAGTGTTGATGCCTGAGAAATGGGAGGAATGTATTTGCAAAGTTTGGGGTTTGTTTCTCAACATTTTAGGTATTGGTGGTTTTAGGCCAAACTAATAATGTTGTATACTTGAAGTGTTTCCTGACAATTTTTAAAGGAGAAAGTCAGTTTTTAGATTCATTCACTGCTGGATATTAATATTATTATATAAATTCATTTCTATTCAAGATAGCTTCACTATCCAAGAGGACTGTGCAGGTTAATCAATACATCTTCAAAATGTCAAGTTTAATATGTCCTCTGCCGCTCAGAACCACGTGAATCCAGCTGTGGATTTCACCCAGATCCCCCCAGGCATGCTGGCTCTGGATAACATGCTGTATTTTGCCAGACACCACCAGGACGCCTACATCAGGGTGAGCATGCACACACTCTTTCATATGCGGTTCTATTCCATGTGGACACACACACACACACACACACACACACACACACACACACACTCTGCTCAGTGCATTCTATGGGGTCATAGTTTTCCTCGTCACCTCCACTTCCTACCAAACCTTCTTCCCTCCAGCTCATTCACTTGTTTGTAGTTTCTGGATTGTTCCCAAATTTTCTTTCAGCTAAAACTGCATTTCATGAAGTTGCCCAGCACAGACGATGTAAATGATTCAATTCCTTTCACAGTCAGACCTTGACTCCTGGGTAGTAGACTCATGTGATTTAGAATAACTACAGTACAGTGTTGGGATTGTCTGCAGTGGGATGTCTCTCTGTCTCTCTCTCTCTCTCTCTCTCTGTCTCTGTCTCTGTCTCTGTCTCTGTCTCTGTCTCTGTCTCTCTCTCTTCTCTCTCTCTGTCTGTGTGTGTGTGTGTCTTGAATATGAGAAAAGAGATGTATTGGTAGTAGTACAAACTCACCCTTATCAGTCAAATACAGCCTCCAATTTCCTAAATTAAACTGTCACCAGTTAAAATGATTGGGACCTTGATGGCCTCATTTATGGCACACTGCCAACATACACATATTTAGAGGGAATATCTTTTGCTGTTGAGATTTCATTCCCTATTTTCGGGCTTCCAAGCAGCTAGGTTAGAGGGTCAGATAGCCATAATTACGTTGTGGTTATATGAAAACGGCCTTTCAAGCTGACAAACCTGCCAACATAAATTAATAAAAAAATATTTTACACATACTAATAGCCATGAAGCACTCGGAGTGCAAACCTGATGCCGAGGCCTCAGAAATCTTTCACATATGTAATGGTGTGCTGTTGACCCACCTATAGCCAAAGTGGCATCACATTTTCAGGAGAGATCAAAGTTTTCTTCCTTCATTGGCACATCTGTTATATTCAGAGAGTAGACAGCGTAGTCCTGATACTTCTTATCTGGCTTTTTTGATTGTTTGTGTTTCTAGATCGTCCTGGAGAATAGCAGTCGAGAAGACAAGCACGAGTGTCCGTTTGGCCGCAGCAGCATTGAGCTGACCAAGATGCTCTGTGAGATCCTCAAAGTGGGCGAGCTTCGTAAGTCTAAACAAGCCGTTGCTGAAGGATCTTCTTTTGCTCACAGTTTCTGCTGAGTGAGCATATAGACAGTAGAAAAGAGCTCAGGCACTGCTTTGCCCAGAGATGTATATATGCACAAAAATGCAAACATCTCTACCCCAAAGCCTCACAAATACACACCTTTACTTCCCGTTACGATGAAAGCAGCCATTATACTCCGTAATTGTGCCGCAAGGAGTTTATTATTTAGTGATGCACCTCGCCCCCATTGAGCCCCTTTCAGCCTAATATACCGCCTCTGAGAGTCACATTGTGCAGAGGAAGAGACGCTGTGCCCACGTCCACTCCAAATTGATGTGCCCTTTTCATTTGTCTTTACTTGTTTAAATAGGCGAGTTGGTCTCTGTTCCGCTCCAGACTGACCCCTGTGGCTCCCTCTAGGGAGGGAGACGGCGTTCTTAGCTCCGCTTTAAACTGATATGGCCTTTTCATTTGCTCATATCTTCATGAAAGATTTAGACTTTAGGCTGCATTGCAAGGCGATTCATTCTGGGACATTGGACTTTTGTCCATGAAAGAATCGTGTCCACTCCTGTATCTGTGCCGTTAAAAATGCTCAAAGAAACGTCATCCCAATACTCTCATCTGTTGCTAACATTGCTAATAAAAGTAAAGTGCCAGGCTAGGTTGCAATACTAGATACGAAGGTGCAGGAATACTTGTTAACAGTCCTTTCCTTTTTATATGATTTTATTTGTTCCAGAATCTGCTCGTGAAATGTGTCCACCTACCACATCAAATTATAGCTCATAATCATGTAGCCAAATGGATTTAGATATTGTTATTTTAACCACAAACTATATACTATATAGATAGATTTCTGTCTCCGTACCAGATTGTGTACCAATATGTTTGGTTAATTTGGTGAAGGTTTCTTCCCTTTTTTCCCTGTGAAAGGTTATTTTTGGGGAGTTTTTCCTGATCCGATGTGAGGTCCTGGGACAGGGATGTCGTATGTGTACAGATTGTAAAGCCCTCTGAGGAAAATTTGTAATTTGTCATATTGGGCTATACAAAATAAACTGAATTTAATTGAATTGAATTATTGATAGCTTGACATCTATGTTGAATGACGTCGGGTTGAAACTGTATCCAGCTCCCACTAATCTCTCACACTCCACTTCGTGCTGCGGTTGAAAGGTTGGAGAAGCTGTTTAATGGAAGGAGTTTAATACATTCTCAAACAGCTTTTCTGTATCATATCCTGTCAAAATCGAGGCTTTTACATTGGCACATTTTGCATAAGATATAAACAGTTTGATATACCTGTGATTGGCTATTATTTGCAGATAACATCTGTCAACCAATACATTGGTCATGCTCCACTAATGTCTCCTGCGGTGATGTCAGTTTTCCATATTTCAGTGATCTGGTGGCTTTTTATTCTCAATTCTGTGTTTTTGTGCCTGGGATGTTTATTTCCTGTGCAGTATATCTCAGGGCATTATTTTTATTCTGAGTGCCTCATTAGTTTTTACTCAATGTGCTTTACTGCACATGCCCTGTTGATCCTCTCTCTTAGTGGAGCAACATTGCTTATCTTCAGTCTCTCTTGGAAATATTGCTTTGACCTCGTTCATATCCTAATGCAGATTAAGCAACCATACTTGTCCCAAAATGGGGAAACATCTTTATCTCTTAGGCTTGCCTAAGCAGTTGAAGGCTTATGCAATATAGCTAAATATTGTTGCATGAATACAATGCAGGCTATCATTATGAGTAAGACTTTGTTTTTGAAAAACTTGCTTGTTCAAATAAATAGAGCTTGGCCGGGTGTGGGATTTTACATCACACCATATTGTAAACTTCCTGGTTTCTTTTTCCCATCAACAGATGTCATGGATTATTATTATTATTATTAAGATGGAGAGTGCATTATTTTATGATACTAAAATGTGCCTGCAAGACTGAATACTGGAGTTGAGGTCCAGCAGTGACCTTGACTCCTTTTCATTCCCAATGGCTGTTTATTGTCCTCTTTACTGAAGCTATTCACCTGGGAGTCTGAACCGTGTGTGTGTGTGTGTGTGTGTGTGTGTGTGTGTGTGTGTGTGTGTGTGTGTGTGTGTGTGTGTGTGTGTGTGTGTGTGTGTGTGTGTGTGTGTGTGTGTGTGTGTGTGTGTGTGTGTGTGTGTGTGTGTGTGTGTGTGTGTGTGTGTGTGTGTGTGTGTGTGTGTGTGTGTGTGTGTGTGTGTGTGTGTGTGTGTGTGTGTGTGTGTGTGTGTGTGTGTGTGTGTGTGTGTGTGTGTGTGAGAAAATGGTGGGAAAGATAAGAATTGCAACAATGTATCTAACCTGCAGATAATGACTTATCTGTATAGATACTGTCTGCTGCTGTAATAACAGCACATGCACCTGGTTTAAGGCATGACAGGATTCACATATACACAAGTAGGTCATCTAAGGGAAAACTGTAAAAATGTTACATGCAAAGAGAATAAAATACAACAAATCCCTTGCAGGAAATCACAGAGGACAAGAGAGGGAAGACAACATTTTGATATATTCGTATTTACTGCATCCCAAATCATAACGTTCCTATAAATCTTTGTCAAACATTTTCAGTAAATATTTGCACAGGCTTGTCCTCACAGATTATTATATGCATCTAATCCTTATGGGAGGAATTCAGTACGTCCCAAAGTAGTCATAAGCTGCACTCCATCTTCTCTTGTTGATGTCCAAGTGCATTTTCACACACAGTAACATGCAGTAATGAATGTATGAGTGGGATGAATGTAACATGGGCCAGTCAGGTGTTTTTAAATGCTTGGTGACTTAGAAAGACTGTAAGTGTGTAATGTAGGGCTATGAGCGTGCGCTGTGCCAGAAGAAAGCAGGCAGAAATGTGAGTCTCCGCTCCACGCCGACTGTCATCATTCAGTTGACCTTTCAGCAGCGAAACAATGAAATGCCTGACACTAACGAGGATGTTGGAAGCTGTGTCTCGGTCTCTGTATCATTGTTAGCATCTCTGATAGTGTGGTATTTGAGTCTGAATAATATTAGAAACGTTATTTCATTAATAACTTTAAGTGTAACAATGACATTTCAGGCTTTTTGTGTGTGTGTGTGTGTGTGGGGGGGGGGGGGGGGGGGGGGGGTGTTGTTCCTCATAAGAGGTCCATTGAAATGTGGTCTTTACTTTTGGATGGATTGTATTTTAGTGAAAGATTGTGATAGCCATTGGCCTTTTATTTGTGTTATTGCCAATAACATTAATGATAACTCTGTTCTGTTCATATGTCTGTGTCCGATAGTGAGAATTTATTAATTTTATTGACAGCTGTGTTTTTCCTACTGGGACTTAATGGATGAATTGCTGTAAAAATGGTAACAGACCTTTATGTCCGTCTCAGGATTAATTGTAAACATGTGGTGATCCTTTTGACTTTTCATTCAGTGCCACCTTCAGGCCTAAATGTCTATTTGTCCCATACTTTAGTTTATAACCAAATGCCTGCAAAACTACTGACATTAGTACTTCATGTTTTGTGCAAATGGGACATGGTAGCATGCCGTCGAGACAGCGGCAACCTTTCAATATTTAATATTGGAGAGCAAAACCGTGACGCAAAGCTCCTGATGGACACTGAATACTTAATTAAATCAGACCAGAACCAGCTCCATTAGAAAAAGTCATAGTGGTCTTTAAGAAACAGCTTCTATAAATGCAGCACAAACCCCCCGGTAAATGAAATAAAGTAAAATTCACTTTTCTTCTCCCTAGCCCCTATGTGGATAAAAGCAGTAGAAAGAGACATTGGATAAAAGGTGACAGATGTCTTCGTGGCTCATTGGCTCTCTGTCTGTGTGAAATGCCAGTGTGGTGCTGGTTTCCTCACACGGATAAAAAACACACAGAGATTCTGGATTTGCCGGTGGCTGCTTGCCTCTTCAAACTCTCTCTCAAGTTTAATTTGTCTCACTCTCCGTGCTCTTTCTTCCAGGCTCACTCTTTTTTTTGTGTTCCTTCTCAGTGGTTCTGAAGAACATCTGTCTCTCTCAGACGTGTAATTCTTTCTCATGCTTTCATGCTCTGGTTTTCTCCTTTTAAGTTTAGCACAATTGACGCCAGTACAAAAGCGAGTGCCATTTTCATTTGAATAACATCGAAGCCACTTAAGAGTCGGGCTTGACAATTGTGTCATTACTCTTTCAGGCCAACGGATTATACTTTTCCATTTAACGCTGTCCTCGTTTTGAGATATTTTGTCATTTTTCCCTTTCTGTTGTTGAGATATTTAATTTCTATGCAGATGTGGTCTAGAGAAAGGAGGTCAGGAGCTGGTGGGATTGAATCGGTTGTCCATGCTGCCGGATTCTACATAATTCATAACTCCATTCACCTCTCTCTCTCTCTCTCTCTCTCTCTCTCCCTCCATATACTATTACTTCATACCATTTCTGTTTCTGTCTCTCCCTCTTGCATTTATTGTTGTCAAACCTCAGATCCTAAAAGATTAATTGTCTTGCCATGTTTCTGCTACAACACGGGGCTTAATGGATTCTGCGTTGGTGAGGCACCAAGCCGCAACTCTCCCGTTTAAGCAGGTCCATGGAATATTGATGAAGTTATTCAGAAAAGGGCCAGGCATTGTGACTAATGGCCCTGCTCAGGGATTCACGGTGTGGCATCTTGTTGCCGAGATGGAGAGCCGGGTGGTGAACCATGGCATGGACACACACATGCTAACAGAAGAACACACACATAGATCTGGGCAGGCTCCTGACTAACAGTCACAGTATCTCCTCATATTTGTGTCTTCCATCAAAGAGCCATCAGCCAAGGTCAGAACATAGGGCCATGCTCAGCACCACAGACAGCTTAGGGTATGATCATAGCACACAAACACAATACATCATGTGGAATATTTGGATTGATTTTCTACTTCGTATTTTGTTGACATTTTAAAATGTTTTCTCTCCTTTGTGTTGCTTAGTAATGAGCTTTGCATAAGAAGAGAGAGATGTGTAACAAAGAACAAAGAGGAGAGAGGAGCTCAGTGTATCCTAAGATGTCCCCCACAAGTCTAGGCCTAGAGCAGCATATCTAGGGGCTGGACCGAGGCAAACCGGAGCCAGCCCTAACTATAAGATCTATCAAAGAGGAAAGTCTTAAGTCGACTGAAAGTGGAAGCTGGTTCCATAGAAGAGGAGCTTGATAACTGAAGGTATCAGTGCAGAGAAGCTAATACAGGAGTGATGTGATCTCTTTTCTTAGTTTTTCTTAGAAACTCTGTTGCTTCCTGTCAAAAAGTGGATGAAAAAAAATTGCCTAACACAGTATTATTCACTATTCTCAAAGGCCACCAACCCTTCATACTTCCCATCACCGGCTATTGCAAGAAAATAATAAACAGTTCACTATGTACATGTCCAATTGTCCTGGGTGCGTGTGTTCCTGGGTGTGTGTGTGGGTGTGTGGGTGGTATATCCAAACCCAGCAAGTGATTCAGAGTTGTCCAAACTCATTTACTGGACAACTCCCAGTGTAATGACATTCCTAAGTTGCCTGCTGTGCTGTGATCAAAAACAACATTACACACACACACACACACACACATATGTGAAATTGCACAGCGTCATATTGAAATGCTGTGATGTGTTTGGCCCATAGTGTGTCACTGAGATACAGTTTTAGCACACATGCACTGACACTTACTGTTAACGCTCACAGGCATGGTCAAAATTAAATATCTAGTCTGGCTGTGCAGTTTGGGTTGAATGGTAATATCGAATTATTCATTAGGTATCTTTAAAATTGAAGAGAAATTAATGTTTTTTTAGTATATCATAAACAAAGGAATAGTTTTTCTACATTTGTTGAGATGAGATAAGTAGATGCTTTTTCCGACACAGGCACTCTAACGTGGATAATCAAGTTGTGCTTGAGAACTGAGATATTAAAGTGCAGTAAACGCAAAGGTCTGGATCATAATTAGCACCCTACAGGACTGCAGAGAAATATAATATTCTGCATGATTATTTTTAGACATTTGGATTTTTTTTTTCCGCCTAGAAAACTTTCAAGCTATTATAGTATCACTTTAATAGGATTAATTACATTTCTGACCCACTGAGAGAGACGTCTTTTCCACACGTCATTACATTATCAAGTAATTAATATGATACATGAGTCGTTGCTTTGGGCAAAATATGGAAAAGGAATATGACTTACTATTAAGTCTTGCGTTAATGTTCCATATTTGTTTTTAAATCTCTGTCACTTCTTAAAGAGGTTTATGAAACATGAAGGAAGGACATGCTTAATTCTAGTGAATTAAATTGACCTCATGATATGTTTGAGTCCTTTTGCATTCATCATTTCAGAGCGCTCCCTCCGTAAGTTGTTGCTTCCACTAACAAAGTATCGGTGGGAAGAGAATTTGTGTCCGACATCAAACATTAGTATGCTAATGATCTAATTTAAAATGACTCGTTAAGTCTCACGGTTTTAGCTGTTAATCCCTCCCGTAGGTCTCCTTCCATGATTCAGGAGAGAAGTGGATGATGGGGAGGAAAGGCCAAGCGTAGAATTCCAAGTATCCCTCAAGTCGTGACGTGAGGAGCTATTTGGCAGTCAGCAACCAGTTCACACAGTTGTCAGTTGGAGCCTTGTGTTAAAGGAGGGGTGCCGGCTTCAGGGTTTTCCTCTTGGTAGCCTCGGGCATACACCAGCAAAAGGGTTTTAAATTGGAGGGCACAAATAACAACAAACCTGACAGATGACTCCTTGAGAATCTCAAGTTTTGAGCATCCTTGTAGTTTTTCAGATGTTCTCGTCCCCCGTCGGCTCTCAGGAACCCTCGGTGGATTGAAGTGGTGCGGTGCTTATGATAGTGCTACCACTTGTTGCTGTGTACTCTGAACTTCTTGGATGTAATTTACCATCAAACTCTCACCAACTTGTCACTTTATAATGCTTTTTTTTCTTCAGAAGCTACACACCGTGCTTTCAACAAACTGAAGCTGTTTTTCCCGAAAGGCCCCTTACTTGCAGACCTTGTCAAAGATGAAATCACACAAAACAGTAGGTTTTCACATAAATAAACAAGTTGAGTTCTTGCTGAGGAAGCTGATATCTTGTAATAGGAAACATTGTTGTATTCAACACAAGACAAAACCAACAAATATTTGGGCACACAAAACAATAAACAACTAAGTACAAATTAAGAACAACGTAAATACAATGTAAATGTAATTTCTTTCTGCAAAATACAAAATGATTTATTTATTAGTATTCATTGCAATCACAGATTCTTGAATAGTAAAGTCTGTGATTTATTTAGACTATTCAGTACATTTGAGTGCATGCTTAATATTTAACTTCTAACAGTCTATTTTTTTTTTGTTTTAGAGGTATAATTCATACACATGCTGTGTTTGTGTGCTTTCACATTCTTGTTTAAGTTTAAACATTTCAGCAAAATCAGATTGTGTGTTTGTTTGCAACAGCAATCTGGCACGATGTGCACATCATAGTCTGTTATGTAGCTCCTGATGTATTTAGATTTGAGAGATATGAGTGCTTTTAATAAATGCATCCTGGTGCAGCTCTGACAAGCCTCCATTGTATTTGAGAAAACTTGAGTCTGTGAAAACTTCATTTGTTGGACACTTGTCTCAGTCCAGGGTGCTGATGGGTTTACATATCTCCCTCGGTCAGATTTTCTCTTCTTTCCATCTGGTGCTCTGCTCTCCCTCTGTCCTCGAATGCATCGTGACCATTGTTGGGGACGGCATGCTAAAATGGTTTAGTTACGTAATTAGAAAGCACAGAAGAAATAAGACTTTGACTTGTCCCTATTTCCATTATTATCTAATCAAGGTTCGTCGTATACAGTATGCTCCTTGTCTTCCCTGAAATGGAATACGTTGACACTTAAAATAGATTAAAAAACAAATTAAATTCTGTTAACAAATATTATTAGTCTATTCTTGTATAGCATTGTATTATCTTGCAATTTGACCCAGTCATTGTCCATGCATCAATATATAATGATTATTCATTTCAGGGGGAGAGATACTCAAAATTGAAGAGCAAGTACAACCAAAAAGCCTTGTTGGTGGGACCCGAATATTATAAAACTGACTCATTTTACAGACTTCAAATTCAAAAAGCCAAAGACATTACATTTAAAAGGGACATATTTGGCCCTGAATCCATGCTAATAGGGTTAGCAACATGTAACGTGGCTTGTAAGCTTATTAGTTCTGCTGCTGAACCCACGTTCTAATTTTAATGGTGGTTTTTGCAGTGCTAGACAATTTTATATATTTAGAGAGAGCATCTGTGTGAGTCCCTGTTGAACCGATGTGTATATATAGTGTGTATGTATGTATGAAGAAAACTAGATGTTGTATTCCAAGATGGTGCATACTTAATTTACATTCTCCTGGTATTTAAAGGGCTCATTATTCAAATAGTAGGATGTGCCTATAGTTATAGACACAGGGAAGTGGAGCAGCATTTTCCTCCTCAGTTGAATAGGTTAACGATTAATTTGCTCCGATATGCAGATTTGACTGAGTTGTTGATTGCACAGAGGATTGGGAGAGATTACAGCCAAGGACCACATACCTGTCCCTCCATTCACTACGGCAACATTAATTTAGCACCCCAAGAAGTAAAGCCTAGGGGTGACTGCATCAGATTGTGTAATCTAAATATTTCCAATGACTCCATATATATATATATATATATATATATATATATATATATATATATATATATAATCTAACTAAAAAATATATTATTATAATAATAATTCACTGTGGTCACAAACTATTTGCACATGGCTTTTCAGGGAATGGGAGATAACACTCTGATTGTTTGAATTTATGTTTTGCCCCAAACACCTATGATTAATTTAGAGACTGGATACAACCCCTTTGCCTCTTGTGTTTTCCTCTGCACCCAGATGATGTGCTTTAGCAAAAGTAGAGTTTGTCAAGCCCTCAATGCACTTACACACCAGCATCCCATGCACTTTAGACGACAGCCATAACGTTTCCATTAAAGGCGAGAGTGTTATTGACACGCACAAAATCGTATTTGTTTCTTTTCTTTTGCAGTGATTGAGCATGGAAAAAAAGTATTTCTGGGTGCAAGAATGTTACGCAACCTGAAATTGTATTCTACCTAATATGACACAATTACTGTACTGCTGTAAATTATAAATATACCAAAGGGATCTACTTACAGATATTACCCAATAAGTATAAAACGGTTGGTTTGCTTTGATAAATGGCTTTACTCTGAGCTTATTTTAACCTGGGATAAGCCGGATATGCATTACCAGTAACTGTGGTATTGTTTGCTGGAGCACAAGTACACAGCCTGCAAAGTCATCTAGCCGACTGTGGTTTGCATCTACCTGCTGCCTCGGCATCCTGCACACGCAAACAGTGACTGGACCGGAAAGATGGCGCTGACGCTGCTCTCACACATACACACACACACACACACACACACACACACACACACTACCCTTGTCACAGTTGGACATTGGAGCATGCTGGTATTGTAATTAGAGTGAGGATGACACTTTTTGCTGTGTATTCATCATGTGGCATAGCTGCAAGGTGACTCTGAGGGTTGTTTCGTTACTTTGTGCACACTCATGGATGCACATACACACAAACAAATACACACTGGACCTTGACAGATGTCAGGGTGGCATTCAGCCCTTACCTCCCTCTCTCTCTCTCTCTCTCTCTCTCTCTCTCTCTCTCTCTCACACACATACACTTTTGACACACACGCTTAGTCACCTCTCTCTCCACTCCTCTGTGTGCTGTGCAGTTGACTAATTAGTTCTCAGTTGACGTCACAGAGCACTCAGGTTGAATGGACTTTGATAAGAGCATGACAGGTGACAGCTGTCCCACACTCAGTCACGCTTGCATTCACATACATTCACATAAACCAAGTCCCTTCAGGTCACTTGAAGCATCAGCTTCATCAGTTGTAATTACTAACGGCGACATCATCTCCCACTTGGTGAAGTGTCAAAAATGTTGTTGCAACATGGCTACGAAGCTATCATCTCTGTCGGGTACATCTACCGAAAATCAAATCCAATGTTGGCACTGATACAATCATTTCAGCTCAGCTATGCAAACAGCTATTTGTTTGAATATGGTTTTACTTTTGGTCACTGAAGGATCAGCCTTGGCTGAGTCTACCACTAGGGGCAACCATCTGAGAAATAATGCTTCAAACATTTATTCTGCTGACATCGTGTGAACGCGGCTTTACTGTGGACAAGAGATTCTGGTTCTGCATCAAACATTGTCCCTGTTATGATGTTTGTTTGGTTTCACTCAAGCTAATTCAATTTCTAATTTGGAACACTGTTTGTTCAAAAGAGGCCAGTCAGCAGGATAGTAATTATGAAAAGGCTTTCAGATTGCACCCCATTGAGTGTCCTCAAGCACAAGATAATACTCCCTGTCATGTCCAGGGGGGACATTGTGAGTACTTATTGAATTATCTCAGAGTAGTGGAAAAATTGACATTTCTGTTATCAAGTAAGTGTCACCTAATCATATCTATGTCATTTTGTATTACAAAGTATTTTAGGGTAACCATAAATATAATCGCTCTGCTCATCCAATACTGGCATATGGTCCAGCATAACCTAAACCGGTCATCACAGTGTCCTGTTACCCACTTTATGGGTGGTGCAGGCACTGAACATCTGGCTGTGCAGATGGATGAAAAGCATACAGGACAAAGAAAACTCATTACAGCCCATTTTCCATCCATCTAAGTGGTCTGCTGTGGACTCACATGCTCAGCCAAAAAGAGTCATACATTCTGACTTGACTTGAGAGAACGTTCATATCTACCCTGCTGTTTTGTGGCGTGACAGCCAGCTACAAGCAGAGTACCGTGTGTGTGTGTGTGTGTGTGTGTGTGTGTGTGTGTGTGTGTGTGTGTGTGTGTGTGTGTGTGTGTGTGTGTGTGTGTGTGTGTGTGTGTGTGTGTGTGTGTGTGTGTGTGTGTGTGTGTGTGTGTGTGTGTGTGTGTGTGTGTGTGTGTGTGTGTGTGTGTGTGTGTGTGTGTGTGTGTGTGTGTGCACATCCCTGGTGTGACTCATCCATCGAGAAGTGTCAGACTCCTCAGGCACTTGATGTGTCCAGTCGCCCACCCCATGTCCATGCCCGCGGTGGCCTGCTTGTGGGAGAGAAAGGCTTTCCTAAGTGGGAGGAAGGAAGAGAGGTTTTACATAACCCGTTTAAAGCAATTAAGAGTCCAGTTCACAGTGGTTTATAGGTTTCGTATCTGTTAAGGGGACATAGGTCATGGCACCATGCCTTTTCAATATATTTAAAAAATATATATATATATAAAGATAATTGTAATTAAAAAGCAATTGAAAAAGACGAGTTGGAGGTGCTGGTAGAATGCAACTGATGAGGAAGGAAACGGTTGCTGCACTGCTGTATCTGGTCACCTCTCAATCTGTGATGTTACAAAAACTGCTTTCCATTAACTGCAAAGACGAAATACCTTTACGCCATGTCAGAAATCACTCTTTCACTACTTCAGGATAGACAACCACTAGTTTACTTTATATTGAGCAGTTTGGGAATTTGATTTCGGACAAATCAGCATTTTGCGTCATCACTGACATCACTGTCCTGACCCCGTGTTAGCTTTATTCATCTGAAGATACACTGCAGTAATGGAATAGAAATTAATGTATATACCTAGCTCACGCACTGCTCAAGAAAGAATATAAAATCAAAGTTTTTCTGAATATGTCTCTTCTATATATTTGTCCCCCAATGCAAGACATTGTTATCAATTCTCCTTAATGTAATACAGTGATGGCAGTTTGTGTTATTGAAAGAAGTTTCCCAGACATGCAGACACACAGGATGACTGCGGTCAGCCTCAGATTAAGGTTGTGTGCAGCTCACTGATTTGGATGAAAAGCAACGAGGAGCTCCAGGTTCCTTTTTTTTCTTTAGTCCACTCAATCCAGCGACTAAGCCCCATCTATCGGTGCAATGGGTGGTGAAGTATTTGTATTGCATAGCATATGTTTTATTTCATCATCAGAATTATTCTGAAGCATCGCTTTGGTATATAACAAAAAACAAAAAAACACAAGGTTGATTTAAGGCTAAGGCTTAACGCAGGAGTTACCTAATCACTCCCAGTAACATGACTTTGCACTAACACTGTGCCGTCTCCGTTCAGGCGGATAATTTTAAGTGCATTTGTGCAGTGGTGAGAATGATTCAGGCGTGACATTGCAGCGAGCTGGAAAGCAGCTGAGAAGGAAGTACTACATTTATTTATTTTCCTCCATGTAGAATATTCTTCTGCAAAAACATACATTCAAACACAATTCTAAATTCGTAAAGGCTCAAGTGCCGCCTGTAATCATTCAGCTAGCATTGTTTTCCTTTGCATTGGATTTGAAATGAAACATCTATGATAGTTGAATTGCTGACTTTCAGCTTTAATGTGCAGGTCCACATTTAATGAACCAGTGAAATCGTAGCCCTTTTTTATTTTTACCCCCAAGGGTAAAACTTAAATAAGTCATTTGAAAATTAGTGTTATCTACAATATATTGTTCCATAGATACAAGTATTACACCACCATACTGTTGCATTTTCATCTCATTAAAATGCAGAGCAGCTGCGCCTATATTTCCTCTTCTTAAATTATTTCCTAGTGTGGATGAATTATGTTTGTTTGATGAAATATTCAGTGCTCCACACTTAACATAAGTTTGCAATCGTATTAGAATGGAGAACACTGTTTGAACTATTTAGAGCATCAACACATCATGATGATTTGTTTTTGTTGCCCTCGCTGTGCTGCTTCAGGTCCTGCTGAGTGTGTGTGTGTGTGTGTGTGTGTGTGTGTGTGTGTGGTGTGAGGTAATAAAACGGTCTGCGACACTGTCTGTATCAAAAAAGCCTTGACATGTAATTCCCCTAACCTTGCCACCTCGAGGCTCTGTTGTTCCTATCAATAAACAGTCTGTTTAGCTCAGAGGTCACTTCAAACTTCCCAATTTTTTTTTTTTTTTTTTTTAAATGTACCTTTTTTTTTTTTCTGTCCCCGAGGGCAATGAAATGTTGACTAAGCAGCCAGTCAGCATCTGTTTTTGCTCACCTCTATTAGTTTCCTGAGTGACTACCGGCATCGGTAGCACATTCCCCCCCGCCCCCCCGGATTGCTCCGCCTCACCCTCCCCTAATCTCCCATCCATCGCTCCAAATCAAGGCTCAGGTTGCTGTGCCCGTGCCATGTGGGCATCGCTCATTAGACTGTGAAGTTTCAATTGCTGCCTGACCTCTTCCATCCAATTTCATGGCTGCTTGCGGTGGGCCGGTGCCCCTGCTGCTCTGCTCTGAAACTCTATAAGTGAACCAACCTTTGGCTCAAGGCCACAACTCATCTCAGCAGGACGACGAGAGGGAGAAGAATTTAGTTCAAATGAATGTCAAGCCTTGTTACTCTCCCTTTTGGTTCATATGGTTTGGGCACTCAAGAGTCCTGGCTTTCCCTCTTCCCCCTCATTCTGATTTCAAACACACTCTCATACAAATAGTGGGGAGTGATACGCTTCAGTGCACTGCTAATAAAGAAAATAAACCATCTATGGCTTTGGAAAATGGAAAATCTCAGCTTAATCCAATTGGAACTGTGTTTGCTGGTCACAATTAGTCTCCAAGGGCTATTTTGGGAGCTAAACATTCAATAGCACGCAGCCTTGCTTCGTTGGGGAACTGTATCCCAATCTCAACTGCTGTTTCTCAGAAATAAACGATAAACACATCAACGTTCTTCCAACGTCTTTGATGCAGACTCAGATTGTCTGTCATCATATATTTCTCTACTCTATCTTTTGGAAAATGCTGCATTATGATTATTAATCTAAGAAGCCTGATGATTTAGTTCAAGTGTCAGAATGATCATGTGTGATCATTAAACATTTGAAGTGCAGTGCAGAACCTTGAAGCTGCAGTTGTTTGATTTCTAGCTCCGTGATGTTTATCTGCAGTAGCTTTGTGTGTGGGCCGCTTGGCCCTGTTGCTGCTGTTGTTGTTGTTGTTGTTGTTGTTGTTGTGCATTAGTGAGGTGTTCAGATTCAGGCCACATTCCTTCGGGCCCAATTACATATTTTAGTTCAAAGGCCACCATATGGCGTGAGTCGCTCAACGGAGGAGAAAGGTAAAAAGTAAATGGAGCTTTGCTGGCCAACTGGCTCCGGTTGTCGTGTCGGTGTATGTGGACATGTAGTGAATGTGACTCAGGAGCTATTTACCTTTTTTATTGAGCTTTTACTCCATGAATAAAGAAATTTGGGTAGTAAACAAAAGATGTCACAGGTCAAACAAAATGGTGGATGTAATAATGTCCATTAAGTTGGAACTGAAACCAACTGCTTAACCATTACTTTGTCACTGCTTTTATAGTACGGCTAAATACCAATATGTACTGGCAAAGTAACTTGTTTTGTGTTAAATCAAGTGTCACCGTAAAAATGGATTGCCGTCAATAACAGGCTTCATTCACTGGGATCAGCTTTCACTTAAACTGTGGCTGTATTGTAGGTGACACATTTCTCTGCCTTGTGTCCACAGCCAGTGAAAACTGCCACGACTTCCACCCCATGTTCTTCACCCACGATCGCTCCTTCGAGGAATTCTTCTGCATCTGCATCCAGCTGCTCAACAAAACCTGGAAGGAGATGAGAGCCACGAGCGAGGACTTCAACAAGGTACGCAGCATGTGTGTTTAGGGAGATGAGAGTTAGAGATGAATAAGAAACGCTGTGTACCGTTTTCCATGCTACATACCGACTCTAACTAGGTTGTGAGTTTGTAGTACATTCACTCTGGAAAAGGGACACAATTCAGTACCCTTGATAGCAGAATGCATACGAAGCTTCTTTATTTGTTTTAAGTGTGTGCTTGATGGACTCCTCACAGCTGGAAAAGGTTCAAACAAGTTGTAGAAACAGATGAGACGGCTCCAGGGAAAAAAAAGTGTAATATTTTTAATTTAAAATTGGCTAATTGCTTTTCCCAGTTTGATCCATGATCCATTTTAATTTATAAGTTCCTGTTTATTTAGGACACGACTAATTAAAAAACGTTAGAAGGAACCGAACACAGTAAAATGCAACATCACAGCATGATTCTTTTGTGCAATCCAACATGAGATTGTATTTAGTTGTTTATTAACCAGTGACCAAACTGATTAAACATATATATATATATATATATATATATCCATCCATCCATTATCACCCGCTTATCCGGGGTCGGGTCGCGGTGGCAGCAGGTTCAGCAGGCCGACCCAGGCTTCCCTCTCACCCGCAACACTTTCCAGCTCATTCTGGTGGATCCCGAGGCGTTCCAAGGCCAGCCGGGAGATATAATCCCTTGATAATTATATAATAATAATAATTATATATTGAAACATGATCCATAACTTGTTAAGGATGTATGTAATGTTTAATGATTTGAGCTGCTCCTACAGATATACATGGTGTCATTAAACAAGAAAAGTTTAAATCCGTTTTGATAGATTGGACACGTTCCTAATATGGGTTTCTAACTTGAGTTTATAATCCAAAGGGAAACCTAATGGATGATAACACAGAGGACAAAACGGTGCTTCTACAGAATTACGGCACAGTAGGATGTGTTGCACACTTCAGTGATTTCTGTTGTCTGCACTGGCAGCAGTCACAGTCAAGTCAGTTATTAGAATGGCATTGCCAACAGTCCCATTCAAAAAAAAGAAATATTTTTTTCTTGTTTGCACAGATGAACATGCTTTAGGCATTACCTTTTTAAGGGCACAGTTTCAGAGCAAGAACTGCAAACACATCTCGGGGGCTTTCTAGACTTTGGCCATTTCTTGTATTGTTTTTTTCTTCTCTCGGATATGAAACATTAGCTGCTTCTATTGGCTGAGCCACTGATTAAACTACTACATCTTCATTTGGAGCTCATTGGAGGCTCCCTGTAAACTGACTAATGTTAAGTTGGCTCACACAGGAAGTGCGCGCGTCACTGCCAGACGGTGATAGTAATGAGGTGTTTATGACCGATATTGTATGTTGTGAATTCAATTGGGCATCAGATGTAGCAGTCAACAGACGCTGTAACTCTTTTCCCTGATTTGTCAAACTAATTATCGTATTATCTTATGGTGTCAAATACTAGACTGTCATGAGCCTTGCTCCTATTTACTGGCTTCGATGAGCATTGAAACGGTTCCACAGACATCAATGAGTCGGTCTTCACCTCTTCATTTGCTCTGCAGGTCACAATATGTCTCACCACTATAAATATACACATATTGCGTCATATGAAAGTGACACTGTAATTGCTTATTCAGTCTCCAGCATCCCCAAAATGAAATGTATAGTTTCCACATCTTTATTTTAGTTTTTGAATGGAGTGATGATTCATGTGCATAAATGAAGTGACGCTGGAGTTGTACCATCCTCCGTTATTACACCCGCAGTGAAATGATGGAAGACAGCAGTGTGGATGTCTTAAGCCAGTATGTTATTGCAATCAGAAGTTGGCACCCAAATGCAAGATTGTGAACAAAGTCTGACTTTCACAAAGGAAATGACAGATTGATTGGGAGATGTATTGTTGTTGGTATTTTGATACTTGCTACAGTGTTTATAAACATGCAAGAGGCTACAAAATGGAGATTCATAACGCATTGCAGTCGAGATGCTGAACAGAAACATTTAGTCATCCTCTGTAGCTGTTGTTGAATCCACCTACAGGCTATTGAAGTCCTCACCACCATCCATGTGTCTACTTTTGACAATCAATTAAAAAACCTGAGGTAGTGGGATCACTTCTCAGCATAATTTTACGAGATGAAAAAAGGAATTGTTCAGTGTGACAATTGGCCTAATTTTAATTGAATGAAATCAAACACTTTGGTCCAGCTTTCAAATTGATGTGAACACGCTAAATGACTGGATGAACTGCCAATATTAACTGTTGTATTTATCAACTGAAGTTACAACACAACACTGACAAAATTCTCAGTCAGTGCAATAAATGTAAGTTCAGTTCAGCTCTGTGTCCCATCACAATGCCATCAGAAGTCATGTGAGTCAGTGTGATGTCTGTGACTGAACACTGTCTGTGAGCTTGTAGTGGGGCTCATCAGCACAGACAGCCAGTCTGAGGCAGTCTGTGAGCTGTCTGTTAGTAATCCGGCTCCTGGACTTTGATTTGGTGATTTTCTGAACTCCACTTTTTTTGGTACAAATTTGGCGTTTTCTCGTATAGGATTCATTCTGAACTTAGACCGCTGGTAATTACGTTCACATCAACTCTACAGACATTCTCGATTTAAAATAATTATAATAATGATAAATACGAGAATATTTGTATCATTAACAATTACGTTTCATAGTCATGATTCTACGAGGTATCGTGATATCATAAAATAAACAAAAGCACTACACGAACACTGCAAATGTAAGTGAATAAATAAATAAGCACTATATGGCCACAGTGGAATAGAATGGACACATCTACATTCTGCAACAGTATCTGCACCTCTGCATCGGTGAAGTTAGGTCTCAGTCAGTTCACTCGACCGGTGCTCGCTTTCCGCTCTGACATGATTTTAATCGGTCTGAAGTTGCTTTCGCGTTGCCTGTGGAGTCTGTCGATTGTGCACACGTCTCTTCAGTTGCATGCCCTTATAAGGCGCTGGCGGGGCGTTTCTGTATTCAAATCCAGGTGCACGAAAACGCTCGTTCAATTTAAGAATCCTCATTCGGGGGAGCACAGCTGAGACACTCCGGCTATGTAAGAACCCCTTTGCAGGTGATCGCGATCGACTGGTTGGCAACCACTGACCTACATGTTGTTATGATGAACTAATACTTTATTTATTTCATGATGGATATGCCAGGAGAGATGCAACCGTCTCTAATGGGCTTGGGATGACTTCCACATCTCGTATCCAGCTGTATTTCTATTTCACCTTGGAGGAGAATTCAACACCTTACACACACCTCCCCTAGCAAGATATCCTATCATCCAATCCCATCCTTGAAGGCGAGAGTCATTTTCGATTGAGTTGGGATAGATGATGCTTCCCTTCCCTCTCCCCTCTTCCCTCCCCGACCTAGTCTTTCATCACTCTGTACCTTGGGAGTTTGAAATTCAGCAGCAGCTTGTCGATGGTAACACTGTTTGGTCTCGAGGGCTTCCTATCGGCTAAATGGTGCGTGCAGAGCTCTGCGCTGCCAGCCTCCAACGCTGAGTGTCTCGGTTTGTATCTGCTATGAACTTAGAAACACTCTGGAGACATCAGCCCCTCTGAGGATGTCTGAACGTTGTCATTTTGTACCCAATTCTGTCAACAACAATGGTTTATCTGTAACTGAAACTGTCATTGAATGCACATTTCATAAAACGCTTGGGTGGGAAGATGTTCCAAAAGGGCAGACGGGCGAAGCTCAGAGTAAATCCCACTAAATCCTGAGCGTTAGCATGAGCAAATAAAAATGACAAAATATTAGTCAATATTAGTAATGACAATAAGTAGAAGTAGAAAATTAGTTTAGGTTAAAGAGCTTTGTGGGGTCAAGAAAGTGAGTAATTAAAAGAGGATAAAGGGAAATCCCCAGAATCAACATTTTAAGTCAGTGAAACGGGGATTAAGAGTCTTTAGCCTTCCGCGTGAAGCTGAATATGAGGGATATAATTACGAGTCGGATGTGAGGCTTAGCTATTTTAGCAAATTGGATAGTATAAATATATGTCCCCAAGTTCAAGACCTCAAAAGTATTATGAAGGTTTTACAGGAAGGGGGAAAAAGGGATTTTGTCCGAATTCTTTATATATATATATATTTGGCTAATACCAAGAGCTAACTGAACAACTAACACAAGGAACTTAAACATGTTATGGATTGCACTGTTTCTATAAGAGGTAGTAATAAGAAAGTTGGTTATAATAAATTGTAATAAATATCTGGAGTAAAATACAAATGGAATTTACTACTTGAAGGGATGAAACAATGACTTTCCTCAAAGGTTAGAACATGTAAGTTTGGATGAATAATGTCAAAGCTAAGTGCTCATTCTCCTAATGATGGATGATGAGGGTATAACTGCGAAGAGGCTAATAACAGTGATGCATAATAGTAATGCTGTCCATCCCACTTCCACTGATTTGATGCACAGTTATTGTCATTTTAACTGCAATTGGTCATTTAAAGTGGACTATTGAACTTTGTAGTTGTGCTGCCTCATCGTTGGCAATCAATCATATAATTGTTTTTTGGTTTCTCAGACGACTAAGAATATTTTTTTCTCTTAAGTAGTCATTACTCTTTACTGTAAAATAAAAGTCACAATGGCATTCACAAATATGCTTTGCTGTTTGCTTGGGCAGCAACAATCTCACAGTCGTGTGTTGTCTTTATTGTAATAGGTTGTGGTTGTAATGTGTAAATATAAATGCAATGCAACATTCATTTCCTCATGTACGTACAGTACATGACGCTATATGCTCTCAAGGGTGTGTGGAGGGATAATAAGCTGTGTCAGAATAACACAGCTAGTTGTACGGCTAGATTTCCTTGCAGCTCCCCCAGTCGCTGCCAGACAGTGACGCCTCTGAGCTTTCTGTGGAGTGGAATACTAAAACACCTTGTTGGGGTTTTATCGATATTTGGATGTATGTGGTGATGTGGCCTGCATTTCTTAAACGCTAAAGGTTTTCTCAGCCGCTGGCTCTTCATGGCTGACCCCCCACCCACCCACCCACACACACACAGACTCTTACATTAATTTATGCTCATTAAAGACAAAGGCACTGCGGCTTAAATGAAGCTTAAAAACACTGTGGCACTGATCCCCCCCACCATCTCACACACAGACACACACACACACACACACACACCATATAGCACTATGCATTCATGTTTTTTCCTTTCAGAATGTAGCGTAGTAAAAGACGTTGAGAACAAGAGGTGTGTGAGTGCGCTGTGTGTACGTGATGTGTGTGTGTGTGTGTGTTTAATGGAGGCAAGTCTGATGCTCCCAGGGCACAGCTCTGACCGTCAAGCAACCGTTTCCCTTGTTTCCATAGTAACCACTGTCCAATTACCAATGCTGCGCTGCAGTGGCTGTTTCGGTAAGATGGAGCCACTTCCACGCTACATGTGTGCACGCTTGTGTTAAAATGCATCAGTGCTTGTGTGTGTCTATCAGAGACTCTTTCTTGTACGACTGCCTGTCGTCTCTTCATCCAAATGTCTGTACTGAGAGCGTCTCCTCCCTCACCTCCCCACCAGAGAAGAAAAGGCTCCATCTCAGTCTGCTCAGCCGCTTGGAGAAAAATCCTTCACTGATGTAGCGACTTGCAGCCACTCACGACACCCCTCCTCCTTCTCCTCTTCTCTCATCCCTCCTTCCCTCCCCCTCCGTCTAAACACACACACACACGCACACACACTCACTTATCATGTGATTCACTTGCTGCTCCACCATTGGTGTCTCTGATCGTGGCGTGTGTCCAATCAGGGCATAAGCCTGGAGATCAACATAAGCGAAGCAGAGCAGCCTGGCTGATGCTCTTAAAGTCACAGAGGGAGGGAGGAAGGCAGATAGAGAGGCATACAGAAATATTATAGTAAAGGGGACTGTCAAAGAAGAAACGAGGAGTTTGTTGTTAGTTTTTTTTTTTTTTTTTTTTTTTTTTTTTTTAATAGGGAATATGCTAAAAAAGTATTAAACAGGAAACCTGAAGGAACAAAGAGCCAAGAGAGGAAAGCACAAAAGGAGAAGGTGCACGAGCTGCGCTGACATACGAGTCCCTTATTGTGGCTAATGCTAAAGCTAACTGTCCACAATCAGCTAGACCGCTCTTCCTAGGAACCATCTGCTTCCTAATTCTATCCTTCCACCCATCCTTGTCTCCCGGCGGGCGCTAACAACCCCATCTCTGGCAAAAGCACGAGGATTCACCTGTCACTGTGGAGAGTTTCACACCACATTTGGAAACATGGAGGTCACATGTAAGTAAGAATGGAAATGAGAAAGAGAGAGAGTGGTTTTCAATTTGCATGGATGGATGGATGGAGCAAAGGGAGGTGGTAGTAAAGGAGTAAGAGGCACTGTTTGTGTTGTTGCCTGGCTGCAGAGGACGAGGAGGAGGGAGGATGGAGAGTGGAAGGAGAGGAGAAGAAAAGGCAGGGATGGAGAAGATGGGACAGGGGAAAAGTGGAAGAAAAAGAGGAGGGACAGATGGGGCTGTGTAGACTCAGCGAGGCGTAAGAAGGTTCGACAAGGACCCAGATCACAGCCTTCATTAACACACACACACACACACATAATCTGCTAGATTACAATTTTACCAACACACACCCACTCATCCACATGCGTACTCACCTACCCCCATCACTCCAGGTTTCATCTGTATTCCAGTGTGTGTGTGTGTGTGTGTGTGTGTGTGTGTGTGTGTGTGTGTGTGTGTGTGTGTGTGTGTGTGTGTGTGTGTGTGTGTGTGTGTGTGTGTGTGTGTGTGTGTGTGTGTGTGTGTGTGTGTGTGTGTGTGTGTGTGTGTGTGTGTGTACACAGTGTGTGTGTGATGGGGGGTTGGGCTTTGTTGTTGTGAATGGGATTACTCCACAACACCAACACCCACCTTTTGTCACCAGAGGAATTCAATGCCACTACTACTGATCTCATCCACCCCACCCTGTCTCTCTCTCAGCCTTGGATGAGCTTCAACCAATGTTTTAGCCGGAGGGGTTTGACTAAGGATTAAAGTGGGGTCAGCCTCGGACTGCAGAGCAGGAGTCTGTGAAATACTGCCAGGAACTGATTTAATTTGTTATGGACAATACACAGTACAATGATATGCTTTTAAACCTGGCTTTGTATGGAGGAACTGTGTCCTGCCTACTAGATGAACTACTATAATAAATTGTACTGGATTATTTAGAAGATTAATAAATCAGTTGATTGACAAAAAAAGTATTCTACAGCAATTTTGATGAGTGCTGAATCATTAGTCATTCATCCAAAAAAGTCTGTTTGCCTGTTCCACCTTCTCACATATATATATGTGTTTCTTATTAAATGATATACAACTATTATATAATAGTTTACTATTATAAAACTGTATATAAATGTTCTCTAGACAAGTGATGGTCGTTTCTCAAAATGTTCTGACATTTTACCAACAAATAATTAATTCATCTAAAAATACATACACATTAGAGGAATAGGTTGACGAAGACAATTAAATGATTTCCGTATATGTTTGTTCAGTAGGAAGCGATAGTCTATAAAGACTGGAAACAATGAGAACAAACTTGCCTGGCTCAGTTCAAATGTGAAATACATCGACCAGCATTATTAACATCCATCCATCCATCCATCCATTTTCAATACCGCTTATCCTCATTAGGGTCGCGGGGCGCTGGAGCCTATCCCAGCTGACATAGGGCGAAGGCAGGGGACACCCTGGACAGGCCGCCAGTCCATCGAGGGCATTATTAACATGTTATATTAAATTAGTTTTTCTTATAACAAAACCAAAAGGTAATAATAATCCTGTACTAGGGTGCTGGACTATTTCCTGGCCGGGCCAGGCAACCGATTCCAGTTCTTGCACTAAATTAGGGGATCTGAGCTCCATATTGAACAGACGGATACAAGAATGACATCAGTCTCCTCATCTAAGATTCAACAAGAAAGCTAACAAGCGTACTCAACAAAATGACAAACTATTCCAACAGTAAAACAATACACATTAGTTGCAGCTCTGTTGATGATACCATTTCCAAGCCTACATGGCAAGCCACGTTCAGTCACTGAGAAAAAAAACACTGTTGCGTGTGTCCTGTAAAAGTGCCCTTGAGCAAGAGACCTTGAACCTGGTCCCCCAGCACTTCAGCTAAATAAACCAAGAACAGATGTGAAGCAAAGCAGTTTTTGTTGGTGTTTGACAGTTCTGCTCTGGCCTGAGGTAATCCAGAGGAGAGTAGATGGTCTGCTTTGTTCAGCCATGTTGAAGACTGACCTGTCCCATGTGGGATTATTAACATGGCGATCCTCAAAAGCCCCGGCAGCTGCAGAAGAGCAACCCCTCCATCAACCATCTCGCATCCTTTTATGTTTGGCTACTATGAAATAATATGACTCTGTTGAGATGCCATTCTAGTTTTGTTTAAGGCTGATCTGCCGCAAATCAATTAAGGACGCTGGCTCTGCTCTTTAGCAACGGGACAGTTCCTCCACTTTGCCAGAAGGTTAACGTGCACGCATACACGATTAATGAAACGGGTGTGTCTATTGTGTCCGGGCAGAAGTGATGCGGCGATGATAATGTGAGTGCGGGTGTCAAAGGTTTTGGGTGGATGCTGTGTTTGGATTCCTTAAATCACCTCGCTACAGTTGATGAAGGCGCTGCACACGCTGCCGTATGCCAACAACTGTGACTGCTGCTGCCGTGCTTTTCATGAAGCAGTACATGTCTGACTCTTATCAGGACACAGTAAACCAGCCCCTCCCCCACTCCTCTTCTTCAATGAGACCCGCTGCTTTTCCATACTGGTTGTATTTACCTCTACAACCCTCTAGATATTTCCTCTCTCTGTCCCTTCACTCAATACCTTTCTAGCTCTTTCTCCTTCTTTTCCTCCTGTGGTCTCTCTCCCTCTTTTCCTCCTCCTCCTCCTTCTTGTCTCTCGACCCCCCTCCACCTCTATTGTTGAATTCAGACGGGCTATTTATATCTTTCTGCCTGGCTGCCTCACCTCCTACTCCCTTAACAAGGTTTGTTTTATTGTTTTTTGCACATGTGTATGCGCAATCGGACAGTGTGTGAATGTGTGTTTGTACATGCATCGCAATTCATTGGTGTGGTTGTGTTTAAGTCTTTGTAGCGGTGTGTGTGTGTGGTTTTCTCATTTTTACTTTTATTTTTTTTAATTTTGTGTAGCAAGAGCACAGTGTGAATGCCAAGTTTTGTGTATTTGTAGAGACTTGTTTAGTGTGTGTGTGTGTGTGTGTGTGTGTGTGTGTGTTTATAAGGGGGGGGGGGGAATCTCTGATCTCAGGCAGTGTTGGCCCACTCACACTTAGAGCGCAGAAGCTCCGCTCGCTAATCAGACCAGAGAGATCAGCAACCATTAGCATCAAACCATCAGTTACATGAGCAGAGATGCACAGCTAACATGTTGTGTTGTTGTGTTTCAAGGTAATGATACCTGTGGCCCATCTTCACAGCTGCTCACTGGAAATCAGCTAGGGAAAATGTACTTACTTTTGCTGTACTTATTTATTTATTTACATCTATTTCTTTATTGATTAGTCAGTGTGCATTTCTTTGACAGATGTGTCATAGTTTTGTGCTCAGAAATACGGTCTATATTTTAGATTCTCCCTGGAGACAATGAAAAGTCTCCATAATGGACCTTGTGTTCGAATATGACTGCTGTGGGCCTCATTATGAGTATCACCTAAAAATGTTGTTGAATCTCTTCATTCATTAGCGTGAGGGTGATGACGCATGTAAGGAAAATATCTGATAGTCACACGAAAAGCAAAAAGGCAAAACGTTGGCTGGGCCAAAGCAACACTCTCATAAATTAAACTGCTTTCTTTGCGTCTTGCCAAGCACACAAATTGTGCAGAATGAAGAGCAGCACATAATTATACAAAGCAGCTAACTAGCTCCATAACCCTCAATGCCACATCGGTCCCAGAGTCCCGTTGCGCATGGAAATAAGCTAATTTTCTGCAAAACCTGGTGGGAAATCTGCGTAACATCCATTGTTACGGTTGGTGCAGCTCTCCTTAAACCCTCAAATGGGTTTGCTCTTTGCAATGTCAAACCTTTGGTGTGAAAAGCCTAAATAGTTGCTCTTTGTAGTATTCATGGAGAATTTGACTGACCTCAGTTTTTAGACCACTTCAAATCCAAAAAGGCATTAAAGCTGATATTTCAGAAATAATTCCTACACAAAAAGTGCAATATGGGTGGACTCTTGCTTAGGGATTGTTCCAGATGGGAGTTATTATATGAAATATAATGAAATAATACCTGTTTTGATGTCCTTGAATGGATGTTTGATCACAATCAATTTACAATTAATGCAGAACATTCATATTTCCTGCAACAACCGTGTCATGATATAACACTCATTAATGCAAAGTTGGCACATGGCTTTCATCAGTGTTTCTTGACATACAGTAAATGGCGATTTCCCAGGCGACTTTGCTCTCTAGTCATCCATATGGGCCGTGCTGCACCTCACATGTAGCCTGTTGTTGAAAAGAAGCTCCTCTGACAGTTTGTCTAGGCTTGCTGTGCTAGCACTCTAAATATGGCAACAGCAGCTCGGGGCAACGCCAGCGTCAACCCTGCATCACTCATGTGGAAGGAAGAATAGGATTGATGGCGGGAGGTCTCCAGATGTATTGTGTGTGCGTGGGAATTTACATGTATGTAGCGCAGTGCCCCTTGAAAACATGCCTGTTCAGAACTGGCTGAATGTCCCAGCGACACACGGTCAGATACACCAGTGAAATACGGACTGGTTAAGGAAGAAACTCCCCGGGGCAGACTTGAGCCGCGGTCTGCATGCTGCGGCCGTCACGCTGGACTCGGACTGCTGACCCTGAAGTTTATTCATATTGAACCTGTCACGTGTCTTAATTGCACCATATTTGACAAAAGCACTCCCTCGGTTCCCCGGCAACACAACCACCAAGTGTGAAGTAGATCAAATGAGCGGTTCTCGAGTTAAGCCAAGGACACGGATTCCTTGCTTGGAATTTGTTGTTTGTGTGTTGGTACTTGTTCATACTGTATAATGCATGTAAGTGAGGGATGGATTAGGATGTGTGTATATTTCTCTTGCCTTCGATACAGTATGTGTTGTTCCATGTAGTGCAGTAATACTGTCAAACAGGTGCCTAAGGCATTCAGAGAGAAAAGAGCTGCTTTTTACTGTGCTTTAAAGTTACAGTTACCTCTTGCCACTCTATTTTGTTTGATTGAAATACTCCGATACAGTGACTTCTTACATTCCAGCTGTGGGGGGTAGATACATAATTTACATTTTAATGGATGAAAGTAGTGTCTTTCCACTAAGTTGCTCTTTGCAGACTGGACAAAGAGCCATGACGGGGTTGTCAGGAGAGTCTAACAAGAAAAGCTGAATATGCTAAATATAATCTTGGAATCTGTCTGCAGCATCCACTTCTTATTATTATTCTCCTCCTCCTATACATTATGCTGGGAAAGGTCATTACTGGGGTTGCATATTTTCAACATCGACTAATCATTTTGTCTATGAAATGCCATGAACAAATGAAAAATGACCAGAAACATGGTAAATATATTTGGGAAAAAGCAGCCAGTCCTCATTTTAGAAACCAGTAATTTTTTCAGATTAATCAGTTAATTAACTAATTATTTCAGCTGTAGTCATTATGTATACAACAGTTGTTGTCAACAGTCTTGTACTACTGTCCATGCTGCCTGTTATGACGTATATTTGTATTGCCACATTTGACTATCCCAATCCTGCCATCCAAGCAGAGATAAAGGTTGTCCCCTTTTATGTCATTACAATGTCTAACCATTATAACGATGACACCAACAACATGGACTGTTGTCTATTATCTTGCCCCAGTGGGAAGCCTTTGAAGCTCTACACTGTTGTGACCAAAGAGAAGCTGTAGTGTGTCAGACGGAGACCTGTGTTTTGTTACGCCTCCCCAAAACATCCTCTCACACAGACGTCCTCCTCCTCCTCCTCCTCAGAATTCACCTTCCCCCTTGTTTCCACCTAATTCTAATTCTCCTCTTCTCTTTCTTCCTTTCTTTGTCTGTTGCTTTTCAACGCTTTTTTAAAAATTGGTATATAGGACCAGATGGGAGGCAGCATGTGGCAAAGCGCTTGTTGTGATGTCATCACAACAAGGACAGCTTGTTGATGATGTCATCAGTGTTGTCATTCCTCAGCGGACGTTCTTTCTCTGAAGAGAAAAACCTTTTTTCAACATCCTATATACAATAATCTTGTTATACTTTAAAATATTACTTTTTAATACTTTTTTCGACATACCTATGCTATGACGTTTTTTACTTTTTTCAACATACAATTACTTTTTTGACCAAGAGCAAAAAACGGCACAGTTGGCGTTGTTGGCACACATTAGTGTCACTATCATTTCATAAACAGAAACCACAATTAAACAATATATGTTGCCGACATAGTGAGTGAACAAACAAGTCTCATCTTAAACCTGTCAATACTTGATTTGTTCAAGTTTGGACTACACTATGGTACTTCTGGTTAAATATTGTTTAATGTATTAGAACATATAATTAATAACAACTGCAGATTTGTTTGGTAATAAAAACATAAATCTGTCATATTTTCAGTCCTGTCAGCCTCCAAAACCCTTCTTTTCCATCTTTATTCAATATCACAAATTACAAAGTTTCTAAATGTAATACAACCATAATAGAAGCACTCCTCTTTCTGTACAGATTATTAGGAGATGGGCATCCTTTCATATCCATCAGTGTGGCATTGTTTTATTTTTAATGGCATTGTGGTCAACTTTGAAGGAGATAATTATTAATTGAACATGGAACTTGCTTGGCATCGAGGGAAAATGTAATTACCATTTCAATAACAGGGAAATGGGTTACCTGTATTGTCTTTTTCTACTTATTATTCAAAAATACAGGCACTCAGATAGAAATTAGCATATGTGCATCTGTGATAATGCTTCCTTTGTATGTCGGGAAGCAGGCATGTTTTGTCTACTTCAAGGCTTTAAAGGTGCAATTTGGTGTAAACAATAATAGTAATAGGGGTCAGTATTTCACCTTTACTACAATCTAAATTGAATAAGCACTTAAAACATTTTTAAAAGCCAACTTCTAATTAGTAGCATTGCAGGAATACGCAAAATTGAACCAAACTGCAGAAACTCTGAGAGCTGATCAAAATAACACTGTTTGCTCCTCTAACCCGACACTACACACGGTAGCTGCGGGAGGAGGACCCCTGTCAGCGGCTGCAGCAACTCTGATTCAGCCTGCACAAACCCCATCGGCGGGACTCACAACAGGGTGGTGGAGCTGCTGACTTGCACACTCTACTCCCGACGAATCAATCTCCTGGTGGAGTCAAACTATCAAAGTGCACACGGGCACTGGATTTGATGTATTATTGACACACCCTCGGTACAGCACTACTCCTTCATTCTCTGGCCTGAGGGCTGCAGTGACTTACTTTTGCCTCCTCGAGGAACAAGTATTACCAGAAAGTACGGGCCAGACCTTGCTGGTTGACAACAAATATCTGCTGCACAATACATTGACATATTAACATCAAAATGTCTTTCGCTCTCTTTTGATAATGTTAGTTAATAAGAAACCTTCTGGCCAGATCTTACACGTTTCACCTTTTTTTAAATTCATGAACACATCACCAATGCTCCAATTATCACCACGTGATATGGACTTTTTGATTGCTTTCAGAGAGTATCGGCAAAGTAATTATTCTGTGATTACCACCTTCTTTGCCCACCAAAGTGCGTCTACAGCACAATCTCCAGATTTCCCCACCCAGGCTTGAGGGGCGGGTGAGCGTTTGACTGACAGCTGGTAAATTATGTCATTAGCATCCCTTTTAGGTAAATGGAGCAGCGGCGAGCCGGTGACAGTCGACTGGTCAGAGAGGGAGGGAGGTAATTTGTTGCGCTGTCGATGATGGATGGTGGGTTTACTCCAGGAAGAAGGAACTGCCCAACTGTCCTGTTTGAGGAAAGACAGAGAGGAGGAAAGGAGGAGGAGAGTGACGATGGAGGAGTATGGCAGGCGAGTCGGTGTGGCCAGCTCTTCATTACGTGTACTCGACGGCTCATGGGACAGCGTTTAATTACTTTTCCTGACACTTGCTCTGCTGTCTAACTCTTCCTTAAAAGAGCTACAAGAAAGAACGACGGCCTGTTGTCTGGAAGAGATTAGGTAGCGTGAGAGGGAATGTAGAGAGAGACAGAAATTAGGGTGGACAAGATACAGTCGAAGAGAATAATCTTGGATCAGCAGCTAAGACGGTGAACTGTTCTGCACTTAGAAGTGCAGCCGAGACGCAGTACAAAACTGAGCCTTGAGGGGTGAGCTCACCCTGCAAAGTTTGTTGCTGCGCTGATGTCATCTCCCCTCTACCAAGGTGCTCTCTGAGCAGTCAGCCGATGAAAAAGAAGGATGAACATAAAATATTCATAATGCCCCTCCGCCCTGCTCTGAACGGACCATGTGTTTGTATTAAATGTGATAAATATTCGCGGTGTTAATTAGCATGAGTGCAGCCACATGGGCCAACAGAATTGTTTTCCTTCCGGAGACATGACTGCAAACAAGGCATATTAATGAACATTCCCCTGGGATGGCTGTGCTGAAACACCAGGGCTGCATGGCAGTCGGTCCCCAGAGAGCAGAAGGATGTTGGAAAGCGAGTTGCGTTCAAAAGCTCATAAAATACAAAAGTGTCCTCCGGATTTCATGATTCTTAGGGCACAATTGTTGTGTTTTGGGGTTCTGCAAATGGATATCAAAGCTCATTCTTTGTTATACAATTTTGAAATGGCTTCTTGAGGAAACATGTCCTTTCTGGACACACGGACAGACCATTAGTAATTTTAATGGGGAAATAAATTAGTTTGAGGCTTAATTATCAGGATTATATGAGTGTGTATGTGTGTGAAAATGTATGAGAGGCAACTCCATGAAGTTGTGATTGAAAGTAGTGAATATGAGTGATGAATCTCTCGTAGCATGATTGCAAGCTGTGGCTTCATCAATTTGTCTGCTCATTTTTCACCTCAAGCAGGAGGAGAAGGAGAAGGAGAGGCTGAGGCCGAAAGGCACACCTGTTTCTCCCCATGACAATGTGGCATACACAATACAGGGAGAATACAGAAAACAGACCTCAGTGGAGACAAAACCACCAGAGTTAACTCATCAACAGGAAGGAATATGTCGCCCTTCGCCATCTAGTGGTCGGTCAGTCTTCTGTGACCATTAGCCATTGTTTCCAAATGATTTAAGGAGGTTAATATTCTACACAGAGCCGAGAGCAGCACTTCTTTTAAAAAAAGAAAAGATCATGATCTTCTGTCTTCCCCTTTCAAAGGGGATTTGAAGGATGTACTTGTGCTGAGTCGCTGATGTTCTGCATTAACTTTTATGCCAGTCAGGTTTGGATCACATGCAACAGGACCTCATGTGCACGGATGTGCGTCTGAGTCTGAGTTTTGTAGGTTAATCAGATTACACAGGCTCCAGACTGCAAGCGATTCTTGAGAATAATGGTGATTCTAATAGTTTGTCATATCTGTTCACTAAATTGTATAGCTAGGCTGGTGCCAAAAAGCTGCATCCTTGCTTCTCTAAAGACCATTTTTGTTTTGCCGTTGTCGTGCATTTATTTAATTTGTTGCCCATTGTTTAGAAAACACACTCATTACTGCCTCCGAACATATTTGCATTCTAAAATATAATCCCTGGATTCAACTAGTGAGAAAATTTCATTTTTCTGAGTATTTTTTGTGGTGGGAGCCGAGTGTTAACTTCAACGTTTATCAGCTAAACGTTGTAAATGGGTTAATTTATTTTGGTGGCACTCTGACTGTACAACAGTGGTATCTCAAAAGGGGACTTTGAGCCCAGACCATTTCTTAATACATTTTTTACACAGCGAATGCAATGCTGATTCATGAGGATTATCGTCAATCGCCTTTGTTGGGTTTTTGGTGCCGTGTGGTGGTTTATGTTGTTCATATTTCATTTTTGGCAGCTCAATTCATCTATTTTTAATGCTTTCACCCCTGACTTAGAACTCTCTCTATGGAGAGTTCAAAGGTTAGCAAGTTGATGAGTAATCGCCTTGCAGTAAACTTAAACAGCAAGAATAATATTATATAAGACTGTGTTTGGCATCTCAGCTCACTGGGTTTTGGTATCGTTGAGGAGCCCAGATGAAACGGAAGAGTATAGAAAAGGAGAACACACCGGCTATAAGGAAAACATCTCATACAAATACACAAATCCTCGCCTTAAACTCTTTGAGTCGACGTAGTGTGAGGAAATGTTTGCACAGGCTTGACGTTTTTCTGTGTCCTCAAGCATTTCATTAACCAGGCACGCAGAGAAAAGAGAAATACAATAGAGTAACATCAAAGAGATCAGAAGGGAAGACGAAGTCTATTTCTCTCTGTCACCTCAGTATGATCTGATCCAGTGAATCAGCATCTGCAGGCCCGGAGGTGGCTGCTAACAAAGTTCATGCGTAATGGGGGCTGCTTGTCACGTCTACCATCACATCTCCTGCAGTAATTTGAACAGCGCTGCTCAAACTTGCTTGAGAAATATTATGAAGCCAAGTGAAGTTTATTTTAATAGCCAAATATCCCATGTAGTGCATCAGCAGGCCCACAGCTATCCTAGCTCTGGAAGCTACTCTCCGTTTTGAGGGGAAGCCACTGTTGCAGGTGATATTCTTCAGCACATTATGAAATGTTTGCTCTCTTGTGTGGGGGCTGAATAACTGAACAAATAAAGTAAATAAATCTCTTTGAATTATGATAGTGTTTAAATTCGAATGAACCAGACTGCGAATCAGATTGTGAGTGCAAAGCTTAATGGATGCAGCTTAGGACGTGTGTGTGTGTGTGTGTGTGTGTGTGTGTGTGTGTGTGTGTGTGTGTGTGTGTGTGTGTGTGTGTGTGTGTGTGTGTGTGTGTGTGTGTGTGTGTGTGTGTGTGTGTGTGTGTGTGTGTGTGTGTGTGTGTGTGTGTGTGTGTGTGTGTGTGTGTGTGTGTGTGTGTGTGTGTGTGTGTGTGTGTGTGTGTGTGTGTGTGTGTGTGTGTGTGTGTGTGTGTGTGTGTGTGTGTGTGTGTGTGTGTGTGTGTGGAGATTTTATCCTTTTAATAAGAATTGGTGCTTTATTAACTCTAAAGATCTGTGGGTTTAATTCCATTTCACATCTTAGACCCTTGGTTTTGTTTGGTCACATCCAGTGTTCAGGGCTCAATGGCATGAGCTAAAATATGAACGCAATATAATGCAAGTATGACGGGATCATAAAAAATCCAAATGTATCAACCATTTTTACTATTAACCATAACTGCATATTAATTATTGAACAAATGTATTGAGACAATGTTAAATCGTCTCGTTAATTTTCACCAGCTAACTACTGTTTTCTAATTGTATTCCTTTTTTTTAATTTTCATGAACATAAGATATCTTCTGATTGTGGTCTGGCAGTTAAGAGGATTGGTATTGTTTGTTTACTGCTGATGATTTGATATTCCCACACACAGAGTTATGTGTGTACACTTTAATTATCTCTTGACAGCAATACATAAACTGCAGGCAAATTGATTTAGACATAGAAGTATTTTTCCTGTTGTAGTGTTACCTCCGTTGATCAAGTGGGCTTGATGACTTGGAACCCCACTCATGTCATGCTTCTGCAGCCACAGCCAGACTAATGCTATTAGCTAGCTGGGGAATTAAAGGCAAGTTCTGTGTCATGCATGTCACTGATTCATGATACCGAGCCCAACAGTTGACGAGCCACTGTCAAATTATTATTCTTTTCCTCCTAAAGCTCAGAGCTCAGTGCACCAGACTGGATTACAGGCTCAAGTTCTGAAAAAAAGAATAATCCTGTCGGAAACTGAACCGGAGTTTATATGCTCCCCTGCCCCTTGCAATAGGGATGGGGTTATTTTTAACTTCTGGCCTGTACTGATACACACACACACACACTTACACACTCTCTTTCTACACTGCATCCATGATGATCTCATCGTGCCCTCCTCTGCCTCTTCTCCTCTGCAGGTAATGCAGGTGGTGAGGGAGCAGATCATGCGAGCGCTGACTCTTAAGCCTAATTCCCTGGACCAGTTCAAGAGTCGTCTGCAGAACCTGAGCTACACAGAGATCCTGAAGATACGCCAGTCCGAAAGGATGAATCAGGAAGACTTCCAGTCCCGCCCCATCCTGTGAGTCAAGCAAATAATGACCAGTATGATGTAGACACATGTGTCAAAGGGTTGTATTGTTTGCCTGAAGTCACCCACAAAAGTTTGTTGGGAAGTCGAGATGGCAACAAATTGCTGAAGTTAATGTGAATACCATTGGCTGTATTCATTTATTCTGTAGTTCTCACACATTTGTTCAGGAAATCCACTGAAACTGTGAGACATTTTCTGTAGAGTGGAAGGAACTGCTCAGTGATATTCTCTTCTCCTCAACTACCTAAACAGGTTAAGACTCAAATGAAGACCTCATTTGCATCTACAAAAAAAGTGTTGTGATCCTTAATATGCTTGTAATTATAGTTTTTTCACCTTTTCCATTTTTCAACTAAATGCCAGCTACTGACATAAAGCAGGTTGCTTTTGTGCTCTCCTCATGATTGAAATGTGCATTCAATTAAAATTGTCTGCACATGGCATTCCCAGTGAATAGTCCATTAACGAGCCTCCAGCTCACAAAGCATGAAGAGCCAGTCTGTAATAGATCATTCATTGACTGGTCAAGGTTGCAGGGCCTGTAATGGAGAACATTGTTTTGAACTGCCTGTATTTAATGGAGTAGTGAGCACTATTGGAAAATTGCTTCACAGAGAGAGCTCATCCCTCTGAGCAGTTATCAATGCTGAGCCAACGGCTTATTGAATCGATATCGGAAGGGACCAAACCTTTAACAGCCAATTAATCCTATTGTAGAAATAACACCATAACAAAAGCGAAAGGAGTTGCGGAAAATGTACCCTAACATAATTTTATTATCTGTTTCACATTTAGAATTATGTAACAAACGTGGTAGCGTTCCTATAAAATTCACGAAAAACGCCTATCCAGACGTATTTGGAGTAAATGCATGATTTTGGTCTCTTTTGAAAGGAAACACTCTGAAGTTTTTCCCCTCAACAGTGAGAATCACTTTAAGTGCTGCTATAATTGAGTAATATAAGTTGGCAGTAGAAGATTTTCACCTAAATATTTTTGTGAAATAGATGCCTGCAGATGATTATAGCTGTGACTTATAGTCTGGAAAACACAATGGGAGCATATCATAAAGCCTTACCTAGTCCAAGTAAAAAGTAGATTATAATTTTACAGAAAATGAAGATTTTACACATGTTTTACTAAGGGTATGTTTAGGCGTTTTTCAATAAAGGCCATTTGGAGACTCCATTTTAGGCCCTAATGAAAGGTGAAACAGAGGTATCATATACACATTCACTATTGCACTATTGCTGACACAAAGGAACTGAAGCATAAACACTTTATTGTGTTTTTTCTCCGAATTGAAACCAAATTGTGTGCAAAATGAACCAAAATCGACAGGTTGTCATTACGCAGTGAAATTGCGGGTTTATTAACTTATCTGGCATCCCAACATGGCACATCCCTGTTTTCGTCTTTTCATTGGTTATTCGAATCCAACGTCATTTGACAAATCCGCCTCTGTGCGCGCGCACAGTATACGAAAGAAGAGGGTCGTCCACTTTCCTTCAACGCTGACCCCGGATGGCTAATGTGGGCTGAGAAGACGAAATGTTGCTCCGATTTGGTTGAAGTGTGGTGTCATTCAAAAGGTTAGGGTCCAACGAACAGTTTGATATCCGTGTTGTAAATGTGCGCGGCAGAGAACGGTTTGTTTGTTTGTTGTTCTCTGACAAAAACGTTGACTGTAGCTGCTGTGGTGGTCCGATCTTGAAACGGAGTGGATAGTTAGCATCACAAGAATCGTAGGTTTCCAGAAACATACGGCACTAGTACCTGTCCACGGGACACCGGAACGTTAAGAGGTTGTGTAAAATACATTAACAAAACAAGAGTACAGCAGAATGCAACAGGTTCACGCCCAGTCTCAGGCTGAAATATAGATGCCAAAATGAAAAATAAATTTTAAACATTGTATTACATTTCATCAGAATGAGTGTTGGAAAGCATCACATACGGAGTCTCTCTTCAACAACGTGAGACTACCCGAGGTTGGAATTTTCCTCTAATCAATACAGAACAGTCATGACTTGCAAACATAATGAGAAGAGCATGTCAGACTACAGAGTTAAAGGAGATCTGCATTGCCTGCTGTAAGTGCTTTCTGCTCTCAATTAATGTAGAGAATGACTTTAGACATCAGAAGAAGGTGAAGAGGAGCTATTATAGTGTTGGATCAAAGCTGCGTCTGGTCTCTTTTTGTCTTATATTTCATGTTGACTCTTTGAGGTATTCCTGCTTTAATTAGTATATTGCAGTTCTTTGTGATGGAAGTGGAAAGTTTTGTATTTACTGAAAGTCGCTTGCACTATTCATGCAGCAGGTCAACTCTGAACTGCTGAAGATACACTTCTGAGAAAATACTAATACACCACTTAATTGTAATGCAGTCCCTGGAAAATTAGGATGAAAAGTGGTTATAAAGTAATTCATTATTGATTCACTGCGTACATATTTATATACTGGTGTAGGTACTATACATTTATACAAAGCTGGAAATAGTTTTGTTTCCCTGACTTCTTTCATCATCTACCTGACACCAACCAGAGTGCTTCCTTCATAGAGGTTTACCAGTACAACACCTCAGCCCTTTAATTCAATTGTCTGTGATGTTCTGCATTTGCTGGAAATAATCAGTTTAACTGTAACCTGGAGCTGCTTCCTAAAAGGGGAACGCAGCCAAACCATCTGACGGTCTTAGATCAGTCTCCTGTGTCTAGCTCAGTCAAAAGAATAGTACAAGAGGGAGTAAAGCCGAGCCATCATCATCCTACCTGCAATGAGCCACACCTTTCCCACCAGCTGCTCCTCTAAAGACGCCAGAGTGAAGGTCCAACCACAGATCAATGTAATGACCAGAGTCACTGATTAGGCAAAGACTGCCCGGGTGAGACAGATGAAGTGAGATGAGGGTGGATGAGCCTGAAGAAGAAGAGGGAGAGAAAAAAGGGACAAAAATGTAATCAAGAACACCAGCAAGGGAAAACACATGGACATGATGGAAATGCAATTCTTTTATGTGACTAAAAAAAGCTGAAAGCCTGTCAAGGTTTGCCTGTTTCTAAAGAAAATAATAAAAGGCTGTAAGAGAAAAAGACTTGAGTACAATGAAACAAAATAAAGATGGGGAGCAGCAGTGCTGCTCGGGCGGATGATATAAATAATGTATGTTGACTAGTGCTGTGTGCTCTACATTCATATGCAACACAGACACACATGCATGTAGAAGCATGAAATAATGTTAGCACAGATTCCCACTGATCAGCCTTTTGGGACGCTACATGACACATTTCTGATTGTGTGGAAGTACATCTGTATATCTGGCATTCTGTGCTCCCTCCTGACGGCCGTCATCCAGGGTATTGAGATGAATATTGGACGCCGACAGACAACCTGGAAATGTAAAGCGATACACTTCCAGATCTCGGAGCATCTTGTACCTCACCGTCGCCCTACTTTCCATGTGGTTTATAGAATTTTAGATATTTCTCTTAAACTAATAATGTGTTCATTTTCTGTGTCTCTAAAGGGAGCTGAGGGAGAAGATCCAGCCCGAGATCATGGAGTTGATCAAACAGCAGAGGCTCAACAGGTTGTGTGATGGAACCTGCTTCCGGAAAATCAGTAGTCGCAGGAGGCAAGGTGAGACGCACAGCACTCGAATGCATGCACACATGTATAGAAAACACAATACATCCACAGATCATAACCACACAGGCATGGAAATTTACATCTCCGCGTGCTGTGTTCACAAAGGTAATCCATCCTCTCTAGTTACTCTGTCTGTTCATCCCTCCTCTCTACACTCATCGATTTATTCCCTCTGCTTTACAAAAATCCCTCAGGAAGTGTGTATAACAGGAGATCTTTGCAACTGGCTGGCTGTGGACCTGCTGTCATGATAGTCCAAACACTCATTTCTCTGGCTGCGTCTGTCTTTGAGGCAGAGACACATGCGACACGCAAAGAAATATAAAGATTTACAAAGATATAGAAAGCCAAACGCAGGGTGAACACACATTTATATGCACTTGTCAGGGTGATGACTCAATAAAGCTTTGAGAAAAGAAATGAAGAAGTGATAAGAGAGTCGATTGTGGTAACCCCGGGCTCCACAGTACAGGATGGAGGGTGTAGTGAAAGTGTTAAAGCAGTGTATGTTTGGCTGAAACATAACAAAAGTTAGACTATTTGTAGGTTAGTGGATGTTGAAGACTGCAACTTTCAGATTATATCTTGAGATGTCCACATGCTTGCCATGATATGTAGGAAGCAAACGTATATCTGTCTATTTTTGACTTGATATAGTGTAAGTATTGATAATATTCCTCCCAGTAGAGGAGAAGGGCAGATGGATAGAAAGGGAAAACCCAGCAGCCAGCTCGGATAGGACCGTATTTATTCATTTGGCATAATATCGTCTTTCACACTCACTGCCACTAAAAAGAAAGGAGGGATGAAAGAAAGAGTAGTACCTCTAGCAATATCAGCATATATATGGAGTGAAACTGATTGCATATTGGTCACAAGTGTGTATTATATGAGTTGTGCATCATTTGGGGTATTCACAAATACGTGTTTTAATCTATACACAAATACCAAGAAATTTAAATGTGTGAAAATAGTCTTTAAAACTACACACGCAAATGCAACCAGATCCATGACTTTCATTCACACACATGTAACCATCTGTAAATAAATACAAATAAGATTCACATGTTTTTTTTTTAACATGTGAAGTGGAAGTTAAACATCTGTATTTAAAAATCTGAATATGTAATCAAGTTGTGAGGTGTGTATTTGTAAAACAGTTTTACATATGTTCAAATAGTTTGGTATTTGTGTGTGGATTGGAACACAAATTTATGAATACCCAAAATGATGCACCGGTGGTTGACACATTTGTGACCACTTTGAGATCAGTTTTGGTTTAAACTTGAACCCTTCACTCTTATTTCCTCCCTCTTGCACTTTCCCTCACCCCTCCCAGTCTACTTCTACCAATACATGAAATAACAAAACAGTGACAGACCCAGGTTGTAAGTCGGTTTGTTGTTGTTGTATTGTTGTCGTCAGCTTCCCAGCAGGAACTGTACTTCCTATAAGTCAATTAGAATTGAGCACAACCAGGTAGAGCGTTTCCTTATGACACCCATGCATTCTGGCATTTGAAAGCCTGGTCACGATTTGTCCTGGCAGCTGTCATCCAGATGTTATCAAAGCTGAATTACAGAAACAAACAAAAACAGTTTGGGGGGAAAAAGGATTTGAATAGATGTTACAGGACAGAAGTTCAGGTGGAAATCATCAGATCGAGTATCTGATCGTCTTCACTGCGTGTGGTCAACTGATTTATGCTAGTCTGGCTTTTACTCCGCAACATTCTGGAAATAGTCTCATATTACCATATCACTGCTGTTACTTTGGAGATCCTTGTCCATGGAATGGAGGACATGTGCATACGAACGCATCAGCACATAATAAACGCATATATATATATATATATATATATATATATATATATATATATATATATATATATATATATATATATATCCCTTCATGTGCTCCTTCCTTCATCCATTCCCCTCACTCTCATCTTACTTTCCTCGACACATCCTCATCTATCCTTTCCTCCCCTCCCTCCTCTCTGAGCCTTTGTTCTCATGCTGGTACTTAAACGCATTGACCATGTGAAGAGCGCTTTGTCTTGCAGAATTTAGGTGAGCTGAACAATAATAAAAGGAGCAAGTTTAATTTTCATATTCGGGTTACATAAAATGATTAGTGTCATTTTTTTCTTGTTGTTTGCACTCAAACTTTAACAATACTTCTTAATCAACGTTTCCTATCTTTTTACATGCATACAATGTGTGGCCCTCCTCCTTCCCTCTCTCCTTCTTCCATTTCTCCCTCAACATCTTGTATGAATTCTCAAAGTCCTCCAGCTTGAAGGGACTCAAGCACCTTTATCAAATATTAATTTGACTGACTGCAGTGCAGAGGACTCTTCACTCTTCCTTTTTAAAGTGCTGTTCTTCGCATTACAGGGGGTGCTTCTCTCTAAAAGCTCAGCTTGGTAGTCTTTTGAAGTTTGGAAGGAAAAGTTACCTGTGCAGTCCTTTAAGTGCAGCTTATTGACAGCTAACGTGGGGCTCAGGAGAGCGTACCTGTAGAAATGCTGCTGATTATGAACAACCATGTTGTTCGCCCATATTTTAGGAGATGAATCGGACAAATATAGTTTGAATGATCACAGAGTTAAATTCAGTCCAAGATAGAAATACAGTGTCTTGCAGCCAAAGGAAGAACATATGCGCTCAAGTGCAGACACACATCATCAGTTAAGCTGAACAGCTGATGGCATCTTCTCCCCACACAGCCGCTGCACACTTCTCTATCCACTCCCCTTGGACACTGCAACAACCTGGCAAAGCCAACTGTCTATTTTCAGCAATTAGGATTTGGACTGTGCCACCTATGTACACGCCAGTCACACCTCCCCAGTCTGTGCCCATTCACTGCCAGCTCAGCTCGGTGCCCACCTTGGCAGGGAACCACTAACGAACACTGGACACAGAGGCCAAAGCTGCACTGTACGGTATCAGCCAGGAGAAAAACACACTGAATTTTTGCACATGGATTTTTGAGCATTGTGTCTTGCTCAAACTATGTCCAGCCTTTAACCCAACTTCGCCATAATGATATTAGAATCTTGTAATAATATCCAGTTGCATTATGGAGTAACGCTCCTTGTCAAGGCACTAAAACATTATGTCTCAAAACTGCTTCTTATTTTAGGAAGTGTGTGTAAAAGACTTTGAGCTTCCTGACGTGTAGGAATAATACAGCCAGATCCACTTTATACACTTTGTTCACATTATCCTTCACATGCAGCACATCATTTTAGGGTCCTTTGTTCACTTCTATTTCTAATAATATTTTACTGGTGACAAATGCAAAACCATTGAGTAGTCTAAAAGGCTGTGAAGTTGCATCCTCTCCTTTTGAAAGAGTCTCAGAAAGTGGATAGGAAAGGTTTTTGTAGTTCAGTTAATATTTTAAGCTCCATTTTACTAACTTGTAAACAAAGCCGTTTGTTGTTTAAATTAATACATGCAACACCAACAAACTTATTTGTTAACTTAAACTTATTTTTATTATTATTTTGGTATTAAATGATCTGTCGTTGTTGCATTTGGGGCCTCCTGCTTGTACATACAACCCGTTTTTAGTTTTCCTGTTTAAAAGAAATAAAGTTTCATCAGGTCGTAGTTAAGGATTCACCAGAGGAAGGAATCCTGATGTCCTTGTCCTGGTATCTTGTTGTAGAATCATCATTAAGATAATGAAGGCCCGCCATCTGTATTGTTGCTCATCAAGACCCCTCCCTCATGCAGAGCATCACGGCCCATCTGTGGATTTTCCTCAAGGCTGTTTTCTTTTTTTTTCGGTCACAGATTTTTTGCCATGCTAATTTTCACTCACGTTGATGACTCATGCAATCCCATAAGATGTCTTATGCCAGCCGCTGACTGAATTCATAACTCTGATCATCTCTTTCTGTCTTCCTTTCTCCATGTGTTTTTTTCCCAGATAAGTTTTGGTATTGCCGTCTGTCTCCGAACCATAAAGTCCTGCACTACGGCGATTTGGAAGAGAGCCCTCAGGGCGAAGTGCCCCACGACTCTTTACAGGAGAAACGTGAGTGGCAATTGACGTTATTAATAGTCTTTACCCCCTACTGTGACACAGTATGCATTTTTATTGCAGCTCACAATATTCATTCAAATGTATGTATGTTCTACTTGACAGCAGTCTCTATCCTCTCTGATAGTAATAAATAGCCCCACAATATAGTGTCATCAGCACTGACTGCTGGCTCTAAAGCTAGTCAGTAACTGACCAGCCACCATGTTGAGAACAGTCAAGCAAAAGCAAGCATCGCCCATTAACCAGAGCAAACCTTTTCATTTTACACTCAAGAAATAAGCAATACAGTAAGCAGTGATTGACAGCTGCATGAGAGACTCCATGGTTGGTTGTTTTTCTCTGAGCGCTGTAATGTAAAATGCCATAAGGAGCACTAGCAGAAGGCAGAGGAACCTAATTCATCCGCCTCTGCGCCAGCGACAGCTGTGGCTGGAGACATCATGTTTTCGTACAGAAGGCAGGCCGAGGGGTCCATTCTTGTGAACGCGATATCTCAGGAACAAGGATTATTTTTCACATTTGGCTCAAATGTCCACCTGGACTCGAAGATGAACTGATTTGAAGGTCAAACAACATACTTTGGGCCATAAATGTAATGCTAATTATGAAAATGTATTATAAAGTTATTTTCACAAATGTCTAATAGGATAAAATGATGAAGTGATGACATGTTTAACAGACATGAATGTAAACTGAAACTTAACAACTGCACGGTGATAACACATTATCTATATCATGTATTGCTATCAGAATACAAGTGACAGTTCGAGCAAATATGTTAAAAAGCTATTTTTATTATAGTTACCAATTGCAGATTTTACAGTCAATGTTAACATCAGTTTTACTTGCAAAGACAGATCTGAGGAAAATGTAAACTTTTAATCACTTGAATAAACCAACCGCCCATTTGGGATGACACTGTTGTAACAATAAAGTTGTTGTTGTTGTTGTTATTAACTCACTTCTGTTCTCTATGCAGTGCCTGTGGCTGATATTAAAGCTGTTATCACCGGCAAAGACTGTCCTCATATGAAGGAGAAGGGAGCCCTGAAGCAAAACAAGGTGTGTGTGTGTGTGTGTGTGTGTGTGTGTGTGTGTGTGTGTGTGTGTGTGTGTGTGTGTGTGTGTGTGTGTGTGTGTGTGTGTGTGTGTGTGTGTGTGTGTGTGTGTGTGTGTGTGTGTGTGTGTGTGTGTGTGTGTGTGTGTGTGTGTGTGTGTGTGTGTGTGTGTGTGTGTGTGTGTGTGTGTGTGTGTGTGTGTGTGTGTGTGTGTGTGTGTGTGTGTGTGTGTGTGTGTGTGTGTGTGTGTGTGTGTGTGTGTGTGTGTGTAACCAGGCGAGAGAACGTGTGCATGAGAGTTGCATAACATGATGTCAGTTACGTAATTCAGCTTTGAGTAATAACACAATAACTTGTGTCTCAGAGACGTAGGCATTGTGAAGGAAATACATCAGAATAGTTCTTAAGACACAAATCACACAAGAGCTGCTGAAAACATGCCACCTTCTTTTCTTTGCTGTTTAAATGTGAAAGTAGCACATCGGGCCTGCCCTTTGCAGTGACTTATCCAGGATGAAAGAGCCATCTTGTCTGTGTACACATCAGCCTTTCGTCTCCTGCACTTTGCCTCTGCAAACCTTCGCCCCCCCCCCCCCCCCCCCCCCCCCACCCGCGGGACTCTGATATATTGGATCTTGGATAAATAGCCTTGAAGACAAAGCAGCACGCCTCCTGCCTGCTTTGTCTCCTTTATTACCCTGTCGATAAGCACACCTTGTCTAGGGGAATGACCTGAGGGGGGGTCTGCGGGCCGTCTAGCAGGCCTGTCCCAGCCTTGTGAATGAGAACACAAGCACAATTCATTATTCGCTGTTATAAGGTCAGCCAAGGTCACCTCTATGCGCTCCAAGGCAGAGCTGGCATGTGGATCATTTGTGGGACACTGAGACCGAGATGGGAGGGTGAGGGGGCAAGCAGTGTTTTTGTAATTATTCCGTACACATATACACCTAATGAGTATGGACTCTGGGACATTTTTACTTTGCTAATTAACAATCATGCCTTGAGGCACAGTAGGCATCTGAAACAAACAGGTTAATGACCAGGAAGTGCAGTTTGCTTGTGGTCTTTGTGGCATTTTGCATCTCATGACTGACGCACATTTTCCGGTGTTCCAGGATGTACTGCACATGCATTTAAAGGGAGAACCATCCAAATGACCTGTGATGAGTGTGGATGATCGCATGTTCGCATGTTCTGCTGTATTTACTAATCGTCACGAAATTTGCAACGGGTCCGATTTGCGTAAGAAATCCTCTAAAGAGCAAATTGTGCAGCTATTGCTGAGGTAAGGGAATAGCAGATATAATTAAGCATATAATAGTAAGCAATAATGGCAGAGAAACCACTGCAAGAAAGAGGGGCTGCTGTTTAGTTCATTAAAAAAACAGCTAAAAAGGAGCATTGATAAATGAGCACAATGTTACACCAAATAAAGTGCTTTGTGGGCATAAACTGGAGCTGCACCGGTCTACTTATTTATTTGGGTTGCAGTTGTCCCGTGACTCTATGGAGACTTCAGCTGTTTCAGTGTCACCGACATCCGACACACTTATTTGTTTGTAGCCGAGCTAGCATCTCGGTTCTAGGGGAGACAATGTCGTCCAGACTAAGATATCTCTGATCACATGGATTGTCAAGAAAGTTTGTACGGACGTTCATGGTTCATACAACCTCACAGAGCTGGTGGCATCATAGACTCTTTTATGACAAGGCTTTTCCATCTCTATAACTTTATTGGAGGTTTTCAAAACTCTCACAGTGTTGGTATTTGTAAACTTTTCAATGAAGGAAAAATATATACTGAGAAATAATGTTGTATAAGGTTGTTGTTTTTTTTTTGTTTTTTTTAAGTTCGGTTGTATTATTCTATGTAAGAAAAGTAAAGATCAATAAATCTTTACTTTTCTGAGCCTACTGATCTGAGACAAATCCCACCACTGCACTACATATTTTAAGCCAGCCTCTGACTGTAATTACCTGCTACCTTTATAAATCAGATGCTAATTTTTCACAGATTGCAAGCAAGTATTTAATGCATTGCTTTCATGGACACAAATGTGGCTCTCTGTTGCATTTTCTACAGTAGACCAGCGTGGGCTTTTTTGTAATACACCAGAAAGCATATCATATCACATCATATTCCCAACCTCCCCAGGCATTTTTCAATATCTCGTATCTGAGGGCATCCCATGTTCTCTTTGAGCTCTACCTCGCTGATACCCGGTGAGTTGATGTGCTGCTGATGTAACAGACGGTGACAAGACGTGTTGAGGAGAGGGAGATTGCGTTGGTATGGCAGGATTGTGGTGTAAATCTCACCTGTTCTATTTTTATTTTTTTCTGGCACCCTTTTTTCTTTTCTTTTCTTTCCTCTCTTCATCCCACATTCTCTGCTCTGTCTCTGCTCTGTTCTCCTCCTAACTGCTCCCTCTCTGCCTTTCACTCTGTCCTCTCTCCAGGAGGTGTTAGAGCTGGCCTTCTCCGTCCTCTATGAGTCGGACGAGTATTTAAACTTTATTGCTCCTGACAAGCATGAGGTAAGCCAACAGTGACAACCCCCTGCGGCTGTTGACTGTCACAGAACCAACACACATGTGATCGCACAAAGAGAAAGTGAATTATTTTTGTATACGAGTGCATCAGCAAGTGTATGACCGATATGTACTGGATATTATCAAACTGGATTTATCACCGTATTTAAGTGGTTTACTTAACATATACACAGTGGACCATGTGTGTGCATTAATCTCAGCAATGTATAGACACTTAATACAGCGTTAAGCATTCAGAGACAAAATGTGCAAATATGAGTAATTTGAAATGTACATTACAAAAATATTTCCATTAAACTCTTCTCATCGATTTGCTGCTTTGTTCGTAACGGCCTAAAACACCAAGAGATATTAAAATCTTGATGATGGTGAACAATTTGATATTTCTGGCCAAACCAATTTACATCTTGCTTGGATTTACAGCATGACTTTTATTATTTCAATTGACTTGATAGCTTGAACAAAACTATAATCATATATTGACCATAATCTTGTATTTTAATTTCTCAGGATAATTGAGTCTTGTGAGTACTGTTTTGATTTAATTTAATTTAGTATGCACCTCTGTGTTTGTCTCTGCAGTACTGCGTGTGGATAGATGGTCTGAACGCCCTCCTCGGGAAGGAGATGACCAGCGATTACACCAAATCTGACATGGACACCCTGCTCTCCATGGAGATGAAGCTCCGGCTCTTGGATCTAGAGAACATCCAGATTCCTGAGGCCCCGCCCCCGATTCCCAAAGAACCTAGCAACTATGACTTTGTTTACGACTGTAACTAGACGAACAACTCCACGAGCCCGAACCCAAACCTACCCAGCACCTACTGTACTCCCTGGACCAATTCCCTTTTCTTATAAACTGGAACAAAACGAACAAAACCATATAATGTAAAAAGAAAAAAAAATGAACTGTGACCGAATGAAAAAGGATTTATTGAACTATTTTCTTCTTGCGTCTTGCTAGACCTCTATGAGAGAGAAGACAGTGCATATTTAATAGGCTCGCTGCACTTGAGGGGACTCGAGTTTGATGCGGTCATCGGGTTGCCATGGAGAAGACAAACCGGTAGTATGTATTTGTTTGGCCTGTCGTTGGTCGTCTCCTCCTGTGTCTGACGTTTTGAGACGTTCACTTCTTCTTCTCGACCGAAGGCACCTGCAGTCCTTATGCTTGAAGATTGTGGTAGACAAATGTTTAGAAATTGATCTTCCTTGTCGTCCTTTTTTATGTTTACTTTATTGTTTTTCCTCAGGGCTTCTCTGGAGGGAGGGATGATGGTTGTGTAGTTCAGGATCAGGGAGGAATGGGGTTTGTGTTTTGTCATCACCTTTCCAGCAGTGTTTCCTGTCACATTCTCACTAACAGTATTTGTGGCAGCTAAATGTTTTCCACGAGGCTGGAAGGAAAGTTGAAGAAATGGTTCATGAAATAGTCTCTAATATCTGCTCTGTTGTGCTACATATGTACTGAAGACTGTTAGAATAAGTCAATCCTTAAAATAAAGGCACTGTACTTTCGTAAAAAATCCTTTCTTTTAAATAGTAAAATGTTAATGTTACTATCCGAGTCCTGCTTATTGCATATTGTACACAACTAGAGTGGCTTTGCCATAAACAACCGTAAAAGCACCACCATTGTGAAAAACACATACAAACACACTCATCTCTCCCTCATTTGAGTCTCTCTCATTGTAATGACTGCTGTACACAACATTCCTAAGCAATATTTAAGCTTTTTTTTTCTTTATCATCCTGTTTAAGATAGTCATAATTTAGGGATTTTAAAATTGTGAATCTGCCTCGTAGTTTGTATTACAAAGAGGATGTTAATGTTTTGGTCGAGGGACGTTGTCTTTTTTTGTGTGTTCAGGACTACATGGCCACAAAATTGAAGGTTTATGTACTTTTTTAATTAAAAAAAACGGATCGTGGTTATTTCTAGTATGATTTATATATTTTCCCCTTCCTATTTAATAGCTTCAGATGGTTTTCTTTAGGATTTTTCAAAGCCCCTCAAAACTACTGTTTACATTAAAGATTTAAGAGCTGTCACTACTTTTTCCATCTGTTCCTGTCTTTATTCATAAACCTCAGTCACTTAAAGGATCATACCTGTGTTTTGAACATGCAGGGGAAAGGTGCAAAACCTCACAACATTGCTTGATTTTCACTATTTAGTTACACGATATTGAGTCATTTGTGCTGATTCAGTGGTCAAATAGACTTGTGTGGACAGACTGTATCGGTTGAGTAACAGATGGTGTATAGATTAGGACTTTTATCATCTTGGAGGCAATTTTGTTTTCACAGAAATTTAATTAAAACATAATTAATTAAATGTATCCAACCATACGCCATGCATTTCCAAGCAAGTTAATAAAGACATTTAGTGCCAAATGACTTCTGGACTGTCTTTGTTTAGCTGTTGGGCCTGCGGACTGGCCACTGATATGAGGCAGACTGCAGGTGAACGTGGTGGAAGAGGGTCGGTTCATACTGCAATGACAACTGAAGCAGAAGAGTATGTTTGAAATGCTGATTTTTAAAATGCTGATAGAAACTATTGAATTGGCTTTGGTAAACCGTGGCAGAATGTGCACACTCAGAAAGGACGTGTTAAAATCGTACACACTTGCCCTGGAGGCGTCCTGATTAGATGCCTGAACCACCTCACTGACTCCTTTCGACACAAAGGAGTAGCGCATCGACTCCAAGTTCCCTCCTGATGTCTGAGAGGCTTTTTTGTAGAGCAGGCATCCCTAAATGAATCCCCAAAAAGGCAATTGAATTGGCAGAATAATAATAATAAACATACCAGCTTCAATAGGGTCCTCCCGGACCGACGTTGTCGGTGATTGGACCCTAATTACACATAGGAAGCGGCACATCAATTATATTTTTCATTGCTAACTACAGTAAACCAAGTCCACTACATTAGATGAAACAATTTCTCTGCCATCCCATCACCTCCATCTCCATAGACTCCATGTTCTTATCCTTCTGTCCAGCTTGTACAGTCTGCAGGTGTCCACATGAAACGTGGCTCTGGCCTCAACAGACCCAGACTTAACTTAATAGCATTTTATGAAAACGCCACGGTCGGCTCTGTTGTGTCACTTTCAGAGCTGTCATTTCTGAAACATTACTTGAGTCTCATGTATTCAGCTTTATCAAAGCTACATTTACTTTGTGTAAATCTCTCCTTTTAGCTTATGTTACATGTTCTACATGGTAAAGTGGGCAGAACGTGCTATTTGAAAGGGTGATATTAGGACTGGTCCATAGAATGTGCTCTACATCTCAATACTCCAGTTAATTAAGAAGTATTTGTATGCCAAACTCAAATTATGCTCAGATCAATCACTGCAAGCAGTCCTTAAATATTTATCTATGTGGAAATGGATCCTTAAAACCCTATTAATTTGATGACCCAGAATGAGCGAGAAGCTGCCTTTTTGTTTCTCTGCTGAATATTTTAGGTGCACAGTGCAAGCACAGTGCGCATGCGTGCGTGCCTCTCTCCTTGGGTTTTGGTGCCTGGGTTTCCCCATCACAAGTCTCAGAGGATATGTATTCCCCTGCACACAGGTTGTAGCAGCCCCTTACTCCTCAGTGTGTGACACCACTTCCTGTTTGGCGGCTCTATCTTCTACCCAAATCAAGAACCTCCACTGAGCTCCGTCTTCAGGTGAACACTGTTCATTCACCAATGGATACTGATGCCCCTGTGCTCGTTATAAATGTAAGTCAGTTTCTAACAGCATCTGTCTCACACTCTCTTGGGCAAAGTAGAACACTCTCTCTTTCCTACCACCCAGTCTTTAATACACTCACCTGTCTCTCTCTCTCACATCATGCAGACATGTCAACCGTCACACTTAAATGGCTCTATTCCTTGTTGGGGACGCTGTGGTATGTTGCAGACTGAGTGAATTGGATTACTGAAACTATTAGCCACTCATTAGCAAAATGGAATAGGAAAAACAACGGATTGACAAAGGAAGAGGAAGAGAGGGAAGAGGAATTGTGATTCAGAGAAATGCATAACAGACAATTTAGGATAATAAAAGACAAAAAAAAGTACATCGACCCCCAACATATCAAATAATGGAAACAGTGTGTACTTGAAATATACAGGAATAATAGAAGGCACATACAAATTGTGAATACCAATTCTGAACTGCATATAAGTGAAAAGAGGAAAAGTCTCAAATATCATGACAACATAATGCCAAAGACAGGAAATGGGTACAACAAAAGAAAATGCAGGCACAAATAAATAAACATGTTTATTAAAGACTATTAACAGTATCAACTAAACAGATATTTAGATATTATATTTGTCACACTTATTTTGTGTTAACCAGTATGTAAATAGCTGCTGGAGGCAAAGAGGAGAGAAAAGGACTTGACTGGCCTCATTACAAGTTCTCTGAGACTTCACGCAGAGTGACAGGAGCCTGGAGGCCGCAGCCAGCAGATTATGGCCTCAACTGATTATATGGGCGTGCATTCTTCCACAGCAGGCTCTCAGAATAGTTGACAGGGCATCCGGACACGTCCGCCTTCTGCCTTCTTCAGTGTTTCTTTGCTGGCTGCTGTGCTGCCTCTATATCTATAATCATAGTCACATAAAGGTCAAAAAGCTTGTGAACATTTAAAGATTTTATGCTGCAGCTTCACAGTAGGGAGGGCTTAAGGGTGCAACCGATACAAACAAAGAAACTGTACTTGCTATTTCTCGTCTTTTACTATTAACTTCCATAGTTCAGTCGTTTCCTACGGGTGTTATTGACTAAATGTCATCTTACTGGAGTAAATAACACATCTAATGGTGCCCAAGTAGCCGCTAAAGGGGCAGATAGAAAAAATGTGTGAGAGCTATTCGAAGTTTTCCTGCTCATCATTTGTATTGACTTTTTTTCCCAGCGTGTTCTCTCTCTGTCTCATTACTGGACCCATCAGGGGCTCTGCTACACTGATGTTATTGATTACTGGAGGGACAGATCCATATTCCTTGTAGAACATTATTATTCACCTGGCCCGAGAGCAACACTCTTCAGTTAGTGTAGAGAAGACAGAACGATGCTGCGTGCAGCATTTCTGATGTCAATGTGCAGAGCAGAAAGTTATGGATTAATAACTCAGATTTAGGCCACAGATACATTCATGTTTGTGCCTTTTTTAATCCAAATAAAATAGAGAAGACACTTTGGGAAAGGCCCTGAACACCTCAATAGGTGTGTCACTATGAGCAATCTGATCATACATAAACATAACATTTTCAAAAGTAGATTTGGTTATTTTACATGACGGATTTCTGTCTGTTTTATTTTGTCTGGTCTCTTCTTGCTGGCTGAAGGTGCTTAATTGGAAAAAGTTGATGTCACAAACGTCTAGATTAGGGATTGTTTGCGATGGTCCCAGGCCACCATCTATCAAAGTGGATCAGACTACACCCTTGTAGCCCTGATGAAGTAGATTAGCTGAGTTTTGTTGTTGTTTTAAACTTATAATATTGGTGTTTGGCTTCATTTTCCTTGAATCCACCACACAAATGTAAATTTGGGACTCGTGTATTTTTCCTGTTGTGTAGAACTTTCTGTGTATCTGCTCTATATGCTTTACATTTTAATGACAATTAGGTGAGTAAAGTCAGTGAGAAGCGACTGGTTATTACTTTCAACATTGAGTTAGTAGGTACGTTTCCTGTAGTGGCTGTGCCTGCTCCTCCAGCTGCAGCACCTGGGGCAGGATTAGCAAATGATTGCATTAACCAGACAAAGATCATCCCAGCAGAGTGGAAAACTGTGATTTAGATAAACGGATACAACTGTGAAATTGATTTCCATGTCCACCCCAACAGTGACATGTGAAAGCCTTATCTTCGCTGGTGGTTGTGTGGTGATTGATTGAAGAGACTGCTGCCGTCTGTCAGCGTTTACAAGAGTTATACAAGCACACCTTGACTAATGTGTTTCTAATGGGCAGCGAGAGAGGACTCCTCCACCAAGATGCTTTCACGCTGCATGACGGAGAAACTGTTTGTCGATGAGAGGAAATCAAGTTGATTTGTTATCACCAATTGCCAAACAGGCCCAAGCTCTTCTCTTCTTATTCTGTGTGTATATCACCGCAGAGCACTTTATGCACTTCTATTCTGGCTTAAAAGCTGCAGTTACAAATTAATTATTGACCTTGTAAACCAAATTCTATACTTATTTGTTAAATCATTTGTGTTAAATCGTTATTTTGACATTTAAGTTTGAATTAGATGTCAAAGAAAGTACATATCATAAACCAGTGGAAAAGTACTTAATCCAAAACTTGTTTGTCTTCTAATTACGTGACCTTGCGAATAATGCTGTCTGCATTTTTAAAATGGCTTACGTTCTTTGCACCTTTTGTCATATTTCTGCAGGAAACACCTGTAAAGAAGAACCAAAACCTAATACAGTTCAAGCTAAAACTGTCCCAAAGTCACCTCATTTTTTTAAACTTATATATTTAAATCAAACCCCACTGCATTGTCTTTTTTTCTATGTCCTCTTTATATCACTAAACCACGTTCATTGTTTCCCACACAAATGCACATCAACATCGTTTGTTCTATTTTTGGTGAAAAGCAGACGCAGCAAGTGAACATGTCATACTCAAGTCTTTTGTTCTCCTCTCGCTCTCTCAGGATCTAATTCTGGTGAAGGTTGACGCCTCTTGACTGTTACTTTGTTGTCAAGCGTAGCCCATGAATCACCCCGAGGAGTCCCGGTGATGAAGAGGAGACAACAAAGGAGCTGAACTTGAGGTGTGAGGTTTGCTCCTCTAATTGCTCGTGAGTCTTTAAAAGTCACCATATGGTCGGGCTTTGATAAAGAAGACATGTGGGGGAAATAAAAGATGGATGGTGATGTACTGAATAACAGGGGATGTCTGTCTGATGCACCAATACATCTTTTCCTCAGTGCTAGCCCCACCCAAGCCTGCACCAAATGAAACAAATGCCTGATCGGTAGCGGGACAGTACTCCGAAAACTCTCTTCTCTCTGTCTCAAGACCACCAGTTCTTCTAGCACTTCTCTGTCCCCATGGGACAGAGAAGATTCTCATCAAAGTCATAGTTGTGACTTTTGTTTCTTTTTCTTGATGTTTGTGTCTTTTAAAAAAGTTTCCTGGAGTGACTGTTCTGAAATTCTGCCTTTGTCTCCTCACAGGTGTGCGAGGAAGAAGCGGAGGAGAGATCAATAAAGAAAGAGAGATACAAAATCTCCCATCAGGGCAATTTGTTCATGCTGCATTGTGTAGGATTGACACAAAACTAAGGCGAGCCAAATGCAGTGCTGGGCATCTGTGTGTGTGTAGGACGACAGCAGGCGTCGTGCCTCAATGGGAAAAGATTGTCAAGATGGCTGCGACAACAGCAAAGGAACAGACTGAAGTCAGGTACGACTCTCAGCTGTTTAAGATTCCCTGGGAGCCTTCAATCAAGAGCTACTGAGACACACAGCATGCAGAAAGTTTCTGCTCTCAAGGTTTAAAACCAGGAAATATAGAAAAGAACTGAGGCAGCCAAATAGCTTTAAATCTGTTTCAAGTAGTTTCTTGTCTCCCCCTCTCTGTCATTTGCTCCAGTGAATTCCTGCAGAGCGCACATCACACACAATCTTTGAAGTTTCTTTTTCCCTTTTTCGAAAATATGGGTACATCTAGTGCTTTTATTTTTCAGACTAGGTGTGGCAATCTCGGAGCATGAGAGCACTCAACTGACTGTAAATAAAACTGTACTTGTACAGAGTTTTTCTACTCTTCCGACCACTCAAAGCGCTTTCACACGACGTGTAATCATTCACACCCATGCATACACTGATGGGAGGAGCTAAGGTTAAGTGTATTTGCCCAAGGACACATTGACGTGGGCGAGCGGAGCCGGGGATCGAACCGCCGATCCTGATTGACCTCCTTCTTCCACCTAAAAAACATTGCCCGTCTCCGCCCATCACTTTCCTCATCTGCTGCTGAAACTTTAATCCACGCCTTCATCACCTCCAGGATTGACTATTGCAATAGTATTCTTTATGGCACATCTTCCAAAATCCTAAACAAACTCCAATACATCCAGAACTCTGCTGCTCGCCTGCTCACCCACTCCCATTCCCGTGATCACATCACCCCTGTTCTCCAGAGCCTTCACTGGCTCCCCGTCCCACAACGGATCCACTACAAAATCCTTCTCCTCACTCACAAAGCCCTCCATAATCAGGCCCCTTCTACCTCACCGACCTGCTCCACCACCACACTCCATCTCGTCGGCTCCGCTCCTCTGATGACAATCTCCTGTCCATCCCACATAGGACCAAGCTTTTAGGGTGTTTTAATTATGTGAAGTGTCTTTGAGTATTATGAAAAGAGCTATATAAATTAAATGCATTAGTAATTATTATTATTATTGAAGGACGACCCTGCTCAACACTGAGCCACGATCGCCCACTACTATAGAGAAAGGCTTAGCTCAACAAGTTAGGGGGTATTACAAATTTGAAAATCTATTCAGTTACAATTAAAGCCCATAAATTGTATTTACTAAGTCATAAACGCTATTTATAGTATTCAATTTATATATTTGTCAAAACAGGTTGTGTGAATTTAATTATACTGGAGGTGCAGTGTCATTTAGGGGTGGGGCATTGAATACTATGGACTCTTTTATAAAAGATTTCTGAAAGAGTAACTTTTTTTCAACATTAACTATGACTTGATACATTAACTATGATACTTTTGGTGACTTTTTGTAAAGGGATTCTATACTATGACTTTCTGAAACTTTTATGTTATACTATGTTTTATATGAGATACTATAACAATTACATTTTTTGACAAGCAATACTATTCATTTTTGAATGTTTTTTTTTAATGACTTGTTATTTTCTTTAATTAGCCTTTTTATATTAGAATTGTTTGGCTTTTTTTGACATGATCTATAATTACTTTTGTTGATATACTATATTATGTCTTAACTTTTTGCACATACTATATTGCAATCTCTGACATTTAAAAAAAATACTATGACTTTTTTTAACATAAGATTAACACAATTTCGGCGCCAATTTTTTTTTTAACATACTATGACTTTGTGATGACTAGTTTTCGACAAGCTATACCATGACATGGTGATTTTTATTTGTTTCAACTATACAGCATATATACACAGACATACTTTACTGTGAATTCTTTGACATACCACATTGTGAATTTGAATGCCTTTTTTTTGACATACGATAGTATCATTTCCCAGGAATAAAAAGAACTGCTGGGGAGAGGGATGTCTGCAATACCCTCATTTTTGTATATGCCAGTTTCATGGCAGACTATACTATAAATGTTGTATTTCCTAATATATTGTATATTGTATGTGTAAAGCCCTCTGAGGCAAATTTGTAATTATACAAAAAAACTGAATTGAATTGAGGAATTTTTAATGGAATACTATATGATATGATATGTTTTGTGGCATTCACCTACATAATGACTTTCGTCATGAAAGAAATAAATCAATCAAATATTCACAATCAGTGCTCAATCAAGTAATGCTGGCAAGATTTGAACAACAATTTTATTCTAACAATTACATAATTTATCCCCTGGCATTGTACAAAATATACAGCGATTACATTATAAGTAGATAACAGTCTCACTCAGGATCAAGTCAGCAGGAAATATATTAATTTACATTTTCTTCAAAGCTCTAGAGCTATTAAACTACACAGCGTGTACGATTATAAGCTATATATGTTTTTATTAAATCAAAATAACAAATTAGGTGTGCTAGCATGTCTGATCAAGCTAAAGTCACACGTTGTCCAGGTTTAAATGTAGCAGAGTGAAGAGATTTTCCATCTTCTGCACTGTCAAAGGCTGCATACCTAAAATAATTAATAGAAAAGATGAATTAAAACAGTTAATTCATGATATGTATATCTTACAACAGTTAAAGGTCCCCATGAAATAGCAAAGACTAGACTCAAGTAACACAAGGAAGGCTATTATTTGTTTTTCTTTTCAACTTTAATAGGGTGTGTATTTCTTCACATGGTACCATGCAATGAGTCTCATCCACCTCAGCTAGAAATTCAGTGAGTTCACAAAATACACAAAGTAATTTGACAATATGTATCCTATGAGAGGGATTAATGCATATTTCTCTATTGCTGCTACTTGGCAACAGCTTGATAACACACAATTTTGATTGTCATTACCTCCTGCAGGTCAGACTATAAATGGCTCATAATATGCTTGATAAATTTCATAGCCAATTTAAAATAAAAAATAAAAATAGACGTCAGTAAAACAGTTTCTTTTATACACCAATATTAGCGTAATTTGTATTGCTATGACTGCTGCAGTCCAAACTGGTATCCTCATACTTACAGTTTTGTGTATCTGCTGCAGTCGGCTTTGCTGAGAGACGGTCTGGTCACAGCCAAGGCGGAGTTCACATGAGCCTGACACAGCAGGAGGCCTGGCTGGCTGGAGACTGAATGCACCCGGACACAGGCCTCCTGCACCCAAAGGACAAGAGTAATCATGCACCCAGTAACAATCTGACCACACTGGTTGATACAATTGCTAGAGTAGTATAGAGTGAACTAGATTTAAGTGGATGGAACTGACGTATTGAAGCCTATAGAAAGCAACAGAATTAAAACAAAACAGAGATATTAGATTCCCCCCCGCCCATTGGTGTCACCTACATTAGCTCTCCGGTAGTTGGTCTTGATGTTGTTGATGTCTTGTTGTAGGCGGTCCAGCTGCTCTGGGCCGAGTTCTTTGTACCCGCTCCGGAGGGAGGACATGTAGGCAGGGGTGAGTGAGCGTCCAGGTTCCCGACCTGATGCCCTTGTTAAGTCCTGGGTCACGGAGTTCGGTCCAGAGACGCAGCGAGAGTTCTGTCAAGGGAGGCGATAGAAAATGGACATACCCACAAATCATAAGAGACACCACTGCATTTTGCATTACAGAGGCCCGTGTGAATGCGTATAGATACAGTCGGGATAGGATTTTGTACCAGATGTGTTGAAATGTTTAGATTAGCTTTCATTCCAAGAGCGTATGAGAAGATCACCATCAAGCTATTGTCTCCAGAGCTGGAAGCGAGACATTGTTAGCCTCGCTTAACGTAAAGACAGCAAGGCTCTGTCCAAAGTAAAACCTCTAAAGTATATCAATATACTTAATAAATATTGTTTTTCCTTTGTACAAAAACTTTTATGTGCTGTTGCGATTTATTGAATGAATCACAAGAGAATCAGGTGTAGGAGGGCGTGTCTTTCACTTTTTTGTCCTGCCTCCACTATTAATGCTATGCTATGCTAGGCTAACCATATCCGGATTGCAGCGCCATAGTGAATGCACCAACATGATACTGTCTTCATCTCACTCTTGGTTGGAAAGCAAATAAGCGCATTTCCCAAAAATGTTGAACTATTCCTTTACATAAGTTGTTAAGTTGCCAGACGACATCTCAGCTTGGAAAATATATTCCACTATTATTGAATTATTAAATGGAATTAAATAATACAAAAATGTGTTGCCAGCACTGCTCACCAGTTCTGAAATCGGTGAATTCTCCAACTCTGACTCGTATGAGCTTCCAAAGTAGAGTCTCCAAACATTGCCACAATGTTGTTCGTCTTCTGCTTGAAGCTCACTGGACTCCAGGAGAATCATGGACTGGTCCAGCCCCACGCCTGGGTCCCCATCACCAACCGAATCATCTGAGCCACTGCTGTTGTTCGGGAAGATCATGGAGGACAGGCTCATGTCGCTGTCTGAGCCGGAGGTCAGCTCCTGATTATCAGCCAGAAACAGGATTATAATTAAAAATACACAAGGCTTTGTAGTTCTTAAAAATAAAACATTTAAAATAACAACTACATATGGACTAGCAAAGAGCTTCACTATGTTATTGCAGCTCAAGATAGCTTAAATGTATGCTCATCCTGCCTCTGATAGCCCTTGTTGTTTAACTTATTCAATCATATCAACATTTAAATGATGCTGTGTAGACTGATGATTAAATAACAAGTAGAGTAACTCACTGCTGAGATGCATACACAACATAACAGTTCCCTGCCTTCCTGCTCTATTCGGCAGCGCCATCCCAACAAGATGAGCTCTTCAATGACTTGTCTTTTAAGGACAATAGACCTACACGTGGTGTGCTGGAGCCCATGCTGTTGTGGACCGCTTCCAGCTGTGCATTGTAGAGCAGGGCCTTCAGGTCTGCCCCGGTGAACTGCTCTGTTGCTGCTGCCAGCTGCTCAAGGTCCACGTCAGCGGCAAGGGCAATGCCGTTGCTCAGAGCCTTCAGGATCTCTTCACGAGCTTCCTGGAGATGTAACAGTTGGATTTATCAACAAGGACATGTCTTGAATAGTCACTGAATGCATTACCCCTTATACGTTCTAAATTACAGTATAAAGTGTAGTGTTATGATGTTACAAAATGACATAGAAGTAGAAGTGGCTGATTTTAATGCAACAGACCAGGTCAGGAGGGGGGCAGTACAGGGATTTGTCCAGGCGTCCAGGTCTTAGCAGGGCCGGGTCTATCAAATCTGGACGGTTGGTGGCTGCAAGCACATAAACACCTACAAATACAAACATGAACGAATATTATCCATTTAACTTAAAGCAATAGTTTGTCACTTTGAGAAACAACAGTATGCTAGGGGTGTCACAATACACCAGTAGTGATGAAAACCCTGATATTTAAAAATGAAATATAGGTATTGATTTAATATGCACATGATAATATTGTGTAAATACTCCAGTTACGGTTATCTAAATCATTTGCCATTCATTTTGGCCACGATAATATCTGATATTGTGACCCCCTACTAAACACACATTTTCTTGGATGAGAGGACGGATACCACTCATGTCTGTTTGATAAATATGAAGCTGGAGGCAAGAGATGGTTATCTTACCAAAAATAATGGAAACAGTTTTATCCAAAAGCAACTTAATCTGCCTACCTGCACCTCTAAAGCTCTTTAATTACCGTGGGCAGCTCGGAGTGGAATTGATCTTCTCATCCAACTCTCAATAAGATGGCACATTTACCAAAATCACATGACTGCAGCACTGATCAGTAAAATATGCCAATAGAATCTGTGCCCATAGCTCTTAAGAAATTAGTCTGTCCATATTCAGAACTCACAATTTGTCGTATTCTGCTATATGACCTACCCTGCAGTCCCTCCACCCCGTCCAGCTGGGTGAGGAGCTGGTTAACCACACGGTCGGTTACACCCGTGCTGTCATGGCCCCTCCTCGGAGCCAGAGAGTCAAACTCATCGAAGAACAGAATGCACGGCTTGGCAGCTTGCGCCCTGCAGCAACCAGACGGATCTCAGTGAATTATTGTTTGTGGAGCTTACAATTACTCGAAACATTTGATGTTACTCTTTATAACTAGCAACTGCTGGAGTCATAACCAAGTGACCCTGTTGACTTACCTCTGGAAGACATCACGGACTCCCTGCTCACTAGCTCCAATGTACTTACTCAGAAGCTCAGGCCCCTAGAGAGGTAATATCCTGTGTCAGTGAAGATACAGGTTGCTCTGATTAAGAAAGACTGCCAGAGCCAAAGCCCAGTACCTTGATGCTGATGAAGTTCATACCACTGTCTTTGGCCACAGCCCTGGCCAGCAGGGTCTTCCCTGTACCAGGAGCTCCATACAGCAATATTCCTGAGCGATGGCGGATAGGAAGATTGGAGAACAGGATTGGATACTGCAACACACCAAAGACTCAATCAATTACCAAGGATTTACATAGTGTTGTATTATTATTACTGTCACTCATTATTAGGCCAATATAACATTAATTAAGGGTTACAAAATGTGGCCAATATAACTGTGAAGAACATTACGCATAAGAGTGAATACACCACTGCATAAAGTGCATGTTCTTCTTTAAAAAAGAAAAGAAAAAAAGAAGCCGTCTTAAATGTAGTTACTTGTACATGTTTCTGGCCTGAAGGCCCCAATTTCCATGACCTGCTCCTGGCCAAATAAAATAGCAGCAGAGAGATCTAAGACTAAGAGCTGATCAAAACCCTTAAGACCTTTAATAGCATATTGTTGCCAAAATCAATCATAATTATGGTGTTGACATAATTGGTATTGAATGATAAATGCACTGCCATCACATTTAATTTTATGATTGTATTTTCCCTTCTGTTCCTCCTGTATGACAGTGGTGCTTCCATCTGACTGAAAACATACCGGTTTGTCTTATTAGTCATGTTGACACTGACCTTAGCGGGGAGCAGTATGGTATCCATTAGTTGCTGTTGCACTTCTCTCAGCCCCCCCACCCTCTCCAGCCCAACTCCACTTGGGGTGTGGAGGTCTACACCCCACAGCGAGAGAGGCGTGAACTCCTTGAGAGCCTGCACAAAGTCCCTCCACGACAGACACACACCTGAGGGATAAATAAATAAACTAGCATTAACTAGATCAGAGACATGAAGCAAAGGGCTTAAAGAACATCTGGAAATCAACAACATTTAATTAATTATTGTATAATTTGAGTGTAATCAAAATGTTTGGTACCCTGGTCACTGTGCCCTCCTTGTACAGTGTTGGCATGGACAGCCCGCTCCAACACTAGTAAAAGGTCCTGGGGCGTGTATCCCTGTGTCTCCTTGGCAACAGCTGCCAGGTCTAGAGTCTGTAAGGTCTCAACAGATATGCTGGTTTTTCTGAGAATCAGGCGGTGCAGGATTTCAGCTCTTTGAGCCTACAAACAATAGCAAACAAGAAAGCTGTTGGTTTACGTGTGTGTGTGTGTGTGTGTGGGTGCGTGCGTGCGTGCGTGCTGACCTGGTCTGATGGCTGGATGTGTACAAAGCCCTGGATGAAGTGGGACCCCTGCATCTCGGTCAGGGAGGGGTGCAGGGAATGCTCACTCTGACTGGTGATGATCAGACACACCAGACTGGAGTGAACCAGGACCTTATCCACAACATCTTTTAGACCTGCAGCCACAAACAGACAAGAGGAGTCAGCATCAAGGCCTGTGGTAATGACCAATCCTACCCGTGGACATACATGAACACAGACATCCCCTCACCCCCGACACACAAATACAAAATAAAGAATTCATGGTTTACTCTGTGCAATGTGCTGTTGCAGCAGCGCCTCAGCACCATGCTCATGCTCTGGTGAGTTTGGTGCCCCAGTCACATGGTCCAGGTCATCAAGCAGAACAACTGATGGCTGCCTCCACTCCGCCTGTTCAAAAATATCCTGCAGCATCTGTCTCACTGTTTCTGACCTTTTGCCTGAGAAAAAGAAGAAGAAAAAGAAGAAAAAAAATACAATTTCTATGATAAATACATTCAACTAGATATATTCGATACACAGTATCTACATGCCCAACTACAACGTATCTACCTTGTAGTTTTTTGCAGTCTACCAGCTCAACATGTGTATCCAGATCTTCTCGAGCTTTTCTACAAAGGGCTCGGGATAGAGTGCTCTTTCCACTTCCCTGTGAGGATTGTAAGAGACAGAGATGAAGTAAGTTACATGGTTTTACTGTCTGATTAATTCAGCACGTCAAAATGATTGTAGATATTTTAATTTACTCTCTGTAAAGTGTAGAAACGTGCTGTGAGCAGTTTTATTATGATGGTTATATTAACAGCTACCTTAGCACCAGTGATGAGTAGAGCTCCTCCCTGGAGTCCCAGTCCAGTTGTGCCAAGCTCTCTATAGAGGGGACTACCCAGAAGGCTGTGGGAGATGAAGTCAGATCCAGTCCTACTAAGCTCATCAATCCCACTGGGGACAGACACAATTAGTGGAGTGAGAGATGTAGAGAGAAATAAATGATAACAAAAGATCCATGTTTAAACCACACATGGGCTCACAAATAGCTCTACGCTTACCCTAGAATACTGAGGGAGGGAAGCTCTGGGTCGGGCGTTCCAGTTGTAGAATTCACAGCTGGCAATGGTTCTCGGTCGACCTGTAGGTGACACGTAGTGTGAGCTTTTTGAAACCCAGAAGTTTTGAGATATTCAGTTTTTATCAATCACCTGCATGCAGAAATCAGTTTTTATTACAGAATACTAATGAACAATCAACATGACATGCATGCTTGTACCTGTATGTTTTCCTTCTGGATAACAGCAGATGTGAGTGAAAACAGCTGGTCTGGAGGGTCACTCTCTGGTTCCGGTTTCAGTACCGTTAAGGAAAACTCTAACTTTGCTACAAATAAGAAAAAAGATGGTAGAACATTGAATGCAGCTGAAAGTATTGTAATTGAATAGAAATGCCATTGGTGGATTTACAATAGTGTGTAGAAGAGGAAAACAAATGAATCACCATCAGTTCCATGTAGGAGGATGGTGCCAGACCGTGCAGTCAGACAGGCTAAAGGTTCATGACTCTGAGTGTGGAGCCAACCGAGGAAAGCTGTCTGGATCTCTTCGTCGTCCTCCTCGAGCTGGAGAGAAAATGTCAAATTTCACATGGACATAAGAGATAGAAGTAGTTTAAATTATATGGAGCTTTGACAATTTACCATTTTGAGGACTAACGGTTGAATAAATCACATGAAAACAAATCTCTAGCACCATACTGTAGTCACATATGGTTACTTCAGCACTCACCAGTGGTATGAGAGGCTTAAGACGAATAGAGGAGGCTACTTTGATAGTTGATTTGACTGGCTTGATTCTAACTGTTGAATGTGGGATGATATTCAACCTGAAGGCCAGGGCCTGTGGGATCTGAAAATCACAATAAATACATGAGATATGACCGCATATACAAAAGCAGAGGGCTGAGCTAGTTAAAGTACCATAATTAATCTTCGGTTAGAGTGGATAAATAAACAGCAAGCACACTCACCCATACTCTTCCACTATGGATTTCTCCCTTGCTGGGACTCCTTTCCTTGCATGCTAGCTTCTCAGTATCATGGCACACCACCCTGACCACTGTAGCTTTCTCTTCTTTCACCTCCTCTCCTCCCGCAACTTTAGTAACACCTGCATGCTTCTTTTTCTCCATAGCCTGCTTGGCTTTGTCCCTTGATTCTTTAGGAGAGAGAACTTTGGAGAGCAGGCCATAAGTCACCAGTGACTGACCTCCAGTTGGCCCAGCATTCAACCCCCGGCTCCAAGGAAATAAATGAATAACGGCAGTTGCAATATGGCTTATAGTGCAAAGGGAGTCTGGAGGTGCACCGCACACTCTGTAGAGAGAGTCAGTGAAGAGGACAGGGACCTCAGGTAAAGGTGGTAGCTCTTTAACTGGGTCATAAGCACCTTTTATCATATAGCGTAGCAGGCTCTTCAGATCAGCTATGCCCCCCCACTGGTGGATTTGAGGCACATGGGAGGTACTTTCCAGTGACGGTCCTGAGGGGTTCGAAAGATCCATATTTTGCTGTCTGTTAAAATGCTGTTTCTTGCTGTTTCTCACTGGAGAACCAATGAGCTGGCCAATTCCAGCACGGTTCTTTGGAGAGACCACTAGTTCTGTGAACTGCTCCAAGCGACCATAAGGCACAGATGGTGAAAGCGATGCTGCAGTTAAGAACAATACATACTGTGTTATCAATACTGTCCCTGGTAAAGACCAATAGATCAAATGTAAACAAAAGGAGCTGAACAAACACTTTAATACGTAAGCGTGACTAGTTGAAACCATGTCGTCTTAAGATTATGTAGTAACAAAAGATAGTAATTATTGGATTAACTCTGACCTATTTGGATGTAGATGGCAGTGTGGCTGCCCACCCACACAGGAAACACGGCATCTTGAAAAACAACTCTGATCTGATCCAACAGCTGCTGTTCCAGTGCAGCACTGTGGAGCTCCTGGAGGTGTCAGTCACCAAAAACAGACAATAAAATATTGTTTGATGTGAATTTGGGTTTGCAAGCCTATCCCTGGTGTATTATTTTGTAGTGGGAGGATTGCCAGACACAAACGTATATATACACTCACAGTACATTAATTTTTTCACCATGAAGACATTAGGTTACTGATGTTACTAATTGAGTTACTATGCTCACCCACCAAGATTTCCCAGTCATCAGATGACAGTGGCTCCACAAATACTTGATGCACCGATGAGACTTGGTGACATGGTCTCAGGAAGCCCTGAGTGAAACGACACAACAACTCAGTCACAAACACCTAGTCAGCCTAAACGGAACTGACAATTACATTAAGCTGTCAAAAGACTGCCAGCATGTGTCATGTAGAGATTACAGTAAATTATGGTAGTAAATAGAGCACAGAAAAAAATGATTATTCTGAAGCCGTACCTGCTCCCCGTCGCGCAGGCCAAGCTTTTCTCCCAGTTGTCGACACAGTTCCACTTTATGGCTGTCCAGGCTGCAGGAGGTTCTGTTTTGAGTCCAGCTGAGGAACACTGGAGAGCCATGGCCCCAGGACAACTCCAACGCCTGGTTCTGCCCAGAGACACACAAAGTTGTTGCTGTTGTATTTTTTTGATTGCCATGGTACTTTATTTATAAACGACTGCATCATAATCGTCCTGCTTTTGAGGTAATTTAAGTTGTTTTACACAGCTTCAATTAAAGAGCTGGTACTAGTTTGATTCCTGTGTAAATATGTCAAAATGGAAGAGGGCAGATCCTATAATTCTCCACACCACCCAGCCAAACAGACGAGGAGGAAGGCTTGTACAATTGTCATGAAAACGCTCTGATCTACACTCATTCACATTATATTACACAACATCATCTGAAATATAGTGTTCTTTGGAATTATACAGTGAAAACGGGATAGAAAACCAAGCAGAATGTATAATAATGCTCACCAGAGCACTCTCCTGGTCCATCTACAATATTACGTTTTGTCACCACCAAGTGAGAATTTAAGGAACTACTAAAAATGTATTAGGGAAAAGTATTTCCTATCTGCTTCTTGTTACTGTTACCTGAATTGTTATTAAACCCAAGCAGAAACCATGTGGATTCCCTCTCCCAATATTACTGCTGCCAACACGCAACTCTTTCTTGTGTTATTGATGACAGATGCATTTTTTCTGTCTGACATATAACTAATACCTACACTACCGTTCAGAAGTTTGGAGTCACCCAGACAATTTCGTGTTTTCCATGAAAACTCAAACTTTTATTTATCAAATGAGTTGCAAAATGAATAGAAAATATAGTCTAGACATTGACAAGGTTAGCAATAATGATTTATATTTGAAATATTAATATCTTCAAACTTTGCTTTCATCAAAGAATGCTCCATTTGCAGCAGTTTTATAGCTTCTCTCACTAGCATAACTGTTTTCAGCTGTGCTAACATAATTGCACAATGGTTTTCAAGGGTGTTCTAATCATCCATTAGTCTTCTAAGAACACAATGTACCATTAGAACACTGGAGTGATAGTTGCTGGAAATGGGCCTCTATACACCTATGTAGATATTTCATTAAAAACCAGACGTGTCCACCTAGAATAGTCATTTACCACATTAACAATGTATAGAGTGTATTTCTGATTAATTTAATGTCATCTTCATTGAAAAAAAGTGAAAAATAATGACATTTCTAAGTGACTCCAAACTTTTTAACGGTAGTGTACGTATATATCCAATACTCTGAAAGGTCTCTCAGAAGATGTCTTCGGCAGAGCATGTCATGTGTCACTAAAAACGTAATCCAAGTGAGCACGTTGGTATGAGACCAGCCTAAAGTCATTTTGTAAAGTACACTTTTGACAGCAGCATTAATTCAGTAATGTGATATAAATAAGATTGTTTCAAACACACCTTCACTCACGCAAGAAACATCCCTTTTGAAAACAGGCCGATATTTTTTTCCTTGAAGATTGTTTCAACAAACTTAACTTACACTACTGGTCTCTGCTAGCTAGCTAACTTACCTCGTTCAGAGAAAGATGCGATATCAACTTTGAGGAGAGATGAAGAAAGCAGTTTTTTGTGTTGTTAAAAACAACAGTTACGGGTTGAATGCCCTGATTACTAAACATGATTGTCACATAGCCCGACTAGCTATGCTAAGCAGGTTACTCTGCTAACGTTAAAGGTGCAACAAAGCCGATCGATGTGCTCTTGGTGCCTCGCGAACGTTAGACCAAAGCAGCTGACATCGACTACGTTTCAAAATAAGATATTTAACATGAACGCGCAATCGATGCCTGAGTATTCGAAAGAGAACGAGCTCTTATTTTGAATTGTATTAACCGGAAATACATTTCTAGAAACATGGCGGCACCCGTCAACAACAGATCAGACTGTTGGGCCGTCCCAGATGTTTATAAACACCACGAACAGCAAAAGATATGCATTTCTAGACCTAAATATAGAGATGGAAGAAAAGATAAAGCTGTTAAGGTAAGAATGTGCTCAATATAAGTCATACAAACACTCGCTATGAGACGCTGCAACTCTTCTGGAAGGTGACGTAGTCAGACAATACAGACAAATCCTAGTGTGGCTCACAGTGGAGTATATGTCATCGTATTTGTCTTGTGCATCATCAGGTGTACACCATCAATTTGGAGTCCTGTTACCTGATGGTCCAAGGGGTCCCGGCCATTGGGGTGATGACAGAGCTGATCCAACGGTGTGCCCTGTACGGACCTGTGGAGGAGTACAGGCCCCTGGACGAGTACCCTGCTGAGGAATTCACGGAGGTCTACCTGGTCAAGTTCCAGAAACTCACCAGCGCCAGGTACAGGGTGTTACTGATGTCCCTCGTTCTTTATACTGTACTGGCAACGTTGAATAGACTAGCTAAATAACTTGGCTTTAAACTTTTTGTTTCAGAGCAGCCAAACGACACATGGATGAGAAGAGTTTCTACGGCGGTGTGCTGCATGTGTGCTACGTCCCAGAATATGAGACCGTGGAAGACACTCGACTAAAGCTTCAAGACAGGAGGAGATATGTAATCCGAACTGTTCAGAATAAAGGTACAAGTTAACATCATACATATACTTACACTTAAAGAAAACAGCAATAAACTCATGTGATATTAGTAGATACGTTGTATACATACTAGCATGTTCTACTACTTTTTAATGCAGTTTCTATTTGAAGAAACTCGGATCCTTTATTTAACTAAATGTTTTATTTAGTTTTTATAGTTGGAATGACAAATAAACTTGAACTTGAACTGTGTTCTTTTCTCTTATATTGTTTCAAAGCAAGAGAAAGGAAACAGGAGGAGGCCGTAAACAAGGAGACCACGTCGTCAAACACAGCAACCACATCAGAGACGGTCATCCCCAGACATGATAAAACCTCTGACAATGATAATACAGAGAAGACTTCAAACATCAGCCACTATTTAGACTTTCCTCTACTGCCATTACCTCCCCAGGAATATGATTACTACTGGCATAAAAATTACCATGGGACAGTACCAATAGAGGACAAAATGGGGACATTACATAATGCCGTCATTGAAACAAAACAGCAGCAAGGACACAGTTCAAGCTCCAGCCAAACCTCTTCAGACAGAGACACAGAACACAGACTGACCCCAAGTCAGTCTTCTGCGGTAGTCAGATTTGTCCCCAGAACCACACACTTGGAGAACAGGAAACCCAAGATGGAAGATGCAGCGGAGCACTCAGCAACTGATGTTACTAGAAACAATGAGCCACTTATTGGGCCAAAGCTACCAGAACCTCCCAAACTGAACATGGAGGATGAGTCCCTAAACAGAACTGTAAGCCTGATCCGGAACACAATGAAACAGGTATCCAGTATAATATGATTTTTTGAATGAAAATCAGAATACAATTTGATTCTTCACTGTAGCTTTAATTCCTTTATTTGTGTCAGTAAAATCAGTGTTGTCATTGTTCTCAGGTGGAATCCTTTCCTGGCCTCAAACCAGTAGAGAAAAAGCTGAAACCACGTCGTCGGATTTGATCTAACGAGCTGCCTTAATACTGGAGTTTCTGCAGAGATTACTGCTATTTCTTTGGAATAATACCCTTCAAACTGTTTCCCTTGGCAGATTGCTTTTATTTACAAATGTTGCACCACAATTTGAACAGCTATTACATTTTTATGAAAGAATATATTTCTGAAACGGCACATGAATGTGATTTCTTCATTATTTCAGTTCTTGAAATACATGCTGCTCAAATGTTTCAATTCTCTGAAAAATAGAGTGAAAGATATTATATAATTATTTCTAATGTAGAAATTGAAGTTATTCTAGTTATTCCAAAGCATTTGTATTTGTGATTACCATGGGGTCAGGGAGGCAAGTTCCAAAAACCTCAAGTAATAGATTATCCTCTCTCACTGAGTGTTCAAAGTCAGTGAGAGACAGTCTGCCATCGTGGTCATGGTCCTGCGAAAATATAAAATGTTTCCATAAATTAGTCAGATATGTGCATCTAAGATTGTTTTTACTTATTTCCCTCAAACACTAACATGTTACATTTGTTTGTAGGAGCAGAGAACATATGCAGAGATAAATCAAACCAATAGGCCAGCAGCATTCATCCCCTTACCATCTTCTTCAGTGTCATCTCCACCAGGTCTTTGATTCCTTCGTCAGGGTCTTCCTCAGTGGACAGTCTGTGAAAGCTGTCCTTCATCATGTGAAACATCTCCTCTCTGGAGATGTTGTTATCGCCATTGAAGTCATACACATAAAAGCAGTCTGAGCCATGCAAAAAGGGAATTTATTACCTCAAAAGCTTGTAAAGAAAAATATTTTTTTATTGCATGGTGTAAGGTTGAGAGCTTACGTTTTATTCTCTCATCCACGGTCCCTCGAAGAAAAACAGACAGTCCCTCAATCCATTCTTTTGTATTGACAACGCCGTCATTGTCTTTGTCAAATGTCCTGAAGACTGGGGAACGGATACTAATCAGAAACCCTCAGAACCCGGTCAGGTTAAAAAACACTGGTGCTCATCCAAATATGAAGTATTTGTCCTTCTGTCCACTTGTAATATAATATATTACAATGTGAAACAGACGGATTACCTCTGTCCACCATAGTGTCGTTGGTTATCCCAAAGATGTTGTGCAGTATGCTCCTGAACTTCCCTCTCTCCAGGCCGGTCGCTGCTCTTCCGGGACTAGTTGGCTCACCCAGGAGCGCGTTAAACTCGACGATAAGACACTCCACCTCGGTCTGATTGACTGGAATCATTTAAATAGTGGCAGATATTTCACAGTCCATTTCATAAGCTGGGTGGCATTTTGTTAGAGTTGCATGGAAGCCAAAACAATGACACGCACCGAGGCGGCACCATGTTACATGACAGTGTACATGACAGTTACCAAACATGTTTCGTGTGAACTTTAATATTTTGATGAGTGGTTAGCCGAAGAGGAACTTCAGGTGGACGTCATGCTACCATAGATAAGAAAGACATTGAGACCTATGAAATGTTGCGCGACGAAAAAAAGCTCCCTTCAAAGCTACTGCCACCAAATCTAAATGAAAGACAGCGTTGGAATGATAATAATAATAATAATATCCTTCTGGAGAAGGCACTTCACCACCGAGCCACCGGCAAAGAGAGCAAGAGTGGTCGGAACCGATATCATCAGAGACGAAGGGGACATGAGAAACGTTTTCCACGGATCTCCATTGTAATGGAGATATCAAAATCAACATGAACAACGTGTAGTAGCAAGTGTATTGTCATTTGTGTTATTTTAATGGACACTTTTATAAAAGGAGCAATGTGAATGAATGAGATGGTGCGAGATCTAGCTAAGCTAACAAACGTGATGTTCCCAATGCTGTTTGTCTGTTGCATAGCAACAGACCCACACACAGGGACTATTTTCTCTCGGCTACTGAAATGCGATACACAACGTTTGGTGGCTACAACTATTTTGGACTGAAAGGCAGCTTACTATTTACTTAGGCTACTGTTTATAATGTCGCTGGCAACCGTATTATAAAAGCAATAAGGTCCTCGAGGTAGGACTATCGTACAATAATGTCCGGTTCAAGGGTGTTGTTAGACCTGACGCGTGGTGGAGGCCCGTCGGGGACCTTATTGCTTAAGTAAGATCCGTGTTTGAGCGAATATACTCACAGTGCTCCACTTGTTTTGAGATGGTTTCAGCGAGGCTCTTCATCGACCTTCTCTTCATCGCAGACATATCTGAAATTTTTTTAAAGACTTGACGTCCGGTCAGAGGCAAATCGTCGTGACTGGTGATGTTGACATCAGGTCGCCATGGCAACCACGCGGCAGAACAGAAAACCCTTGTGTTGGTCAAGAATTGGAGAGGGAGGAAGCCCACGCTTCCTCCCTCTCCAATTCTTGACCAATAGTCCAAATACATGCAACTCAGGTTAATTGGACTCTAAATTGCCCGTGTGAAAGTGAGCGTGCATGTTGTGTCTATATGTGCACTGCGATAGGTGACCTTCAGAGTGAACCCAATGTCAGCTGGGAGCTCCAGAGCCCCACGACTCTGAATAGTCTAAGCTGTTCGGATAATGAATGGAATGAGCTGTGATTCCATTAAAAAAGGTTAAGTCAACAGTGTGTGTTTGGCTAAGGTTAAGACTATCAGGGAGCTAATATGATTGGTTCAGCATTGGAGATTGTAAATAAAACATAAATAAAACATTTTAATCAGGATAAAAGTTTATTAACAAGGTCTGACCGGTTACATCGCGATACTGAGCTTTGGGCTAGTAACCAGGATTTTATATATAGAAAGATCATTTGATGCTTTAACCATTATCAATGTATACAATAATTAATCTACTACAAGAATGAATCACGGCCTTTAATTGTGACCCATGTGTACTTTTCCAAGGACAGATTTGCCCTTTTGTCCCACAGAAAACTGGATATTTCATCCGTGCCTATAACTCTCATGAAGTCATGCCAACCGACTCTCTTCTTAACACATTTTTTGTGTTCAAACTCATTTCATCTGTGTGTACAGCCATGTGTTTCGTCATCAAATTATTTCGACTGAACTTCTTCCCGCACACTGTGCATGTGTAAGGTTTCTCTCCTGTATGGATTCTCGTATGTACGTTCAAATTGCCCACATGGCGGAACTCTTTTCCACAAATCCTGCAACGGTATGGTTTCTCCTCCGTGTGAATCCTCATGTGCACAGTCACACTGTTGCCATGTCGAAACTCTTTACCACACACCTCACAGATGAACAGTTTATCACTGGTGTGGATTTGTGTGTGTGTGACCAAATGTGCGCTGTGGCTGAATTCTTTGCCACAGAAACGACAGCAGTATGATCTGCTTCTGCTCTTTGTCTCTTTATTTGGTGGAGTTGGGCTGTGTGGTTTGCAACTTTTAGTCAGCTGCTTTCTCCCTGTGGGGCTATGTGTGTGGGCTTTACCGATGCTGTAGCCTGTAAGCGTTGCTCGACCCAACTCAGGCTCCATGTTATTCAGAGTCACAGAACAATCTGGCAAAAGAGTCCAATATTCACTGCTTGACTGAGCATTTCCCTCAACCAATACAGGCTTTCTGTCTTCATTGCCTGTGTCATGAGTCTGTAACTCAGTCATGTCTGAGTAAATGCAACTTGTCATGTAGGTGGGCGTCACTTTCACAGTGTCGATATCAGAGTCCTCCATATCCGGACTGCTCCATGGCTGTTCCTGTTTGATTGCTGCAGGCTCTGGGACCAGCAGGCCAGAGTCATCCTGGTCCACACTGGGGTTGTTTTGGCAGCTTGCGGGACTCCACTCGCACTCAAAGTGTCTCTGTTCATGTGCACAGACCTGTGGGGTGTCTGTTGAGAGGAAAAGGTGAGAACGTTGCTTCAACTCGGTTTGCCACCTTTCATTTCAGCATGTTATTATCAATAACATGTCTGATTTGCATGAAAGAGAGATGAGCTATAGAGGGAGTCCACTTCCAAAACGCTATACTTTCATAATTCTTTGACTTAATGTTTGAGTAGGCATCCTGATGGCCGAGGGGTTTAAGATGCCGACCATGCAATCGCAACGACCCCGGCTTGAGTTTGTGCAGGGGCATTTTTTGCATATGTCACCCATCTCTGCCCTGATTTCTCTCAGCTCTCTTTGTTTCGAATGGGTTCTAAATTGCAGAGATTATGAGTGTATTGTGTATTTATCTTTGATAAAGGTAAACATTTGGTAATGGGCAAGCTTTTTGGACTCCACTACAGTAATACTTATTATGACCCTTTAATAACTGCATGTCAAAGTTCATGGAACTGCACATGTTTTATCTCAGACAACTGCGTTAACTTATAGCCATACTTTCCCACTGATTTAGCATCACAATGATTTGGCCTACACACTTATAGCGTTTTCCAGTGTATCAGGTATACACATCGCTAGGATCACCTTTCACATATGCAGTGGGATTCCGTGGGAGCTCCGTAAAGAGACTTTTAACACTGATTTAGGCGTAACAGAAGTAGGAAAACAGACAAACCGTCATTGTGTACATGCACTTCTTGTTTAAGTCCATGATGGTCAGCAGCTTCTTCCTCGCGCTCAGTTATCGTCCTCTGCACTGCAGAGAAGATCTCCTCCGCAGCCGCACTGAGCCGCTCGCGGATGAACAACCTCAACAGCTGCATCTGGGACATTTTAATCAACTTTCAACGCTCACCGACGACCATACACCCTGTCGGCTTGTGTCAAACTCAAATTGGCAATACCGTATAATGAGGCGACTACATCCGGATTCAATCACAAAATAAAAGTAATATTGCGCGACAGTTGTTTTGGAAATCCGTGGTGTACATGGTTATTGATTATGTTATTTTACAAGGTATATGCATATCTATAAACCCATAACTGAATGGGTAAAGTACGCAACTGCAAAGCAAAGGTATTCTGGTTACCTCAAATTAGAAAATAGCATTTAAATTAGTAAATACAAATACAGGATCCAGAATGACCCTTTATCGGGTACATTGAGAGCCCCCTCTACGATCAATAGCGGATCATGCTCGAGGCTCTTAGTGTTAATGTAAATACATAATTAGTGTTAATGTAAATACATAACGTACAGATCTACGGGGAATGACTCAAGGTCCAGTAACATAATAGTAAGCATTACCTTGAATAAGCAAAGCATAGCATGGTCTGGTCTGGTGTCAAGTCATGAACAAAGTTGTAACATATGTGCCCTTATTTTAAAAGAGATTCCTGAATTGCACATGTTAAAGCTTTAAAACGCCAGACTCAAAACACTTTATTTCCAAAAGGCTCCACTTCCGGTGTCATTCCATCTTGAAGTAGGAATGTTAAGATCGCCATCTGCTGTACAGGAGTCCAAACCCTTATGGTCAGTGCTGTACTCCACTGCCTGTGGAGGATGAGTGGGAGGATGGACATGTAGAACAGTTTGTTTTGATGTTTAAAAAGCAAGGTTACATTTCAGGACATAGCCTTCTCTTCTCGTGCTCTTGACTTTAGTCTGCAGTGTCCCTTCTGTAATTTGAGTAATTATAACGTCTGACCACAAGGTGGTAGTCAGGTAATCCATTAAAAGGGGAAACATGAATACATGCAACTACAGAGCCTTTTTTTGTACTATCAAATTATAGTAATGACACCTAAAAATAAAATAATTACAATTATCAGACTAATCAGAAGACAAGGGAATATAGGTGTATTCTTCTGGCATGTTCAAAAGAGTTTAAGAGGTCCGGGGAAAAAAACTTCAATACATGGCTACTTGAAATTATGTATCTAATTGATGTATCTAATTGATGTAATATATTATAAATACATTGAAGAATAACACTGTGTGATTCATCAGTTCAGGTTTCATATTTTATTGATAAACTACAATGGATTACAACACCTTTGTCAAGACAACCAAAAACATACAAATAAAACATAAAATAATTCTGATCAACGGCATTAATTCCCAATACTGCACCACTACGACTTCTGTTTGTGTGTTTGTGTGTATTGTGTATATGAAAAACAGAAAGAGTTGACAAAGAGGTTAAATGTGCTGATGCTGTCCTTTCAGTCCCAACGATTATTTGAACGAGTGTTTGTATGCAAGGTGGGTTTGTTTCTGAGTCACTCAGGCCGCTGTGCAAGGTTAGTTCTGATTGATAGCATTGCTTCAACCCAGTGGTTTGGCTTTTCGATCATGGAGGTCCACACAGTGACCTCCTCTTCTGTGGAGTCCATCCAGCTGACAGCCTCCCCATAACTCTGACCTGCCATTTAAAAACACACCATTATTCATTATTTAAGTTGAAGAGATTACCACAGAAATCCTCACCGCAATCCACACACCAATGAATGGTGCACCTCTTAATATTCAGCAATATGTGGATATTTAGCAATACACGGTAACACTGGTAACCTAGAAATGACCCCGCTCTGATGACAAGACCATCTGAAATGCCTGAAATGCCAACTGGAAAAAATGCAATGCAATGTGAAGCACTGGATGGGGATACTGTCACCACCAGACCACTCCAAAAAGACCCCTGTAGAAGAAGCATGAGATGTCAAGGGACCCATGAGATAGCATTGATTCTCTAATGACTGCTCAGGAGATGCTCAAGCTTTATTCATGACCTTACACACCTTTAGTTGTACTGAGTCGACAGTCACGTATTGACTTATAGAAGACAGCCCAAGATAAACATGAGTGAGTTCATTTAAAAAGCACCGGAACTGAGAGTGACTTGATAAGAGGTAAGATAAGAGTCTCCGTAGAGACCAGGCTCCACAAGGACCACAGTACAGGAGAACAAACACTGTCCCTAATCACCAATACTTTCAGAACAAGGTAAAGAAAGGAACATTGTTCCCCTATCTGGTTGCTTATTGTATCATCCGTCCCAGAATGCTTCACTGAAACTGGAAAGAGCCTCAACAAATGGGTGAAAATGTTCTTTTGTATGTGTACTCATACTGAAACCAGCAAAAACACACACACACATGGTATCAATATTTGCATAAAAACAGGATCTGTGTGATTTTGAGCATGAGTCAATGTGAATGTCATTTAGTGTGAAGACACCCACCAGTTCCACAGCTCAGACGAATCCCTCCTAGGACGTGCGACTTTAACCCCTCGCGCTGCCAGACAGTCAGCTCAGCGCATGCCTCCCTCAGGTCGCTGGAGTGGAAGCCATCATAGACCATGGTATGGTTGAAGGTAGGGCTGAAGGAGCGCTTCACCACCCGCGTCTTCTGGCCGCTTTGCCGACTGGCATCTGGGAGTATATAGCTTGAGGTGTAGATAAGGATTAGGAGACAATAAATTCAGATTTGAACCAGGATTCAGTTATGTATTGACATTGTGAGTATATATATATATATATATTTGAACACACAACATCATACTATGCAGACTATAATGTTGTGTGTTAAAACCTTTAATTTACACAGTAAATAAATAGTCATAAATATGCATGTGAAGGTGGAGATTTCAAACTTATGAATGAGTATACATCAATATTTTTCTACAAATTAAACGGCTATAAAACTGCCAGGATAGATAACTGATTATCAGGAAACATGTTGCAGAGCTGACACACCTTCTGACAAAGGAGTCTATCGCCCCCCCTTTGTTGGTCAGGAGGCCTTGAGCCTCCCGAAGCCAGATGTGAAGCTCTCCTGTCAGAGGCAGTCCACCACCTTAAAACACACATAATGTATGAGACACACGTGATTACGGTGGGACATGACTTTCATCTATTATGTATGTGCTCTGCTCACCCTCAAATCCGTCCGGGATGAACTTAATAGAGAGCAAGATGAGCCCACGGCTGCTAATGGAGTCTGGATTCAAATGAATCTGTAATGGGGGTGAGAAAAGAGAACACGACACAGGAAGCGAGAGAAAGAAAAAGCCAGGGAGAGGGAGGCAGACGTGTGGAAGCAGGAAAAGATTAAGGTTACATAAAAACGTCGTTGAAATTCACAGCATGTCTTCCTCTCCCTTCAGCTCCTCCAGACACAAAAGACACTCCTTGTACTCTGTCTCTGACAAAGCTGCCAAACTGCACTACTAAACAAATATAGACAAGTAAATATAATATTTAATATTATTTAGATAATAAGTATTCATGCTCACATGCTAATTGATTTTACATAACTGTATTTGAAGGCAAATAATGTATCCCTACCCGTGGCTGCAGGTCCTGCCACAGTGGCAGAGAGCACGTCCAGTCCCAGAGGCCCAGAGACACCTCCACCTCCCCCAGGAACACGTTTCTGCTCAGGGGCTCAGCGTGCCACACTGACAGATTCAAGGTCCGGCTCCGCAGCTCTCCAATCCGCACTTTATACTACAACATCAGGGCCAGAATCAGGCAGGCCGCACATGAAAGGAGCATATACTCTGCCACCATAAGCTACAACATGTAAACTTAAACTCTGGTAATTTTTTGATGCGTCTTGGTTACTGGAGAAATAAAAGACTGCTGTGCATGTTGGAGGACACTTGGAAGAGAGGCAGAGGGACAGATGGGAGATGGTGATGATGATAATGATAATGTATAAATGAGAGAGTGTCTCACTCGGAGCGTCTGATCATAGACTGGGTTTAGTGTGTTCTTCTTCACTGCAGTTTTCTTCTTACTGTGATTCGACTTGTCCGGCAAGAGATAGGTTTTAACGTATCTGTGAAAAAAACGCACACACATGTACCTTTATGCCTGGTTCTGTATGTGACGTTGTTGCTGCAAGGTGCACATTCACACATTCACCGTCACTTACGGGTCAGAGCGATTCTTGCGTGCTGAAGCGATTTCCTCACAGCGATACACTTTGACGTGCAGCTCCTCCTTCTGGGTGTCGTAAACCAATGAGAATTGGATACGGCCCCTCACCTCCACCGTTCCAAAATCGCCTGAGCTGAACAGACTCATCATGCTTCCACTGAGCTGTAACACACGCAGAACAGAGATCAGATCCTACGACATTGTCTGCAGCTGAGTCATCCTGCTTCGCTAGATAGCCAATTAATGAAATGTGTTTGTGCGTGCGTGTGTGTGCGCGTGCGTGTGTGCGTGCGGGTGTGTGTGTGTGTGGGTGTGTGCGTGCGTGCGTGCGTGCGTGCGTGTGTGCGTGCGTGTGTGTACCGTGTAGCCCGATTGAAGGCTGCCGGTGGAGCTGCTGGTTTTCAGAGACGCTTGTTCCAGCTCTGTCATGCAGCTGCTCAGAGACTCGGTGTCCCCGTTGTGACTGGTGAAGTCTTCCTAAACACACATGCACACACACACACACACGCACACACACACACACACACACACACACACACACACACACACACACACACACACACACACACACACACACACACACACACATTATTCTCAGATACAGCATCACTAATGATCATCCTGCCTCTGTGGCCCTACTGATGCCCCCCTGAAGGTTTCTTTCCTTTTTTCCCTGTGAAAGGGTTTTTTCTATTTGTTGGGGAGTTCCTGATCCGATGTGAGGTCCTGGGACAGGGATGTCATATCTGTACATATTGTAAAGCCCTCTGAGGCAAATTTGTGATATTGGGCTATATAAAATAAACTGAATTGAATTGAATCATCAACCAATCCATCAACAACAAAAAAGGCGAAAGGTGCGATTTATTTAGACATTAATAAAATTCACCTCAGGTTCCTCTGAGTGGCCATTACTTCTCCTGTCGCACTCTATGAGACAAATGCATTGAGAATGACTTCATAATGACACTCAGAGAGAGACAAAAATGACACTGAGCGACACACTTTCATACCTTTGGATGAAGAGAAACTATTTATATGCTGGAGACCCTGGAATTGAAGATGATTATTCATAATTAGATGATTTGTATTTCAAGTATTGAATAAGGAAAGAAACATGCACACACAGACCTGTACCACAGGAATGTTTGTTCTGGGTGTGGGTACAGGTTTAAAACTTCCTTGACTCCTGAAAAACAAAATAAGATATTGGAAAACGCAGCTCCACACAAAACAAAAGTGAGACGATTCTTCTGTGACAGACGCTAACCCTCCACTCTCCTCGTCTTTGCTGTCCTCCAGTCTTCTCTCTGCCTCAGGAGAATTGCTACTGCTGTTGGAGGTTTCCTCTCTCTCTCCATTGAATAGTCCAGCCAGGGGCACATCTGTTACCATGGCAACACACACAGAACCATCAATGGGATGTCCCTATAACAGCAAGAAAACAGCTCCAAAGTCCTGTGATAGTAACAACTGCATTAACTGAAAACTGACCTCTGTTCTTGGTCTTCCTGTGGCGCATGGTGGCGTGGACGAGCGTGGAGCCCGACGTCTGGTTGTGATGGCGTTTGCTGCGCTCGTCGTCGAACCATGATCCTGACAGGACGCGCAAACGTGCTGGATCTGTCTCTGTCTCCTGGAGGACCCTGCAGCGTTGAAGTGGGGCCAAGTTAAAAAGAAAACAAACCGGAACTATGTGAAAGTCAGTTGATGTCGGCCCACAACAAAAACTAAACAGTCACTGTCGTCACTTGTGTCATGCAAATGTATTCAATGTTTAAAAGACAAAGACATGTCCATTCTACTAATTTAAAAACAAACACTAAATTATGCTTGGAAAGTTTATATTTACATGAACAACATGTACACTTTTCTTTGATACATTTGACATCCTGATAGAAGAGCTGAAACAATTAGTCAATTAATCCATTTTGCAGAAGGTTTCTTGGAAACAATTGTGATTCATAAACAGATTAATTGTATAAGTCAATTCTCAAGCAAAAATGCAAAGTATTCTGTAGTTTTAGCTCAAATGTGAGCCTTTGTTCCATATCACTGACTCTAGGAAATTGTGATGAGACTAAATAATGAATCGATTCATAAACCAAAAAACTTGAATACAGTAATACAATTTTGTTGCCAGCTGAGGCCCCAATTTGAAGATTAATCTACACAATCATCACAAACATCAGACAAGAAGTTGATTGTTAGACCGTATTAACTTAATCAGAGATATGGGGCTCTCTGAACTTGTGCTGGTGACCAGTGATCAATAACATTTCCCAGATGCAGGAGCTGCTTGGCTCCGTAGGCAGAATACATTTTACTGTGTAGTTCTTTGACTTCCCTCACTGAGGCAAGGCTGAATTCCCAACCAGGCAAAGCGGACAGCTGCCCCTGAGCCCCAGACCCCTGAGAGCCCTCAAAAGCCCTGCAGGTTCACAGGGTTACAACTGATTTGTGGTCATTTGACTAACTGGTCGTTTGCAACCAAGACCCTTGACTCATATTGAACAGGTTCCCTGTATCAAAACCTCCATTATTTCAGCAGATTTTGAGCTTACTTTTTCAACTTTAAACTACAACATACAGACAGCAGATGAATTAGAGGAACTCATGAATAAATGTTGTGAAATTATATTTATATTTATTTGATTTAGGTAGTTTTATTTTATTTGTATTTCTCACCTGTCTGTATTTTAGAGACTAAATAACTGGACAAAACTAGCACCTAAAAAGGATAAACAGTCACCTCTGACCTTACACGTCCTTCATCAAGATGACGCAAATCCAAGTCCCGCTGTAAGACCTGCAGGATGGTGGAGTGCTCCTCTTCTGTCAGGTGGCTCAAGTCAAGAGAAGAGTCAACCCGCTCCTCCTCCATCCCTGAGTGAGAGGCAAAACCACAAACCTTAAACAACCAGACATTCATCTAATCACATTTTAAATATGCTATATATTATAGTTAAGTCAATATATGGTCTTGCTGCAGATAATTATGGCTTGTATATTGGAACATTTTGCTTGCTATTAGTGCTTCCCAACCTGTTTGTCACATGACCCCTTCTCAGACTGTTTAATTTGAATAAGTATTGAGGCCTCATGAGGTGAAAGTGTTTCTTGATCCCTCAAGTTTATCTTGTGCCTCCACATTGTTACTCAATACACTTTGAAATCATGACCCCCGTAGTTCTTGTGTCTCAGTGGGGAAGGACACATGCTATGTCAGGTAGACTATTTATGTATGCTTCAATCTTTCATCTGCTCTTGCTCTAAGTGCTCTCTACTGTAGACTCTCTAACATACTAAAATTACAAAAGGCATGAAAATGAATTTTAATAACATTATTTAAACAGTCTATCTGCTTTGACACTGAGGATAATTATGTTTAAAATGAGGAGGAGGAAAGTAAACTTCTATTATGAAATTAACTAACTTGCTGCACCACAATATAATAATGTTGGCCACTGCCCTGAGACAAGTTACCTCAAAGTAATTAACGCATGCGCAAAACGATCCTCCTTGTGAGTTTGGCAAACAGGATATTATGGAAGTGCAACACAGCTTTCACAACGTAAAACCTAAACAAACACAAAAGGAATACAATTATAATACCAGTGTGTAGTTGATGTCATACGGTGTAGGTTTTTTCTCATAATAACAATAATGTATGTTCTCTTCTACAATAATTAAATAGTTGCTGTGATAATTAAATATTATTGAAGTTTCTGGTCATGATCATTTACATGAACTTTCCCTTAAGAAAGAAAAGCAGCAGTTTCCTCACCATGAACAGCGCGAGAGAGAAGACACCTGTCGCCTCTCCTTTTGGACCAAAGGTTACGCGCTCCCGTCTCGCTTCGAGTAAATACACACAAAGACAACTCAAGCCAACACGGTTCTACCTTACGTGAGAGCCTCTGACACTTGCATCTGTGAAAAGTTAAGTGCGCAAGAGTTGTCCAGAGTGCGTTGCGTGTCGAGGTGAGTGCGCAGAGTAAACGGAGTGAACACGCCCTGGTGAGTTACTCCGCACGCAGGCTGCAGTCAGCTGGGAGGCGAGCATGAGGCGGAACAAACGGAATCTACTCAGAGGGAGAGTAGCCTACACTGTGTGCGCGTGTGTGTTTTAGATTTATGGATTGATACAGTGTGTTTGTTTGATGCTATGACACACACGCACACACACATACACACATACACACACACACACACACACGGATGTTTTAGCAAATGGCAGGGTGGAGGTGGGAAGTCGTGTTCCTCCTGGTCGCTGTCCACACCTGTTTAACACACATTTGGCTGAATACTAAAGCTGCTGCTGCTGCACCTAGGCTTACTATAGTGTAGCCTACTACACACATGTACACATGTGCAAACATCAAGATCGATGCTTGTTTTAAAGGGAGTATAGCCAGCAGCACATGAGTCCTGCCTAAACTTGAATGTGTCATGTGTGTGTTTCCTTTCTGTCATTGGAAATGTGTTGTGTGTGTTGGGGGAGGGTGCATTCAAAGTGTGAAAGACTTGTATTCAGTCCTGTCCTTTGTCAACAAACTTGGCTGATAGCCACACACTGCCCAGTTGGGAAACCTTTTTGTGTGAGTTTATTCAAGCCTGCTTAGGTCCTGGCTCAGACGGCGCTTGGTGCATCCAACCAGCCATCCCACTGCTCCCCTAAAGGCCTCCACCGGGGCTCTGTCCCTGCTGCATGCTGGGATCCTTACGACACTCATAATTAATAGGTGATTTGTATTGCAGATACTGAGTATGTCTCTGGTTGCACCCAGATTGCAGCAGAATCAGTTCACTCACTCTGTATACTGTATACAGTCTCTTACAACAATTATACCAACTCCTCATTTGAATGCCAGTAAGCACACACACACAAAGAAACAAGTATTTATTCTTAGTTTATTCTGGTTGCCAGCATTTTTAAGCATTTTCATACTAATGGCATCACAAAACAAATCAAGTTCATTTAAAACTTAACCAGCATTACAAATAAACAGGGTCACATCTCTTTTAACTGTTATTAAAGGGTTAAAGCTGCTATGTATATGATATAAACATGAGCATATTAAAGGGTTAAAGCTGCTATTTATATGATATACACATAAGCATACAAAACAGAAATTTCCTAATTTATAAAAAAAAGATTCTGAGCTATTGAAAAATCAAAACAAAAACACTCACAAATCAAAGGAGAAGTGCTAAAGCTATTTTGCAAGTAGACATTCAGTTCCTACTACTATTGCTTGGATGATTGAGTATACATTTTCCCAAAGAGATGTTTCCATAGGGTCCCCAGATAAATTATTTAACTCACTGCAAGTATATATATAAAAGATATAATATACATCAATTTTACAATTTTGGTTTCAATAAAACACTAGAAAGTTATGCAGCTCCACATGAAACACAGATGTCCTCTGAGATGATGGACAAAGTCATTCAGAGTCTCATTTTGGTCTATTTTAGGATAAAAAAGTCTAAGTGACCTTGACTGTGATGACCTTGTCTGACCTACTGTATTTAGACAGTTAAAACCGCTCACTGTATACAGCGAGTTGCTTGTTGTTTGTAACAGGACAAACAATCAATGTTCTTATGGTGGATTTAGTCACAAAGGTGATTCGCTAAGAAAATTAGAGCCTTTTTGTTTCTCATTTCTCTGATTGTATTATTACAGCCAAAATGTCCCTAGAATATAAATAATATACAAACACAGTGAACACATGCACAGACACTCATTACACAATGTGTAATATTCTGAGAAAAAGTGTCCTCTTAAAAACACACCCATCCCCCAGGGGTACACATGGGGACTAAACAAATTAATGACAGGGCCTCGGGGAAAAAAACACTCTTGTTGTCAGGACTCGATGCGTCACTGCTCCGCCGTCCTCAAGATTCGCCTGTTTGCCCTTCATACATCTTGTCTTCATTGTGGCTGCTCTCTGTATGAAGATAGGCATCATTTGGATTTGGACAGATGGTGTTTGTGATCAGAATCAAAATACAATCTATAGACTGGAATCACGCTGTACATTGGATGCTGTTGATCACTCCTGCCACCAGAGGCTGCTGTTGCACCAACAGACGGTCACTTAACTCAGTGACACAGTTGCATTTACGTGCACATACTTAAACTAATACAGTCATGCTAAATTCTCTGTTCTCTCACACCTACGTGGACAAACTCACATGGGGTCGTAGCTGCTCTGCTCTTTGGATTTGAGGAAGCGCATGGCAAAAAAGCCGCCTGCCTGCACACACAGCACGAGTATGATGCCTCCGATGAAACTGGACATGTCAAACTTGGCCTGGGAGAACTCTGGGGACGATTTTGTGTTACTTCCATCACCTGGAGGAAAAGAAACAGAGGAGGATGATGGCTTTACGGTGAAACTACATGAAAGCAGTGTGTGGTGCTGGGAAAAGACGAGCATGTAGGCTTTTTTTCTTATTTGGTGGAATTGAAGTTGTCTTGTGGAACATTTTACTGAGCTCATATAGGAATAATAAATGTCTGACGCAAGAGAGAGGGCAGGGGGTGAGAGTGGATGATGGTGTCGATACAATTTACCTGAGTCACCTTCTCCCTCAGTCTCTACAACTGGGAAATAAAAAAGATGAAAAGAGTTACTGAGGTTGCAGATAAAGAAGTTGGGGTAATTCTGGAATGTATTGTTCGCTACCTGAGCACAATTCAGACACTCTAGTCCAGCTACAATTCTTGCCATTGTCTTCCAAGTTGCCCTCATCAGTCAAACACATGCCTGTATCATTACCTTAACGAGAGAGAACAAGCATTTTTTTAGTATGTGTGTGTGTGTGCGTGCGTGTGTGTGTGCATGTGTGCGGGAGTGTGTGTGTGTGTGCTTGTATCATTTGTACGTTCCTGACATACTAAATAATTCAGCCATCTTGTACAAACCAGGGATGCTTATGTTACAGCAGCTTTGATGATTGAATTTCCATCAGATGTCAGGGGTGTGTGCGTCTGTGTGTGAGTCTGTGTGTGTGTGTGTGTGTGTGTGTGTGTGTGTGTGTGTGTGTGCGTGTGTGTGTGTGTGTGTGTGTGTGTGTGTGTGTGAGTATGCACGCATCACCATTTGGACAAAGCCTCCAGACACAGCCTGTCAGGTTGAGCATGGAGTCGCCAACGCACAGGTCACATGACTCGGCTTGAGAACAATCTGTTGGCAATCAAATGGAAGTGTCACTCAAACCAGTTAAGTAGCCGATGCACAATTATCTTCCCACAGACTCATTTTAACAGCTTTATTATTGTAAGACGTCCCGCCAGTTTGAACAATGTCACAATAGGCAAAAGCTAAATTGCCATGTAATGCCAAAGAAAAGATAGCCGATTCTCCTTCATCTCACACATTTTTACTTATTGTGAGAAATATTGGAGAATAGGCTATCCTCACAGTTAATAAGAGCAGATGTTATCAGGGAAAGACTCTTGAAGGAGATCAAATGGTGGCAACAAGAAACCAGGAGGATACACAGGTTTCTGACAAGACCAAATACACTGAGATGGTCACACAGTAACACAATAAAGACATGTGGATGGACCCATACCTGACTGTGAGAACACAGAGGGAACCACTGCTAGAAGCAGCAGTGTGGAGAAGAGGACCTTCGTCACCAACTGTTGCATCCTGACAGCCACAGATCACCAACACCTGCAACTGACAGCTGAAGATGTCTGGTGCTTGGAGAGGAATTATTATCAACAAAAATAAATTCAATAAAAATATCTTCTGTAAGTCCGCAAAAAGCTATCCAATGTATAGATATGGCTCCTGGCTGGGACACAGAGAGAAAGACAGGAGACACAGAGATCTGTGTAACATGAGCATGACCCAAACCTGGTTTCCTGGCAACCAATTGGCCCACCTCAACCCTCCTGAAATACACACCTGTTTGGAGGGAGTGACACCTGTTTACTTCGGCTGGCACACACACACACACACACACACTTGCGTTCACACATGTCCTTACAAACAGATAAATAATGGTGGGATAAATGTGAACAATAAATGCACATAGGAACAAATAATTTGCAATCAATTAACTTTTGTGGCTCTTTATCTTTATATATATCTTCTGTATCTTTACCCTTATTTAGTATTTTCATTTCACACTACTCACATTCTCAGACAGAATGTTCTAAGATAGTAGGTCCAAACCTGGTGGTCCGGGACTCGTCAAGTGGCCCCAAGAGAAATCTAAAGGGACACAAGATCAATTAAGAGATACAGGGAGACAGAAAAAGACAGTCATGGTGGTCGTTAGGGGATCAAATTTAAATCAGTTCAATCCTCTGAGCACCACAAATGTGTCAACCAAAGATGTGAAATATATCCGTGTGGACCATAGTGCACCACCTACCATGGCTAAAGTATATCCCTGATACACAACATTATATTTTATCTGATGTTTTTCAGTGATTCAGTCAGGACCGCTACATTTATACTCAGTGTGAATGCTTTCAAAACGCACACTGACTTTGGCATGCGACTACGTACAGTAGACAGCCTGTGCGTCAGTATCCAGCATCACCTCAAATGTGTCATTGGCATGTGATGAAGTGCTGCTCTCGCACTTGTCCCTCAATCAATATTTGACTTGACAAACAACTCAGACAAGATACTCAATAATTACTAATATACTTTTGCCTATAAGCACAAATGTGACAAGAGCTAAATCTGACAAATCTGACAAGATCACAACCAATTGGATCACAAATTAATAGTGACAACCAAGACATTATCTGAATATACAGCATGTGGACCCAAGACGGAAGGTCTGAACGGCTATTATTGATATTGACTGATAAAATGGTGACATGGAAATAAGACAACAAAAGGGTGACTCAGTCTGCCCTATAAGCTTGATAGCTCCCAGCTATACCCCTGTATACAGGTGTGCAAATGCACCAGTACAAAAAAGTACAAGCCCTCTAAACTGCAAAGTGTTGCTTTGTGATCTATGTGCACTGAGTCAGAGCCTGGCCGCCAGCCCTCAAAAGAATCACGACACAGTTTGTAGCTTTAAGCAATGAATTCCACCATCACCTCCTCCACTCACACCGACGTAGCTCATCCCCTCCCACATCTCATATGCTCTCTCACACATTTTCTGGATACATCTGTGCAGCGCTACAGGGTGGCTGTTTTGTGTGTCGACATGCTAAAAAAAACACAAAGGGATATTCCGCATCCCTGTTGAGCACGATCTCCTCCTCCGCTGATGCTCCCACTGCTGGCAAAAAAAAAACTGGCACACAAGCGTCAGAATTGCGAATAATGCTGCAATTTAAAGCCAATAGTGGCAAAATGATAGGTAAGTATTAGGATGAATACACATATAACAATAAAAGACATTACTGCAAGGACATACCATGGGAATCCACCACAATGTTGTTTATACATGAAAATCGCAAATAATAAAATAAATAATATTACATCCAATATTCCCTATTTAAGTTATAACATATCATTTTTTTGTATGATATCATCAAATGTACCATGAAATTGGACATGCAGGAAAGTAGGTCCTCAGGTAAAAAAAAAACAGCTGTAATGTTGGAGAAATTTAGAGTTGCTCGACATTTTGAAGGTGAGAAGTGTTGCACATCAGTTCCTTTAAATGACGTAGGCGGTTTGTGTTGGCAGGAAGTGGGTCCTAATATGGCTCGAGAAGGACGAGATTCCCCGAGCATTGATATGCGCGACCACGCAGACAACCGTTCAGACCATCCTGCAGCACCCACGCTCACTATCAAACCGGGGAAGCCTTGAATCCCCTGCTGCTGTCAAGATACTGTAGATAGGCACGATGGCCTGTGTTAGGATGCTCAAATATAAAGATAAATCAATACTATAGACAACAATCACAGTTACATTACATTATTTAAGGGATATTATTTCATTATTATTTGAATTATTATTACTATACTAACCTAATAATGTACAATTATGTATTGTATAATTGTACATTATGAGGTTACGATAATAATAATAATATATACTAGATATATATATATATATATATGTTTTGTTTTTTAATGAGGCGTTTATTCAAGTCTTTGATCAGTTTTGAAGCTGCCCATCTCTGTGTACAAACTTGTAGCCTACACAAATAATAATCATACAAATAATATGGAACGGGGGCAATTTGGTCCTTGTTGGTTCAATTAGGTGGCTATAGTTTTCCGTTGAAGTGTCAACTACATGATTATTGTTGCTCTGCAAGACATCTCCACATGACTCATCCTGATGCGTTTCAGCACCGTGGACAGCGCCGGTCCTGCGCTCTGCAGCTCCACACCTCTGAGCCCTGCCCAACTCAAAACAATATCGTCTCATTCAATCAGGCCCTTGGGTCTTATTGAGAAAACCTGTGTGTTTGTACGGGGGGAGGTGGTCTATCGGTGGTCATTATTTACAAGAAATGAGAGCAAGAGTGAACCGCAGTGGGAGGGGCGAAAGAGTTGCCGCATTTTTCTGAATGAAATTACTCCCTTTACACCCCCTCCCTATACTCCCTGCATCCTCAATGTCGCGAGCTCATTGGTCGAACTTTCCAGTCAATGACGTCAGACAGGCTCTCATGTGGATGAGTCCGCGCGCAAGAGCACCCATTCTGCCTCCCATGAGCAGATGAGAGATTGAAGAAAAGGAGATGCAACAGACGCCAAGTGATAATTTGGCGCAACTCTGATGAAGACAGGAGCACGGCGCGGTGTCACACACAAGGACTCTCATCTTTATTAAGACTGGTACCGAGCATCCCTGCGAACAGCGTCACCTCATCCCCATCTCTTGGCTTGGATCTTGTAAGCGGAGAGAGCACATCTGTTTAACTCTTGCAAGGGAATCACACAATCGCGTTAATAAGGTAAGATGAATGATCTATTATGTGCACGTGTCCGTGCGATACGTGTGTATGTCTGCGTGTGTCGGGGACATCCTCTGTGGCGCAATGACTCTATTATACAACAGGGTCTTCCGCACCGGGCAGTAGGATATACCTCCGATAATGCCTTTAAACCTGTATATCTTTTATAAGCCCCAAATAAATTGTCTTAAATTATCCTTAATGTTTACACGTATGGTGTGCAGTACAGTTTGACATGTGCTAAAGAACAAGCAGATACCATACCAGAGAGCGCAGGCATCTTAACCTTCTAACGGGCGAATTCTTTAAATAGCCAAATTAACCGCACGAGCTCTCTCTCTCTCTTTAATGAAGCATACATGTAGAATCTGTCGGAGGTCTGCACGTGCACACATGATGTTCCACTAGGGACACCACACCGGGTGTACTTGAACATAATGTTTGGACATTAACACGAGAACTTCACTGTATTCAGACAGATTTTATGTTAACCAGCCACATCATGATATTCAAGATGTTTGATGCTCCAGGAGAACAATCAAAGGGTGAACGCCAGTAAATGCAAGGATTCACAGTGAAGTGCTAAAAAAACAGCCTAATTATGCATCCTTTTGGTAACTCTGTCTATCAATTGGAATTGAGCCTTCATATTGATTGACTATTACTTGCGTGACTTCTTAGGAGCCAGCAAGTTATATTACTATACAAAATATATATATTTGAGATCATTACAAAAAACATTTGCAGACTGAAAAACAATTAAGTGCAATTTAAAAAGAAAATCCTAATTCCTAATTCCTAACTCCTAATCTCTATGTTGTATTTGTTTGTGTTCTTTAATATTTTGTATTGCAGTGTAGTTTAATAATATTATTATTATCATCATTATTATTATTATCATCTTTGTAGCTCATCCAGGGACAAGATGGTTTTAGGCTATAAATTAGTTTAACTGGAAATAAAATCATATAGCGTATTAGGTTTGTCAGCGATTTCTATAGGCTACCACTTAAAGCACTCATAGTGATAGTCTATTATTATATAGCTCAGCTGCTTTAGATTACAAGAGTATGACATCTTATAGTCTCCATTAGCACATTAAGTCTTCTTCTGCTCTGCCGGATACCACATGTTGCCTCCAGCAGCTTCAGAATGAAAACACAGCTTCTGGTCAAGGAAAGGCTGTTTAATGGAAAGATGGGGACGCTAATGGCCCATTAGAGCTAATGCCAACATCTCTCTTTTTCCTACCTCTTAGGTTGTTTGTGTGACTGCTAAAAAGCCATGACCCTGAACGCCTCTGAGTTAGGCTGGGATGAGTCCTCAGGTGCAGACCCCTTCTCCCCTCTGGACCAACTGGACCAACTGGACAGCTCATCTACATATGAAGTCCCGCCCCTCACAGTGTGGGGAGTGGCTCTGTGTGTATCAGGAACTCTAATCGCTACTGAAAATGCAGTAGTTGTCACCACCATCCTGGCCACCCCATCTCTTCGTGCACCTGTTTTCCTGCTGCTTGCCAGCCTCGGATTGGCCGATCTCCTTGCAGGTGTTGCTTTGATCTTGCACTTTCTCTTCCTGTTCTGCGTAGAGCCCAGTGATTGGTCAGAATTGCTGACATCAGGACTGCTGGTAACATCCCTAACAGCCTCTCTATGTAGCCTGATGGGTGTTGCTTTGGACAGATACCTGTCATTAAGCCACGCCCTCACCTATGGCTCAAGCCAATCCCGTCACAGAGCCGCTGTCCTCCTGCTGCTGGTCTGGTTGTGCGCATGTGTCATTGGGGCGGGCCCTGCATTGGGATGGCACTGTCTGGGAGAGCCAAACTCCTGTTCTGTAGTGCGACCTCTGACCCGGACATACCTATCATTGCTGTGTGGTGGATTCCTGGTGGTTGTCATGGTAACCCTGCAATTGTACGCTGGGATCTGTCAAGTGGCAAGGCGGCATGCCCACGCCATCGCTACCCAGAGGCACTTCCTTCCTGCCAACCACTCATATGCAAGCAAACACAGCAGTGGAAGGGGCTTCTCGCGGTTGATCCTGATCCTCAGTGTGTTTGTGGGCTGCTGGATGCCTTTCTCCCTCTGGGGGCTGCTAGGAGATGCATCCAGCCCTCCTCTGTACACTTATGCCACCTTGGTGCCGGCGGCGGGCAGCTCACTGCTGAATCCGATACTCTACAGTCTAAGAAACAAAGACATTCGAAAGGTGCTGCTCCAGGCCTGCTGCCCGCACAGATGCACACAAAACACACACATACACTACCCTGTTGATGTGTAGACTGCCAAACCTCGCCAGACTCAAACCACCACACAATCTATGCCAGACATATCACTGTTTGTGTGCCAAGATACACACATAGCTGCATTGACTATCATCCAGATCCAGTACATGAAGTCTCACACACACGCACACACAGACAGATAGACAGACACACACACACTCCCACACACAAGAAGCACTTCTCCGGGAGATGAAGTCCCTCTGCAAATCAGAATGTTCTGAACCGTCCTGGCTGGTAGCCATTTTGGGACTAAACATACTGTCTTTTGTGTACTTTGTGCCTCATCCTCAGTCAATTGTAGCTCCACTGGATCCCTGAAACAATCAAAAAAGACGCTCTATATAACCCCACTCATAGAAAGTGGATTTAATCACCATTGGCACTTTAATAAGGGGAGGAAGGGATGGATTTTAAATGGAGGCCTATCGCAGTGTAATGAAATGTGATCCAAAGCCCAATTTTATTTACTTGAATGTCGGGAAACACAATGTTCTAGATCTTTGAGATTCTATTTTGCACATGCTGTTAAAGGCAGATTGGAGGTACTGACCATATGTTCATGTTGCACAGCCTTTTTGAAATGAATGAATATTTTATATCGATGAATAATAAATATGCTTTTTTTCTCTACTGGGCGATGTCAGCACTCTTCTCTTTACTGCTGCAGAGGCTTTTAGTATGTTTGTCTTTCTCTATCTCTCACTCTTTAACTCGATTAGGCAGACTGCTGCTCTCTATTCCTGCATCCTAAATTATTTGGTGACTAAAGCAACATTCCACATTATTACCGTCACTCTGCATCCCTTTAAAACCTACAAAGCAGTCTTGGTATGAGGATAAAGTGATTATGTAAGAGGATTTTCTCTTCCCCTACTCAATTTTAGAACCTTAATCCAATTGATTAATTTCCTCACACCATACACAGTCGGCACTGAGCACTGTGAAAAGGTGTCCACCACTGATATGAAGAAGATGAGTCATGGATAAAGCACGAGGAGGCGGATGCCAATGCTTGACATGTTTGGAAACTTTGTTATGCAACACATCGCAGTATACACATTATTCAATCTCACAGAAAAGAGATCCAAACAATCATTGTAATTCACTCTCTTTATTGAAATAACTATAAATCATATGGAAATTTAAGGCAGGAGAAGCTTTGGCAAAGCATGCTGTATGATTTGAACACAGGCAGATTTAAAATAAAAAGGCACTTAACAAATATGTGGTCCACACTAAAGTAAGTTCCACATTTGATCCATCATCACAGCTGATCATATTTTTGGAAGAAGCTGATCTGTGGCCAGTGTGGATAAGCAACATAAAACTGCACTGATGCTAAAATGCAGTATAAAAAAGGCACTTCTCAGGCAGCTGGCCAAATGCTGCCTGAGTCTACACACAGAGTAGTGATTAAAGCACCAGAGCCTAGTTGATCCCCATAAAAAGTAAAACAAGGAAATCTGCAGGAAGAAATGCATCACAGAGCTCAAACACAACACAAAATGAATCATATTTGTGTTAAACGTCTACATATGTTCAGTATGGCGATCTCATCAAACACCTCAGGTGTCTGCCATGAGCCAATGCTTACCCATCACGCTGATTAGATAATTAATGAGTTTGTTTCTAAACTACAACCATGTTTCATCCACAAGTGAATTGTTCCCACAACAACCACAGAAAGAAAAAAAGAGAACTCAAAAGTGAGGAACGGAAAAGTGATTAAAAAAGATCCCTGCTTTAAAGGGATATGAAAGGATTGCATAATTATCTTTAGATATGATTCAATATGTTACATAAACTTTACATGTACTTTATCATATAATCTATGAGTGAGAATGTTTTGACGTCAACCTTTTATGTCTTTCTACTGAGCACATACAGATACTGTGCTCCCTCTCTATTATCCTTTGGCATAATATACTAAAGCAGATGAAATCAGACATTGAAAGGCACCCGGTTCTAATAGACACTGAGATAAAGACAGAGTTGATCTGTTTACACAGAGACTCAGCAGTGTGTCACGTCATATGACACGCACATCAATAACAGCAGTGTGTCATTCAATGAAAGCAAATGGGGAAACAACCAGGCACACTCACGCTCCGACTTTATACTTTTGCACTGATCGGAATAATGTTGGATAAATAAAATATTTGGTTCAAGGAATGTGATTAGTAACGGGTCACTTGACATACAATATGTGCATAACACACACTCTGACACGCACAGAACAAGGACCTCTGCTTCACTGGTACTTAAGAATGGGATTTGAATGGAAACACAAGGATGTCGTTTCAGGCTGAGGAAAGAAACAGAGGTGGCTGTGAATGTGAAAAGGGAATGACTATTACTCGGACCACTCTTCATCGTCAAACTCTGAGGAGTCATCCTCGCTGTCGCTGCACTCTACAGCAATGCGACGGGACAGGATGGCAGCCACATCATTGCCAAAGTGATCCCTCTTCTCCTGCTCCCGCTGTGCCTCCGTTTTACGTAGGTTGAAACCTAAAAAGGTGTTAGTGAGAACAGTTACAGTGAGTGTGTGCACACCTCACAACAGCAATTTTATTCTTCATGTATGTAGGCCACTTTCAGGACAAATTAGCTCGCAGTAAAAGCACATTTTAAAGTATATTTCATACCTAAGCAGTGGTGGAAAATGTAATTAGTTACCTTATATTTAGGCAAAAGTAAAAATACTTTGTTACAAGCAAAACTTTGAGAATTGTATTATAAATCCATTCTATATTGTTTCCTGTGGTGTCTTACCTTGTCGGATGGCCTGCAGCAGGTCAGTGCGAGCATCATCAGCAGGTTCTGGCTCAGGTTTTGGAGCAGCACCGGAGGGAGGACGGGGAGCAGAGTGGTCAAAAGATGAGGGAGGTGGGCCAGGGGGAGGTGGAGGAGGAGGAGGTGGAGGACCATCACCACCTGCAGGCATAGGTGGTGGTGGAGGAGGCGGAACAGTGGACATAGAAGGTGGAGGGGGGGGAGCAGGTGGGGAGGGATATGCAGAGGAAGAGGAGAACGGAGGAGGGGAAGGAGCGCTGTCGAAGCCTGGGGGAGGTGGTGGAGCCCCATAGCCAGAGGATGGAGGAGGGGGAGGAGGTGCAGGGGGAGGGGCGAGGTTGGGTCGAGAGTTGGAAGGGGGAGAGGCCATGGGGGGATCAGGAGGTGGGTGGTTTGGACTCTTCGGGGTTGGAACTCCATATCCTCCGTCATTATACCTGAAAGTGAGTTAAAGATTGAGTAAAAGCCAAAATGAACCCTTCATTTGCCTACAATCAACCTTCAATTTCTTTGCAGCTGCAATCTCAGCAGCTCATTAAAGAAGAGGCTGAAAGTGAACAATAGGTTTTAAATTTATTTTGCTATTGTTGAACACTATAATTGTAAGAGGATGTGTTTAGGACTGCAGTACAATTGTACTAGTATTTGTGTAACTGTACATTCAGCACATGTTGGCAGGGGAGGCAGGATGTGTGGGCTTATGTTCAAGATGGTACTTACGCCATGTCTGGAGGTGGAGGAGGCAGGAAGTCATCAGTGCTAGGCGGAGAGAGAGGGGAGCCGGGTTCATAAGCGTAGGAGCTGGTACTCATCTCGAGGCCTTCAGAATTGAAGCCATCTCCAGATCCAATACTTCCATTTAGGCCCTCAGAAGAATTCCTTCAAACAAATTTAAGACATGTCATCTTGATTCTCTGAAACCTTGACATGGAAAGGACTGTGGTAATAATAGCATTTACAGAACTTAACAGAAGTTGTGGATCTATTTGGAGTATATAGCACACACAAATAGTGACACGGAAACGTGTGGTGATTAGTTCACACAGCTATTTAAATAGCACAACGTATAGTTAGTTACACAACAGTAAGACTTGTCTTTAAAACAGATTATTGTTCATGTGATCTGTGTTTTTTATTAATTTGATAAGAATGCACTGACAAATATAAAACCTAGAGTAGAAAAACACTATGGCCTGCTGTGACTCATACATTTGTTTACTGCAATTTGCCATTGACAGCCAACTTTACACCCAACCCCCTGAGAACATTTTCAGACAGGACATACCAACCATATCACTGTGTACAGATTGGTTGATAAGACAGGAGAGAGTGGAATTTACCATGAAAGTGCCCATTCTGTACTTTAACTGTGTCAACTTGAGAGAACAACTGCATTCATCAAGTAACCATTCTTTACTTATTGCTGGACCACATAGACTTCCCAATCACTTAACAGACTCTCACAACTTACATCAAATCATTCTTTGGCACCACAAACTCCTCCCCCATCTTTCGGCGTTCCCATTCATCCTTCCTGGTCTTGATCTTTCGCGGATTGAGTGTCCGCTGGTTAAGATGGTCTTTCTTCTCCTTCTACTCAGAAAGGAAAGAGTGAAAAAGAGTCACAGAGGGTTGGATGCAAATGCTTTTACTTGGTGTGACCTATGATGTCCACTCATTCCAACCAAATCGCTGTCATGTTACTTGTTTTGTGTGTATGCACATATAATATGTCACTTTATTTTCATTGTAGGCATAAAAGGCAACTTTCAGTGATACCAGCCACGGGAGAACAAGACAATAAGCTACAAACAAAAATGAGATCATAAATACTAAAAAGGCGTTGCACAACAAGTTAGATATGAGGAAGTCTGTGTGTCTCACTCGGTGTTTGCGTCTCTCCTTCATGATGTCCTTGGTGTCCTGCAGCATCTTCTCCTTCCACAGTTCAAAGAAGTAGGAGGGATCAGTGTAAAACTTCAGGGCCTCCTTCCCATCATCCCTGTAAACAACAGTTTTACAAACATAGTTACATTTGGGTCTCAGATACACTCTAGGTTATTTTGTGTAAACACATACATAGCACACAGTGTCTGCTAACATATCTTTAGCTTCCTTATGCATCAGTACAAGCCATAATAACACTTCCCCTTTTAAACCCAACAAAAGAAACTCTCACCACATTCAGACCAGTCACACAGAGTCTTTGTAACATAATTGTACAAGCTTACACACTCGCTCTGCTTATCATTGATGAGAATGCTTTAGTTACTGATTATATAGACTTAACCTGCAGCCCCAGAGCTGCTTTGATTTAGTATATTTAGTAGTATACTTACACAAAAAAAACATTTATATCTATATAAATACAATTATGTCTAACTGAATTGTTTGCTGGTTGGTTACACAAGTTGCCATCAAAACAAATCAAAAACTGCCTGAACACCAAACTTGGTCCAAATAAATTTATCTTTCACATGTTGACACACTAATATACACTAAAAAAGAGAACTGCATCAGCATGATGAATCTCAAGGATCATGCAAAAGAGGATTACATGCCTCCCGTGAAACGTACAAGCTAATTTTACATTTTCATGATATCTAGTATCATAAAAAATGTCATTCAAATTTTTTCATTTAAAAAAAAAAAAATAATAATAATATTCCACCTTCTTTTTGAGACCCAGGCAACAGTATGCCATAGAGGGTTAATGCATATTCATCAGAGAGAGGTGAATTTAAATAATGTCATGACAAAATATAGCATGCATGTATATAATATTCCATGCATGTTATGTTCCAACGAATGAACATAAGCCATGGAGGTGCATCTGTGAGTCTGCTGAGCCCTACCGGTATTGGCTGAGGTAGTTGAGTGGTGGGGGCGGATTACAGGTTATGTAGGTTTCCTGTACAGGCATTGGCAGAGATGGCCTGGTGAACAGCTGCTGGTCCTGGGTCAGACTGCTGCGGAAGGCCTTACGGGTAGTGATGGCCTGCAGAGAGACTGCGAGAGAAACAGATAGATGAAATGTTATTGAATATTCATTGTGCTCAAGGGAAAGGGGTTTTAATATGGAAGCTGTGTGAGTCAGTGTACAAAATGTTACACTATATGTTATATTTAGCCGTATTCAAAATAATGAACTATTACACTAACATCAGTAGTAATAGAAACATGTGGGAGTACTTACCCTCCTCTTCTTTGGGGTCCAGCTGGGTGACTTTAACCTGCAGACGATCCACTCGATCTCCCAGTGTATTAACTCTCAGCGTAAATGCTTTAGCCTGGATAAACAGCTCCCCGAACACATCCTCTGCATATTTGCCTATGCAGACACATTATTTCTCGATTATAGTATTTGTCTCACGCATAAGAAATAAATGCATTTTCATAAATCCATTAAAATAAAACCTTTCATAAGTACACACAGGTCATGTACATGTTCACGTGTCATTAACCATTCACATAATATTGTATGACACATAAACACAAAACAGCCAACACTCACTGAGGCTGCCGAGCTGACGGATGATGTTGGCCAGGCTGATATTGGTGACACATTCCAGTTCACTGCGGATGTTGGAAGGGATGGTCTGGCGACACACATACCGCGGCTCTATATTCCTCGTAACCAGAGGCATGGTGGGATGTTGTGGGTAGAGGGCCCCAACCCTGATGAGGAAGAGGAGGTGAGTCATTTGAGGCAAAGACATATAACATGAAGGGATCAAAAGAGCACTGAAATGTATTGATATCTATTACATACAGCTGTGACACTTAGAAGTCTAAATTATACCTTTTTTAAAATTTCAATTAGTCTATTCGCAAATATTTAATCAACGACCATTTTGATAATAGATCACTTTAAATAATCTCAGAAATGTAAACCACGGGTTTATGAAAATGAGATAAAATTGACAAAGCAATTAATCATAACATAATCAACAGATTACCTGATACTAAAACATGTGTTCCTTACATCAGTAAATGAGTCACATGCTCATGTGATCAAGATACACATGTATAAATAAACCCTGAGCCAGACAGAGCGAAAGCAGAAGCAGACCTAAAGCCATGTCACCCAGAAACCACCCTGTATCCACCAAGTGTATGCAAGACCAGATAATTGATATATATATATATATATATATATATATATATATATATATATATATATATATATATAGATAGATAGATAGATAGATAGATAGATAGATAGAGAGAGAGAGAGAGAGAGAGATGCACTCATGAATGCTACATATAAAGTTATGTCAATGCACAATGAGTTCTTTAGTTTGAAGTTTGTCTCTGTCAGGATGCCATGATGTCCTCTTTTCCCCCGTGGAGTAATGACTTCTGCACAATTATGCTTATAGACATGTCAATATTAAATCAGTCAGTGTGTGTTTGCGTGTGTGAGAAAGTAAACTCCCCACATAATGAAGTAAGTTAACTTATGAAATATGTTAAGATGACAACTCTCATAGGTACTCAAAGCAATGCAGTGACTGCAGACTCCCCCTGCTACCAAGGCAGTGGAGGCAGGCAGAATGGAGCTTACTGTAAGTAAGAATGCTGAGGCCATGCTACAAATGTCATCAATAGGTGGATTAAAGTCTGCACTTTTCTTTAGGTGGACATGCACATTTTTAATTGTACTTTGAAACAGAGCATAACGTAACTATATTTCATTGAAAAGTGGAACTTGTTACATTTGTATCCAGTTGACACAACGTCGCTCTGTGAGGTTATTGTTATGTTCGGCAGTAACGTCAACCGCTCTCTGTCAAATAGACACACTGAATGATACACGTTTCACCAATGAACTAACCGTCTTGGATAAACTCTAAACGTGTTTCCAAGATATGCAATAATAAGAAAGCGAATCAGTCGGAACCGCTACGCTGTCACGTACACATTAGCTAAATGGGCTACAGTGTGACATGGGATCTCGGCCTTGTCAAAGCAGGAAGTAACTTGTCGGCGCCTTCTATATCGGAGAAGCTGACATCTAGAATCTATTTACAGCTTTTACATCATGAAAACCACACGGACTAAATACATTTACTTACCGTAAATGGCAACTGGAGAATCTCTCTTACGTATACAGTGTGGTTGTTATCCTGTGTCCAGATTTCCACATGAAATGTTCGGCGGTACAGTACACAGACGAGCCCAACAGATTTCTAAAGTCCCGGGATTGTGAACTTCTGATTGGTCGACCGACTGTGTTTCTCACAGCCGATTGGCCACTGCGCCTGTCACATGATTTAGCTGAAAACAGGATGTGGAGATTTCAACGTAAATAGCGCAACTCCACCCTGACTAGTGGCAAACATTTGTCCGTCACTTGCGTAAAGGAGGGTGGAGGCAGATGCACATTCCGCCTCCAGCGAGTTGTAACGCGTCCGAGGAATGACTGGCATTAAGCTTCACGCATGTTGAGAAAAGCACTTATGAAGATATATCACCGTCCTGCGAGCCTTGCCTTGTTAGAGTTAAGTGCATCCTTCACCTCAGCCCATTCTAACTGGAAGTACACTGCAATGGGGAGAGGCAAACCAGTCTCCAGTAAAGATTACATCATGCATCCAAGCATAGGAACGTGTGGTAAATGATAGTAATGAAACACACTTTTTTTATGCGTATAGTAATTATAGCCGTTTTGCTCAGCACTGCCTACATATTAGACTTATATGTGATGGAATAAAGAGTAAAGACACCTTTACAGACACTCCTTTTATTATGCTTTATCGATTAAGTGCAAATATATTGAAAGCTGTGAGTCTTTCACAGAGCTTTCCCTGTGAAAGGTTATTTTTGGGGAGTTTTTGCTGATCCGATGTGAGGTCCTAATTTGTGATATTGGGCTATACAAAATAAACTGAATTGAATTGAATTGAAAAGAAAACGCAAACTGTATAATTGAACTACTACCTTTAAAATGTTGTGGATACACACATATACCTACATTTAAGACCAGGTTAGTTATCACATAAATCATTCTAGAGAGGACATGAGATACTTAACTTATCAAACTTCCTTTACTCAATATTGATCTAACAAAAGTGTAGAACATTGTTTCTGCCAGATGCCTCGAATGGCATTGTAATGTATATGTGTTATGTATAACCAAAAACTGACACACAAAATGGCAGTCAAGGGCTTCTGGCTTTGTTTGGTATTTTATTGTGGTATCAATACACGTGTATAACATGGTTTCACTGTTTTCTTTACTGTTTATTACACAATAAGCACTAATAGTCTCACTATAATTAAATCTTCTCTCAAATGTAAATAATTATTGCACATAAAAGCATTTAAGGCCTAAAGAGATGTGCACAAATACATTTTAAAAATACATTAATAATCTGCTGAATCGACATTCAAAGTACAGCTGGATCAAATCAATGCAATATATTACATTGATAAAATCACTCAACTGAAAAAAGAAAAGAAAAAAAACCTGAAAATGTGTTGGAATCCTGCCAGACAGCTGTTTGATATTTACAACAAATTAAGACACAATCCAACAATTCCTGCAATTTACATTTATCTGCTGTTATTTATGTTCCAAATGAGATCAAATAAAATGTGTAGATCTAATTATTATATGGTTGCCCAGTTTTTTAAAAGCCCATCAGAAAGTTCAACTTCTGCTCCATATTTGGTCAAATGAGCCAGTTTATCGACAGTCGCACCAGCATTTCCTGAGGGTGGAGTCATATGAAGGCAGAGTTTGACCTTCTCCTTCTTGTTTGAGGCCATCCACAATGTCTGTTCATGTGTGTACACCTGTGTTCATTCATGTGTCATCATCGCCTTGTGTTGGCCCAACTGAGTATGTAAGAGCTGTGACCATTTGCTACTGTCTGTTTTAGGACACTGTGACCCTCTCCTGCAGAGCTGTGAACCAGCTTGAGTCCAGAAGCTTGGAGACCTTGTAGGACAGTGAACCAATAGTGGAGCACTTCCTCATTGGTTCCGCCCACCTCAAACCCTGCCCATTGCAGGTGAACCTGGGCAACCAGATGATAAACACTCTGCAGAGTTCCCGACTCGATCCAGTTCTGGAAAACTCGCCACTCAGCACTCAGCAGGTCCGCATACAGGAAATGAACCTAAAGAGAATAGAGAAAATAGACAAGAGACAGACTATTTTTAGAAATGTCCATATCAGAAAACTGTACCATGTTGCTCTTGAACTTAAAAGCTAATTACATTTTTTTTATCAGGCATCTGTTGTTGTTGTTGTTGTTGTCATTGCAAGAGAAAGGTTTGTTGGAATTGATAAAAATTGTAAAAATGTTGTCCATATGCAGCACAATATCATAATGCTGTCTGCACTGTTAATAATAACATCTAATCTTGTATGAAGGCTTACTGATTTCCATACCCCTCCTGTTTGGAATCAAAGACATAATCAGTAAATCCAAATACTATTTCATAAATGGAAGTCTTCTACCACTTTTTATAAAGTCAGCCCACTCATACTCAAACTGTAGGTATGTGGGTCCCTCTTGTGGCTGCAGGATGTAACTGGGCCAGTGTGTGATTCGCTTACTTAAATTGTTGCCATGGCAGCCAGGGATGGCGCAGAGCCCTGTTGCTATGGGAACATACAAGTAAGAGAGCTTTCTGGATATGTTGGGGGGAAAAGACTCTACGGTATGTTTATTCAGCACTGTTTCTCCAAATGTCTGTGTGTGTGTGTGTGTGTGTGTGTGTGTGTGTGTGTGTGTGTGTGTGTGTGTGTGTGTGTGCGTGTGTGTGTGTGTGTGTGTTTGTATGTGTGTCTTACTGTGCGGTGTCCCAGAGATGCCATGATGTCTGCCAGTGTTTGAGACACACTACCCAGTTTGCCTCTTGTCTTCTGCTTGTGCTTCCTTGGAGCTCGCCACTCCAGCCACATCTTGTGCTGGCTGACCACGCCTCCATCACCATGGTTGCTTGCCAAACTGTTGCCATGGTGACCACCAGATGCACTGGTGCTGCTGGGATCAAAACTGTGGACTTCACATCCCAGCCCAGACACCGTTTTTAGAAAATCTGCATCTAACCCATCCATACTAGAGAGACAACAATACAAAAAAAACAAAAAAACAGACAGATAGATAGACAAGGGAGAAAAAAGGTGTTTTGAAGATTATTGCATGCATGATTAAATATGAATTCCACTGTTTATTCCAATTCTGTAATAAGCATAAGCATCACAGCACATGCAAAGGCACATGGACATAATGTACAGACATATGGGCACACCTGAAAGAGTATGCAACACAAGGCCTATCTGTGGCTGGAAGGAGCCAGTCCTCAGCGCACAGCAGCCAGTGGGGAGAATCCGCAGGGGGCTGTGATGCCTGAGCCTGACCTGGAGACAAAACCCTGGAGCAGTTCAGCTGGAGATGGACAGGAGAGGAGAGGGTCACATGAGATGGGCTGACTAGGTCTGAGAACAGTCTCAGTCATGCATAATTATCATACAACTGACCCTGAGAAGAGAGGAAGTTAAAGAAGAAGTTGTGGTAAAATTGGTGAGAACATTTCAGTCCAAGTATTAAGTAATGCAAATTATTTGCTGATAAAAAAAAAAGACTCTTGAATGTGAGTTTCAGTTGATGATAATTATTAACTTAAGTAACTTTGAGAGCCATTGCAACTTCTTGCAGGTATTGAATAATTACGGAGTAAAGTCAACAGAATATACTTGGTTTAATACCTTTTCTTATCAGTTCCCCAGTACCTGGTGTTACATGAGTTTCTAGTCTGGAACTGAAAGTCCTCACTGGCTTCATATTTTTCTGAATTCTGCTGCAGGATACTGACAGCGCCTGACTGATCATATTACTGCTATGTTAACCCCCACGCTGGAAGTCTGCAGAAGAAGTGAAGTAGTTGAAAAAGTGAAGTTTTATTGATTAATTTTAAGACTTAGCAAGATCTAACTCTTGGCTATCTGTAGGTCCCTAGTTGGCTAGAGTGTATTCTTGAGACATTCAAGGAGGGTCCAATATTTGACCAGTGGTTTCCAACAGATAGTCAGTACTCTTTAACAAAATGCCAGTTTCACATATACAGTAAATACACATTAGAAGTGTCCAAATTGTGTTAGGTATACTGTTTATGATATTAGTGGCATATAAAAGCACATTCAGACCATGGAGACATTGACAGCACTACTGTGCTTTAGGTGACGTTCTGTGTAGCCTACCTGTGGCCTGGTAATATAGGTGATGATACGATTGAGTTCTGCTGTGAAGGATGGCTCGTCTGCCGCCCACGGCAGCACCTCCAGTGCTCTGGGTCCCATCTGGGAAGATGCACACAATACATATCAATATATATATATATATATAGGAATGACAGTAATGTTTGTGAGTGTCTGCTGCACCCCATACTTTAGGTATGAATGCTGAGGAGGCAGGTCAAAGCCTCTGACCTCAGTCCTGCTGGTAAGATATTTGCCTGAGGCACTGTAACAATCCCCCCCATCCAAATCACACTCAACCTGTGGTCACCATGGTAACCTCAGCAGGGAGTGGGGAGGGTTGATGATTCACAAGAATGAGTCAGAGAGTTTAGCCTTGGGCAGAAAAAGAGACAGTGAGAGAAAAAGAGAATGAAAGAGAGAGGGGGTGAGGACACACACACACTCACACACACACACAAACAAAGATGAAAGTTGGAGCTCTCTCCAACTGAAGGGGAAAGACAGAACAGCTGTCACCTCTCTCTAATCTAGGGTCAGTACTGTGCTTCCCCTCTGCCTTCACCTGTTCCATAGAGCTATCCACAAACTGACCACAGTGAATAAACTGGATGAAGACACCACTTCAGCAGTCTTTTTTAAATCCGTGTTCCTAAACTGAGCATGTAGTTTCCTGAATTACATAATCTGTCTCCTACTTACTCTCAGTTCAAATTCAGTGCATTTTTACTGCAACCTTTTACTAGGTTTAATGGGTTTAAAGTACGCAACATATAGCAGCAAATTAAGCGGGATGTGAGTAAATAGTTTCACGTCAAATTAAATATGTAGTTGAAGTCTATTCATATCGATACATATGCTGTTTGTTCTGTGGCAATAGGCTAATGTTATTCAGAAACATTTGAATACAATCTTATCTCCCGTGTTATACCTGGCGCGAGTGCATCTCGTTCTCATCCTCATAGGCTCGTGCCAGCTCACTTCTCTCCCCATCTTCCTGCTCCTGCTCCTCCTCCTCCTCCCCCTCCAACCCCGGACGCCGGGACGGGGATCCCCGTTGGCCTGAGTTCCTGTCCGGTTCGATGCTGATAACGGAAAAGGTCACCTCTTGCTCCACCCCCGCCCTTGTGGTTCGAGGTAACCGTGGACCGACGACGAGGAGCTGGAGTGCTAGGAGGAACGGTGGGATTACCAGGAGTATCCCCGAGAGGGGGAGACGGCCGCGGCCCCAGCGCCGCGCACAGCTCCGCATACCTCCTCCGTGGCGACACCGGGGGACATCTCCGGCGCGGTGCCCTGTGATTCAACTTCTTTTTCAGTCGGGCAATAGAGGAAAGTCCCCTCTGAAACAACCCCTCCTCCCCTTTCTTCCCCGACCTCCTTCCCCAGCATCCTCTTGTTCTTACCCCCAGGGGGAAGTTGTGATGACGAGGCGCATTCCTCGTTCAAAGGCGGCCTTGTAGACACACTGAATGCCGCCTTATTCGGCCCATAACTAACTCATTCAGTTTAAAATTAACCCAAATGTTGGTTTAAATCCTCTTCTCGGCCATAACACGTCTCACCAGAAATGTAAGGCGTTAGGCTTTTCTCAGCAAAATGCTACATTAAAACACTCCTATCTGGTGACATCACTTACCTTTAGCCGACTTTATTTATCATTATTGATGCAGCTAGTCGTATTTGTTACTTAGGAGATTCACGTGTTGTATAGATTACTAAACATATGATTAGTTTACATAATAAGACACGTGGTTATAGCTATAACCCAACTGAACACTGAGTTGTTAAAATGTGCTGCTTCATTGGTTCAAGGGAGCCTCCTGCGATAACAAAGTTTTTAGGACTACTTTGCTTTAAGGGGCTACATTTGGCTCATAATACTATTATTAAAATATATATATTTTTTAATGCAGGTTAGAATATGCTAATTTTAACATTGTGGCTTCTACTTTTACTACTACTACTTTTAGCAAGTAAAATATTTGAATACTTTTACTGCTGATTAAGAAATGACATTACAGTGTGTGGCAGTTTGAAACTCACTAACTGTGGATTTTAGTTGGCTGTAATTTTGAAAAGAATCCATTGAAATGAAATGCTGCTTTTACGTGACGTAGCACACAAAAAAGAAGTCTGAAAGAAAGCTGTTGCTCTGCATCTTCTTCCTCTCTGTCTGTCATGTGGCGCTGTTGACAGTGTGTGTTCCCTTGCACCATACAGTGGAATGTCACAGCAAACACATTTCCTCCAGACATGTCTGAGTCTATTTAGTCAGCCTGTTGACAAACTGTACACAATACGCAGCCAGTAACCCCCCCCCCCCCCCCCCCCCCCACACACACACACACACACACACACACCCACACACACCCACATCCACACCCACATCCATCCGCTTTCTTTCTTTCTCTCTCACTCTCTCTGTCTGTGTATACTATTTGCTCTATTATAGCAAGTTTCCCCGTGAGGACATAACATGAGCACGGGATCCCTTCCTCTCAGCTCTCGGTTACCACCAGCCTTTACGCTGCTACGCCAGTTCCTTATTTGGAAGTATTTTGAAACACTACATATTTGTACATTTTGTTTCAGTGGCTTTAGGACCTCTCCGACACTATTTTTTGATTTCCTCAGTCTGGTTCCTTTTATTTCCCCTCCCCACAATCCAGTCCTCTTCTCCCCTCCCTTTCACTCCCTGTCGAGTTTTGTCCTTGACTGAACTCTCTTGCTCACAGTCCCAGAGATCCCAATACTCAGGGAGGCTCACACACACACACACAGACACACACAGGCACACCAGAATCTCTTAAAGAAGCAGTATGCTATAGACAAGATTACCAATGGCAAGAACAGAATGTGTATTTAAATATTTTGCACCTCAGATACGTACATGATATGTAACAGACAGATATACAATTTTTTTCATCACAAAAACCACCAAACAACACAAGACCACAGAAAAAAGAAGGGAGAGAGTGAAAGAAAGAATGAGACCCCGCCAAGACTTTGGTGTCTGGGGAGCTTCACTCCTTTTGACCCCACAGGCACGCACACACACGCTCACACAAACATAAATGCACACATACACACAAGTACATGCATTACTGCAGTCACACAAACACACCCTCCTCTGTCTCACATTCGCACACAGAAAACAAGAGTCTCTTTGGGGCCACTGTGTGATTTCAATGTCTCTTTCCCTTGTAGTTAAAACATTAAAACACAGGATGTCGGGTCTCCATGCTGCAGTCTGCTCTCCCCCCAGAGCAGAGAAAACATGGCAGAACGCTGAGGAGAGCATGTTGATGACGGACCCTCAAAATGAAGAGGGGGCTTCTGGCTTGGAGCTGGAGTCATATGTACAGATGCTGGTATTTCAAGAGCAGAAACTGGTTCAGTCCACTTTTCTCTTATGGGACACAACACAAGGAGTGCACAGAGTGGGACATTTGCTAGGCTCATGGTATTTAAAAAGTTGATTTGGGCTCAGATGTGGTTCACGTTTGGGCACAAGACAGAAATGCAGGGTTAGTGATGGTTGAGTGCAGAACATAGTTGCTGGTTTAGCAGAGGAGGGTAGGTTGAAAGCGAACAGATGAAAGAAACAGAAAGAGAAAGAGAGTTGTGTGCTCGTCCATATTGCAGATGTACAGAACAGGACCAGAAAGGTTTGGCGAGATACAGACTTCTGGGAAACGGAGTCCTCTATGTATCAAAGCAGGACTTGAAGGGGCGAGGAAATAGGTTTGTCTCTGTCCATCAGCGTCTGGTATTCCTCTGTCAGCTCCTCTTGGCCATTCCCTTGTTCCAGCAGAGTGTGAGTGAGTGTTCACATGTAGGATTTTATGTGCCCATGTATAGGTAGTGTATTAATCTGCACATGCGCGTCTGTGTTTGTGTGTGTATGTTTGTGTGTGTGTGTGTGTGTGTGTGTGTGCATGCTTGGCTGTTTAAATTGCAGTTGATATTGATTGTCAATGCTGGAGAATTAAAGCTTTACTGTCCAAAGCTGGCAGCTAAATTCTCACCCTTCATTTCACAAACTCTACACAAAGAAGTCTCCTTAACAAAAAAATAAGAAAGAAAAGTTTGAAAATCTGTAAAAGCTTGAATTGAGTGCACCTGAAAGAGAGGGAGAGAGAAAGAGGTGAAGATAGATGGCATAATATGAGACTGTGATATTTCTGACAGTTGAACCGTGACACTATATTTTACAAATCTTTGCTTGACTGTAAGTGAAGCCAATCGTTTGCTTTGGTGCTAAAAGTAACCTGTGCCCTGTGGCATTGTTGCTGTTGTGCTCTACTTTTATTGATTTATATATTTGTACATTTGTAATGATAAGCTTTACAATTTGGTGTGTCTGCAAATGGATTAATACATCGGTAAAGTATTTCTTTTACTTATCTTTAATATATAAATTAAAGAACTGTTTTCAAAACAAAAGTATGGTGTCATCAGTAATCAGACACTCCTCTGCACATATAAGAGCTCTAGTCGTGGTTAGTTAATTAGTTCTAGGATGGCCTCATTGTGTGTGCAAAAGTTAAATAAACTCACCTGCTGTTACAGGCTGGTGACACTGAAGTTGTCATCGTTGGCTGTGTCCAGGAGCTGGCACAGGACCCCGCCTCCCTGAGCCGCTTGGGAGGGGTAGCGGTGTCCAATGCCCTGGTAGGATTGGTGGGACAAGGAGTAGCCACCAGTGTCCTCCTGATGGGGCGAGGAGTCCAGGGGAGGTTTGGGGTATGGGGAGTGAGGCAAGGGGCCCTGGCGGTGGCCTGTGCTCATACTGTGGGTGGTCAGATCCCGCTTGTGGGGGGGCAAGGTCAAGGGAGGGCTGCACTCCTCATAAAGCATAGGTGTTGAGTGGGAGTGGAGGCTGGTACTGGGGTTGGAGTGTGTGTGGGTGGCTAGGTGAGAGTTGGGGTTGGTGTGTGTATTGTGGTGGGGATGATTGTTGGTGTGGGGGTTTGAGTGGGTGAGGGGGTTACTCTGGAGCAGTGAGGTGGGATGGGTGTTGGTGTGCGGCTGTGTGTTGTGATGGTGTGTGTCATGGAGGGTCGGTATCATGTGTGTGTGTGTATTCGCATTTGGGCTAGCGAGCGGATTTCCGTGTGTATTTCCATGAGGACTTGTGTGCGGGTTGCTGTGTATGTGCACGGCTGAATTTGAGTGTGTGCTGTGGGTGTGCGGGCTGGGGCTGCCGCTGTGCGATGTCTGTCCGTACCAATAGGGGGAGCTGCAGTAGCTGGGAGAGTCATACTGTGAGAACTGTGGGTCTTTTGGAGGAGGGCGATGTGAGGGACTCAGTGCTGTGGCGCAGAGGGGTGTTATCCGTGGTGAGGGAGAGCAGGAGGGGGAGAATGTCCTGGAGGGGACAGGGTGGTAAGACTGGGGTGGAGGAGGGGTGGGCTTGGGAGGGTAAGGGGGAGATGAGACACTTGGTGAGAGGGAGGAGGAGGATTCTCCAGGGTATAAGGCTGGATATCGCTCCTCAGAGGAAGGTGTGGAGGGGTGGGCAGAATAAGGGGAAGGGTACTCACAGGGGTCCTGGAGGTAGCTGGAAGGTGGTGCAGGATTGGGAGTGGCCAGGGGAGAGAGGCTACTACTGTCTCCACTGTAATAGTCCAGCCCCTCCTGGAACAGCCCAGACCCCTCCGGACCTCCAGCAGTCACTGCTCCAGATGAAGAGGCAGCCTTGCCCCTGCCTTTGGCCCCTGAAGGCCGCTCTCTCTGGCATGGAGACAAACCTCCTCTGCCTCCTCTAGACCCTCTGCCCCGTCCTCCAACCCCTCCCCGCTTAGGTCCAGGAGTAGGCGTTGGGGAGGGACTGGATGGGGAATCAGAGTGTAAAGCAGAGCCTCCTTCTTTTTCGACTTGTGTCTCCGTCCGTTTCCTTCGACCTCGACCGGGTTTGCTGGTTCCCCCGCCCTGGAAGAGAACGTTCTGGCTCCAGTTATACGAGGGCCCAGAAGCACTCTCATGCCAATCCATCATCAGCTTCTCCAGGCTGGACAGACTTGATTGACCCCCCTCTCCACTAACAGAAGCAGCTTCATTCAATTTGTACGTGCCACATGTGGAGCTAGGTCCACTACCAGTGGCTGCAGAGCCGAGATGTGAGGAGTCAGAGGAGGATTCTGAGAGACTTTCAGGAAAAGGTTGACGCTTGGCCTTCTGGGGGGTGTAGTTGGAGATATCCAAGATGTCTTTGGACTCACTGGAGCCATACTCACTGTAGCCGTGATACTGAGGCCCAAAGCCGTCTGTTGACCAACCACCGTAACCTTGTCTGAAAAAGAAATATAAATATAGAAACACAAATTATGAAATGCACTCAAGTGTGCAGATATTTGAATATCCACTGCTCTTTGTTCCAGTTCCACCAAGCAGTGAAAGAAGCCTGAAGAGCACGTTTTAGCCCCGAGTCCACTAGTGTCAGGTAGTGAAACATTTATAATAAGTCATTCACATCTCTTTGATCTTGCTGTGACTGGACTTTAGTTTGTAAAACAATAATGTATAATAATTTAACACTAGGAACACATTTAATGCCTTATTCATTCATAAAGGTCAGAATATGTGTGAAAAGGCCACTTGAACACTTCTTGAACTTTTTTGTAATGACAGGACGCACAAGTAATTTACCTGTAGCTCCACTGATTGGTGTTGTACTGTTTGTAACCTTCTGGAGAGGAGCTGAAGGGGCTACTTTTGGCCACAGACATGTATCCTCCTCCTGGTGATGTGGGTCCTGTTGAGTCCCCCCGCAACATGGAGGAATGACCTGCTGCAGGATATCCACCAAAGCCTCGCCTGGCTGCTGCCTGGTAGCTAGAATAACCCATTTGACCAAGAGTGGTGGCCTTGCCACTGCTGTGTCCAGACCCATATGCAAAGCTGCAATCTGAGGATCTCTGTGGCACTGCAGGAGAAGAGGAGGAGTAGCCAGATGAGTAGTGGCCAAAAGAGGCAGGATGAGGGGAGCTAGGAGAATGTGAGAGAGATGGAGGAGTGGATTTGGGATAGGTAGAAGTGGTGGGGGATGTTTGGGCCAGGCTGCTATAGCTGTATGGAGGCCTGGCTGAGGAGCAATGTGTCTGTGATAAACCATCCACCACAGAATTTGCACCCTTGGAGGTCCACTTGGGGAACGCAGGGGACCAGCTGTGACCCGCAGCTGGACTGGATGGCTCATAACAAGGGGTGTTTGAAGCTTTTCGGGGGTCTGACTGCGAGGAGGAGATGTCCAACAGGTCTGATGAATCATCTGAGTCGAGGAGTGACCGGAAATATCCAGCAAACAGGCTTTGTGAGTCCTCGCCAGCTGGCCCAACCCCTCTGCTTCCTCCTGGACTGCTGTAAGCACCTCCCCTTCCAACCTCACAGGAGGAAAAGCCTCCCCTTGGAGATCCACAGAGCTGATACCCACCCAAACCTTTCTCCTTGTCTCTACCCCCCTCCCCCCAGCCACCTGCCCCATTGGGCCAGTCCTGCCCCATGGACATACCCACCCCTTTAAAAGCACCATTCTTTCTCACACGTTTCTTCTTGATTATTTTCTCTCCCCCAGACTCAGTCCCTACGATTCCCCCTCCCCTACCACCTGTACCCTTTCCCCTTTTCTTAGGTAATCCATGCTCAGACATGGGGCTCGGTTTCTGCTTCTTGCCAATGGATTCAAAGAAGTCACTGAATGTGCTCTTATTGCGCTCACTGCCTCCAACCCCCCCTGCTCCTGCTCCACCTCTTCCACTGCCCCCTCCTCTGCCACCTCGGGGGCGTCTATACCCAGTGAGCCGGTGGAGCAGGGTGGATATTCCAGGATTTTCCAAGGGGGTATGAAAGCTTTCAGGCTCACTGGGTGTCCAGCAGCGCGGGGGAGAGCAGCGGCCAGTGGCAGGGGGCTGGCGGTTTAAAAAGGCCAATTTGGACAGAACATCCCCATACTCTGTTTTCACATCATTAGTATCGTTAACATACGATGGATAAGGGGAAGGGAGTTTAGCCCGCCTTCGCCTCTGGGGCTTCTTGGGCTGGTCTCCATTACCACCAGCATTCCCAGCATTTGGAAGCTCGCCTGGTATTCCTGGCAGAGGCTGTTTAGGTGGTCGTCCCCGCCTGCGTTTGAGAATAACCGGGAGTTCTCCAGGAGGGAACATCACCATAACACTCTTTCCATTGTTCTTCATTCGAAGAAGTGCCGTCGGCTCTCGAACTACATCTGAGCCTTCCAGACTGCCATCATTGCCTTTTTCTGTCCCTGTAAAAGTCTCCAAATTGGAAATCTTGTAGCTTTTCTGTCTGCGGCTCAGGCTGACAGGTATGCGAGCCACCTTGACAACAATCTTCCTCACCTGTAATGCAGAAAACAGCATGAGAAATTGTAAATTGTATTAACATCTATGGCATATATGGAATTACATTGTTTTTATGTCAAGAGAGTAACTACAATGATATGTAACTATAAATTAACTTACACCAACAAAACGTCCCCGTCTCCGGTTTTTGGGAGGAGATACCCCCTCTGCAACAGGCTCCTGCTTTACAGTTAGAGGTGCAGCGATGGTGGATGTGTTTGCAAATGGTAGATGAGGGGTAGCAGAATGAGCCATGGACCGTGCTGCCTGACGCTGTTTCACACTTTTAGGAGCGGCTTTATGGACAGGTTTTGGTGCAGGCCTAGACCTGGATTTAGGTCCAGGTTTATGGCCAAGTCTGGGCCCAGGTTTATGTATAACTTTAGGTACAGGTTTGGGTACAGTTAGAGCAAGAGCAATCTCTGTAGGGCAGGGTGCCGTGGGGAGAACAGCCTCCACAGAGGAATGCTCTTCTTTCTCTCCAACCGCAACCTGCTCTTCTTTAACTCTCCAGATCTTCTCCTCCAATACTTCATCTTCCTCCTCTACGCCCCTCTCCCGTCCTGTTTTCTTCTCCCCATCCTCTAAGCTTCGGCGGAGGCGGGAGGATTTGCGCAGGTGACAGGGAAAGCGGGGACGTCCAGAGCTGCGGAGTGCATATTTCTTCTCTGCCTCCACAGGAAGAGGAGAAGAGCCTGTGTTTGGGTTTGGACCAACGGGGACTGGACAAAAGGTTGAGGCATTGTCTGTCTCTGCAGGTAGAACTGGGGCAGCCCGCTGATTGGTGGCGGCAGGATGATTGCCATGTTCCAAAGACAGGGGTTGATGTGAGGTTGTGCGTATGGCCTCTGGTGTGATAGTCCTGGAGTGTTCAGGTCCTACAGAACCTGTAGGTGGGTTGATTTCCATGTGTTCACAATTATCCATGTGTGCTTGCGAAACAGCCTGTGTGTGCACATCTGGGTCAATGTGCGTTTGCATGTCCCTAATTGTCTCTGCAAATGTATGTGTCTCAGCGGTAGTGTGAGTCTCCGTCTGCCTGCGCGGGCAGGTGCTGTGCCCCAGCCTTCTATGTTGATGTAGTCCGTTCGCCACGGCTGAAGGAGAGGAGGGAAAGAGGTTGGAGGTCACTGGTGCCAATCCATTTTTAGAGGGATCCTGGGACCCCTCCTGGAGCCCGAGTTCCCTGTTCCAGAGCTCAGGCACAGCCAGCCCCTCCAGCTCCCCCACACACGCTTTTTCCTCTGCTTGAGTCCCACCACAGCCTACTGGAGCCCCAGTTTGGCCTGAATGTAGGTGAGCTGACAAGCCACTCATTCAGTGGACAGTCTTGCTGATGCTGAGTGAGGAAAGAGGGATGTTTTCTGATGTATAGAACTTAGGGTGTAGCGTCGTTTTCCTCTAACAGCAGGAAAGTTCAGTGAACTGAGGACAGAAATATAGACAATATTGTCAAGAAATATTGTAGTATATTATAAAAACAATATCACCAACTGGAGAGAAGTACACAAATGTGTTAACATGTCCTTGTTGCATTTAAGACATTTCATCTAAACTCCTTGCTGCTAAACATATTGGTCATCAAATACTATACAAATACAAATCTAACATTTGCAGCACATATAAAATTGTGGCTGTGTGTTAGGTTTTTTGGCAATGGGCCATACACCTAATTCGTAATGCACTCTATTCTATTAACTGTGCCACCCACACAGCAGCTTTACAACATTAGATTACATTTACCATTCATACCCTGCTCAATTGGTTGATTTTACCGTATGGTTACGGCGCTGATTCGGATTTTGATTCTGAGTTGAGCCTCAATCTGTCTGCCTGACTGGCTCTGTTCTGCAGGGGATCATTGGGTCATCAATACTGCAGTGGAGTGCTCACATACTTCTCTCTCACCCTCTGCTCCTGTCGTTTGCCCATGGTTGCTAGAGTGAGAGACAGAGACAGACAAGGCAGACAGAGGAAGGGATAGTTTGTTGAAAAAAGTGGGAGAAATGGTGAGGGTGGGGGAGTGAGGAGGAGGAGGGTGGAGCAGAAAGAAAAAGAGAATAAGAGATTAGTATATGATGTCACAGCATGCATCATCAGACCAGACTATAATCAGTATTTTGGTGAGGGCTGCACCATCTCACAGCAGATTTATTTTGGAGGATGACTTGCAATACACCTTTTTGTATACTCTAATTGTGGTTACTAATTCATTTCCATGTGTTCCAGCAGACTGAAGGCACACACATGTAAACCAGGGCCACTTCAGCTATTCTGTGTTTCAACGTGCTCCATAACAAACACTGAGGATCATCACTACATGATGAAGACCATGCTCACAGAGCTGTGTAGCTCACCATGTGTGTGTGAGCAAATTATAAGTAGTTGAGTAGTGGTGAAAAGCACACAGCATGCCACATTTCGGCCAAACTATTGAAATACATTACAAAGCACAAGACTTTGAGGGTGCAACAAGAATGTGTGAATAATCGCAGCCACCAGGGGGAAGCAGAGAGGTGATGAATAGAGGTGTTGAGAGGATGGAGAGATGAAGGTGACAGAAAGACAGGAACTATAGAGGGATTATGGAAACCCAGAGCAGAGGGGAAATGGAAGTACAGATTGCCAGAACACACACAAGTCTTATGAAATCTGCTATCAGACTCACACATGACTGCATGCATGCACACATTCAAACACAAGTATGCGTGCCACACTCGCACACATATCCACGCACGGCTGCCTCCAACACTGTACCACACTCTGCACATACAAAACAATCTTGTCCATCCTCAGATCTCTCTGCCTCCCTCTCCAAAATATGGTTCTGATTAGGAGGGAGGGAGAGGGACAGAGAAAGAAAGAGGGGGGACAAGGAGGGGAGGGCGTAAAAGACAGGAATAAGTCCAAGAATGGGTGAGAAAGTATGAAAGAGGGCAAGAGACAGAAGAAGAGCAGAGAGGGGATAGACGCGATTGAGACATGGAAAGGATGGTAAGTCTGGCAGAGGCAGACAGACTTAAGAAAAACAAAAAGGAGGTAGTAAAGTTGATGGAGGCGAGTGGAAGAAAGAGTATAGAGGAAGAGAATGAGGTGGAGTAAGAGAGTTTTGCTGGAGCAGAGTTTAGGGCTGCACACATGGAGCAGACCAAACTCAAGGTTCTGCTGCTCTGAGGAATGACACAACTAGGACAAACACACAAGAAGATAAACACTCACAACACATACTTTCTTTAACCTCCTCACCCACTCCCTCTCGTGCCCACTGCTGTCTCCCTGCCTCTCTTCTCTCCCATTCTTGTTCTTACTTTCTCTCCCGTCTAATTAACAGCATGCCTTAATTAAGGCTCCGTCTGACCGATGTATGAGAGAGGAAGAAGAACACATGCTTTAATTAAACATTGCTGCACATGTGCCTACACATACAGTACATACATACCCTGTCACTCACAGACACACAAAGACATATGCAAATATGCCGCCACAGCTTCATCCTCCCACACACTCACACATCCATTTGCACATAAAGACATACGCGCGCGCGCACACACACACACACACACACACACACACACACACACACACACACACACACACACACACACACACACACACACACACACACACACACACATATGTAGTCATGCACAATTACACACAAAACAAAGACACACATGCAAATATCTCTCTACTGTGCTCGGCGGGGGGTATTCTTACAGAGCTTAGATACCAGCCAATCAAACGCTCCCACTATGATTCATTGTTTAAGCAAACACTCCTGGCATCCATCAACTGCCATTCCAATAAATTCAACCTCATACGTATAGCAAATGCGGTTTGGTGCATTTTACTGTGAATGGCTCAGTGGCATTGTCTCTGTGAGAACAGTCGATGGTGTGCGCTGCTCCCACACGATGATCTGTTGAATCTGTTTTAGAAAGAGCCGGCCTCCTATGATTATTGTTTGAACATTTTGATCTTGTATATTTCTTATCTGCACGTTAAAGTTGTTGGTGCTATTATGCACCACAGAGTTATTATGCATATACACTCATGCCAGTGGGAAATCAGAGATGAGAACTTGTCATTGTCCAGTTTGGGAAGTTGCCCTGTTGTGCATAGTCTGAGAGGAACAATCATTCTGTAAATGGTAGCTGAGCAGCATATCTATTCTCTCCCCATCCATCTCACTGCCACAAAGGCTTGCAGACTCACAGGGCTGCCAGCAGCAACTAGACCCTGTGTGTGTGTGTGTGTGTGTGTGTGTGTGTGTGCGTGTGTGTGTGTGTGTGAGAGTGCGTGCATGCGTGCGTGCGTGCGTGCCTGTGTGTGTGTGTGTGCGCGTGTGTGATTGTGTCTGTGTGTGTGTGAGATTGTGAGTGTTAGAGAGAGAGGGGGTGAGAGAAAAGAGAGAGAGAGAGAGAGAGTGGAAATGTGTATGTGCTCGCACGTATGTGTGTCTCTGCGAGTGCACGTGTATGAGTGTGTCTTCCTGGGTGTGTTTGTAAAAGCACTCACCAAGCTCTAACGGGTGTGCAGTTGTTGCTAAGAGACAGGCAGCAGCACCGAAACAAGCATGGGGGGTGGGGGGGTGTAAGGGGGGGGGGGACATGGAGGGGAGACCAAAAGAGAGAGAGGTGGTGAGGGGAGGAGGGGGGAGCTCCACAGAGAGGTTTAGACAGATAAGAAGAAGAGGGGATAAAACAGAGCGCGATGGAGAAAGTGTATGTGAGGCCAAGAGAGAAGAGGAGGTGGGGAGGAGGGTCCACAGAGACTGAGTGACACTGTGCAGAAACTCAACTACCATCCGCCTCTCAACCTGCAGCACCGGCAGCCTCAAACCTACATTGAACAAAAAACAACTTTTTCTTCCAAAAATAATTTTTTTTAAATCAACAAAACTGTTTGACAACTTGATGACAAACTGTTCTCAAGTTATCTGTGAGGGATTTTCAGTGGGAACAAGTGTGGCATGTTTTATTCCTGGTAATAAACGTCTGTCTGACTTTGTCATTGAAACATTACACATCACATGACATGACACAGCATGTAAATACTCACTGTGTGAATGTCAAATCAAATACTTAACTATGAATCCAAAGGACTCTTGTTCTATGTATATAGCTCCTATATGTGTAGACAAAAATAGATAAAGAAATAGAAATGTCTTTGTAATGCATATTAATGTAATTTTTCATTTCCAGCAGCATTACAGAACACAAGAACACGGAAAGCGAGCGTTTTGGTATCGAGGCAGACTGCGTACTTTCCACTAAACTTTCTTTCTTTATGCTTCTTTTCTACATGCAGATGTCTCAATCAGTGTTGCATTGCAGAATTTACATACTGCTGTGTATTTCCTTTTCAAAGCTGTTTTTCAAATAAAGTCTTTGTGGTTCAGGTACGTTTCAAATATACAGTAAAGACTTTTCTGACATCTCCATCTCCTGTCACCCACGTTCACTTTGTTGGAGTAGGTGTGAAGGGCGGCAAGGAGAGATGTCAGCCAATAATAGTAACAAATAATTCAAATGCATCAAGATATTGGTTGCATTTATTACAACCAATCACAGTAATTATAACAAATAAATCAGAAAATGTACAGGCAATTTAATCATATCCCTAGAGTTCAAAGGTCTCTTTGTCCGAGATCGAGACATTCAAAAAGTCTTGAGTAACATTAACTTAAACTGATACTGTTGTATTTAAATACTTTATCTTTCTTCCCACTGTGGGGAGAAAGTTTTCTATATTTACGGTGCAAAGTTTTAATTCAACTAAAATAAAAAATAAAATAATAAAAATAAAGAAATAAGCAAAGTTGAGGATATATGTTCTTGCCTTGACTGCAGTGGGTTGTAGCCCAACAGGCTATAAAACTGAACAGCTAGAATTTAAGCACATCCAAACTTAACAGACCTGGTTTTTAGAGAGCTTGAGGTGTGTGTTAGTGTGCCAAAGGGGGCGAGGAATGTTATACACATATATCGCACTACTGGTGCCAGCATGCTTGCACACAAATTACCAACAGCAACCTTCAAAAACAACGCTGAACTTTGGGCTTTGGTGGGCTGCAGCTCAATGCACACGCACGTCAGTCAAACAGAGACAATCCAACTAACACTTGCATTTACACACAGATTCTCACCCCCACCCACTCACACTCTCCTTCACTCTGACCTCTCCTCCACCATCCCCCCCCAAAAAACACTCCCACCTCCCCAGCTGCAGGAAATTCCTAATGATCTCCATCATCAGTGTGCGTGCTGTATCTCCTGCCAAGAGCAAGCATGTGCATGCACGCTCATACGCAACAAACACACATACAAAGCATATAAATGAGCAGAGAGCAACACATAAACCATATGCGCAGACAAACAAAAAGGCAGACAGACGTTCAGACAGACAGACACACATCTGACGTAAACATACTTCACACAGACCAGATACAGTGGCTGCTCAGCCAATGATGTACACAGGGGACTGGAGAAGTAGCTCGAGAACACTAGTCAACAAAAACCAGGACCCCCCACCCCCTTCTGACTGTCTCTCTCCTGTTGTTTCTGCAGGAACCTACATGTTGTAGTTATTTTAAGATGAGGAGGACTGTATAACCCCTTCCTCTTCACCCCCTCCTCACTGTTCCATCTCTCATCTCTCAGCAACCCCTCCATCCACACACACACTCCTAGTTTGTCTCCCACAACACACTCTCCCATTCCCCAACTCATTGCCAGCTAAATCTCTCTCTCTCTCTTTCTTCTCTTCTCTTCTCTCTCTCTCTCTCTCTCTCTCACTCAGGCAGGCAGTTTCCTGGCGCTGCTGATGGCCGCCCCTGCGTCAGGTCATGTGACTAACCAAGCCAGCTGGGAACAGCTAGGAGTGTGCACATGTGCGCACTCAAAAACACATACGGGATTGCGCACAAACAAGAATACGTCTAGAAACACATGCAAATACAGGAAGATGAAACCAACCACTTAGGTGCAAACACAGAAAATCTCCCACTTACAGTTCACACAGGTGTGCACACGCACACACAGAGATGACATGTACAAATAGGCAGAAACACACATTTGCAAGCAAAGCTGCACGCACTCACTGACGCACACTCCACGTAGTCACGCTGGCGAAAACTCACAGACGCACTTAAAAACCTCACACAGTCACGCATATCTACCTCACACACAGAGGACACACAAACCAGATGCTTGGACCCCGACACACACTTAGACCTTGAGGCCAGTGTTTTGGAGAGGGGCCTCTGTGCTGCGGCCCTGACTTCCTGACTCCTCCTTCTCCTCTCTCCATACTCCTGTTCCACAGTTGCTGTGGGAGACGCTGCTGCAGCTCCCGTTGCCAAGGAGAAGGCTGCTGGCTGTTTGAACAACAATGGCCGCCTTGTGAACATTCCAACTGTAGGTACTGACAGCTCATCAGCCACAGCTTCAACATCCACAGCGCTCAAAAAGCACATGTAGACACACACATGCTGCTCACAATACACACCGACACCATGCCACTGTACTGTACCGCTCATATTCTTGGACTCACGCCTGAAAGAGGTAACACTCTCACACACAAACACAATAAGACATGCACAAAAAACACACACACACACACACACACACACATCTGTGCACGCTCTAAGAAATTATGACTTCTGCTGAGAGGATAAGAAACCCTTCTTTCCCTCTCTTTCTGCCTGCATCTCTCGACCATCTCTCTCTCTCTTACACACACACACACACACACACACACACACACACACACACACACACACACACACACAGTGCGCAGTACATTCATCCATCTTCCCCCTTCTCCCCGACTACTCTCTGTCTTTTTCTCTTATCTCTTTCTCTCTCCTCCCCCTCCACAGCCTCCTGCTTTCACTCTCTCACTCGCTCTTCACTTGCTCATCCCTGCCTCTCTCTCCCTTTCTGTCTCAGGAAGTGTGTGTTCTCACTCTCACACACACACACACACACACACACACACACACACACACACACACTATCATCCTGGCACACACACACACATGGAGGACACACATTCACACAGAGAGAGAGGCACACACAATCTCTTTCTCTCCTGGAAGGTAGCGAATATTTTTGTCCCTTGGGGGCATACACTTCCTCAGAGAAGGAGGGAAAAGGCAAAGAAGAAAGGAAATTAAAAAAATAGAGTAGAATGGGCAAGAGGGGAAGAGGAGAAGGAAGGAGAGGAAGGGAGAGAGAGAAGATAGGAGGGAAGAGGGTGAAAACTATATTCACGGCAGGGATTTATAGACAGACCCCTGAGTGCTCTGATTATCTGTTCATATTGATGGGACGACATTGAAGCCACGCTGGTGGAACGTTGAGACGGTGCTGAAGCCAAATTGAGTGAGTGGGGTGGGGGGGCGGAGGGGGGTGTTGAGGAGAATCACTAACAAGTCTTATCCTCTGACTCACTGTTTTTAACACACATACCCAGACACACATGTATGCACACTCACACGCTGCTAAAAACAAAGATAACTCTTACACACAAGCATAGGAAGTCAGACACATAGTACATGGGTAAGTATGTTGATCTGCAGATAGATGTGTGTGTTGTGTGCCAGACACCGAGAGAGATTTTGCGTGTGTGTCTGTGTGTGCGTGTACATCTGTGCGTCTGCGTGTTTTCCCCATCTCTAGCTCCTCTTTAATAATTGAGCTGATTCTGTCCAGCTTGTTAGGGAGGTACACAGCAGCTTCACACTCTGTCTTTCTCTCCTTCTCATTCTCTCATGCGCTCCATCTCTCCCTCCTCATCCTTCCATCTTGCCGCTCTCCCTTCATTTATCACTCTTTTTCCTTCCTGACCCCTCCGTCCTGTCTCTCTGTCTCTCTCTCTCTCACTCCTTCCCTCCCGACTCTCAGTCCCTTCCCCCAGCTCTACTCTCCCTCTTTCTCCGCAAATCCCTCCTGTTCTTTGACCTCTCCCTCGCCTCTTGCAGTTTCAGCGCCTCCCACCCCCTCCAACCCTCTCCACCCTGCTGCCCTCCATCATCCCTCTCCTCTTGTCTCCCTCTCTCCATCCTCTGGAGGTGAGAGGTCGAAGCTTCCTCTCCACTGTCAGACTAAAACCGGCTGCAACCAGCCCTGTGGAGGGGTGGGGGGTTGGTGTGAGGGAGACGAGGAGAATGAGGAGGTAGATGATGAGGGACACATAGGAAAGGTGCAGGAGAGAGGGAGATGGAAGTGGAAAAAGAAGAAGGGACTGACTGGAGGACAAAAAACACAAGGGGGGGGTGGGGGGTTAAAGGGGAAGGAGGCGAGAGAAAAGAGAAGGGGAGATTTCTTCTATTGAGTCAGTGGCTTTGACGCGGAGGAGCCGTTTTATGAATGTATTGTGTGGGAGGTGACAGAATGGAGCATACAAACACTGCTTACACAAATGCTAAATGGTGTGTGGGTGCATCTGTGTGTCTATACCTGTGTGTGTGTGTGTGTGTGTGTGTGTGTGTGTGTGTGTGTGTGTGTGTGTGTGTGTGTGTGTGTGTGTGTGTGTGTGTGTGTGTGTGTGTGTGTGTGTGTGTGTGTGGGAGGTGAACCACGTTTACCTGCCTGTGGCGAAAGCTATTTCACTTCAGGTGACGATTAGATTAATTGGAGTCGTAAAAGACAGGACCCTTCACTCCAAGGACAAAGTAATGACTTATTCTTCTAAACCAGTTGCTAGTTGCATAGAGGTACATATTAAAAGTTGTAAAATATTCCTGAAATGTCCAATTACTCAATAATAAAATAAGAGGTTTAATAGGATATAAAGATGTTTTTAACAGAAGACAATGGAAACATCTCTGATTGGGAAACAGCAGCAGAGAGGAAACATTTATATCAATAGCATTTAAATATTATGCTTAAAGCCATCCTCTAATCGCTCTAAGCCATCAGAATATAGCTCTAAGCACTAGTAAACCAGCTTTTGTCACTATGAATAGATTGTTTATGCGAATCTGTGACCTAAAATCAATTTTGTGTGTATTTTGGGAGGCATTTTTAGGTTCTGAGTAATAATGGCCTGACTCAATCACAACGGTGGTGTAAATTCCCTTTGCTTAAATGGCAGTAATATATATGTTGGGGGGGTGCCAGAATGATCTTCAACTGACTTTGACAAAACATCTGTAACCCCAAATAAATCTCTTTGTTGCATTTGAGAAATCTTGCGCACAGCTAGAAGCCAAATTCATTCCTCAAATGAGATTATTTGTAGTTGTGAGGAGAAGCCTGAGATTGTTTTTGGAGAATCAGCATTTGAACAGACTCAGTCTCTGGTCAGAGATCCTTTCTGATTTAGATTACTGAAGCTCTGTCTGGTGGCAGGTTTGTGTGGTCTTATAAGACCACAAAGAGCCTCAAATGATTTAGTCTATTTAAACTGCCTCTAAACCACTACACCCCATTCAACAGGTTGCACCTTCCTGAACATCACTGAAAATGTCCCGAAACACCAGGACATCAGTGACAGTAAATTATGTCCACTATGTCTTCTTCATCTCCATGACGACCTCCATATCAAGAGGACATCTGACTACAGCAACCGCACATGCTGATAGGCACAGAGAGAAGACAGGTGATTGGTTGAGCTGTCGGCTGTCATATCGGCAGGGTGTATCTTTGTGACACTGCAACACACACACACACAGGCTTGTCATGCCATCAACCCACATGCCTACGAACTGCAGCAAGGCGCAAACAAAAGGTACTTCCACAGTGTGCACACACACACGGAAGTGCATGCACACTTACACACACACACACACAAGTACACACACACAGCTTTGGGACGAGCTGTGGAGTGTTAGGTGCGCTGACCCTGCCAATGAGGACAGGAGGAACATCAACGGAGCTACAAGGCCGTTGCTATGACAACTAGCCCCGCTCACACAGGTAGGAAGCACAATAGGCTTAAGCTGTTATATGTTCACATTCTCTGTTTCTCTCACTCCCTCTCTCTCACACACACACACACACACACAGGGCCATGCACTCAAGACAAGTCTGACAGACAGCGGCTGAATGCCAAGGTAAGGCCATTTCCTTTGAATTCCAGCATTCAGAGGGCTGAAATTATTCATTATGTCCAAGTGGGCCAGCCAATAAGAGAACTCACTCTTTAACCAGCAAATGAGAGAGTGAGACTGGCTGAGTGTGAGACAGACAGATAGACACACAGACCAAGCATCACTCTGCATACTAACGGCACCTGCGGGTAGCCTGTGCACGTCTCTGAGGGGCCCTTAAATAACGAACTGTCACTGCCCAGACATCGACATTGACTTCTCTCTCATCCTCTCTCTCCTCTCTTCATGCACTCTTTCTTTCTTTGTCACCCCCCTCACAGACGAACGCTGATAATCACCACCATGAGCACGCCTTGTCTCTCCAGCACATTGGCCCTGTTGCCACTGCAGGATGTGCTGGTGCTGTGTCCTGCCTAACTGCCCTGACAACTCAGGGGGCTGCCGGGATGGAAACCTCGGGACTGGACGGACGCTCACGCCAACCTTGTGGTTTCCTGTTTATATGTGAAGAAAACACCTGTCCATCATCAGGAGCTGGACTCACAGTCAAACCTCTGGTATGTCACTGGCATGTAAATTTAGTATTAGAAAAGTCCACCCACAGATCTAGGGAAACAGCAAATAAACAAGACAAGTGTGTGTGTGTGTGTGTGTGTGTGTGTGTGTGTGTGTGTGTGTGTGTGTGTGTGTGTGTGTGTGTGTGTGTGTGTGTGTGTGCCATTACCTGGGGAGGTACTGTATCCCGCTGCCCTGCCTACACTGTATGTAAATTCAGTGATAATAAAAAGGTAATAGGTAAGAAGATTTTAGATTAAATAAATTAAAAAAAATATATTGGGGTTAACAGGGTTCATTGCGTGCACATTTTACCACATTATGTGTGCGTGCGTTTTGTTTGTGTCGGAGCATCATCATACACGCTGCATGCCCACAGTGAAGTCCAGATGACCCAGCGGCACGAGCAGTGCTAATGAAGAGCTCCGTCCGTGAGCGGCATTGATGAGGTTAATGTAAAAAAACTCAAAAGGAAACGTAGCCAGAGGTGCGCAGCACCACTGGCTGAGCGGACAGTAATCTAATTTTTGGTGTTGTGTACACAAGACGCTGCACGCGCACTCACCAAGGGAGAGAGTCTGGGGGCTCGCGCTGCCTGCTGTTGCGGTGGCGGGGCTGGCTGGCGGGGATGTAGGCTCGCACGGCTGTCGGTGACGGAGCTGCTTTCGTCTCCTCTCCCGGGTCACGGAGCCGTTGCCTTGACGGCTGCAGCCGTCGGCGAGCAGCATGTCCCCTTCATTTGGGCTCCCCGCGTCGGAGGGAGATAGCCCTCCCACATCAATGTAAACGTTGTCTCCTCCTGTCGTCGCGCGCCACCGTCTCGTGAGGCTCAATGGAAAAACCGCTCCTCTGGCTCACATCAATATCTGCACCCGCAAAAATGGGAAAGCAAAAACACAATAGGAGGGGGAAAAAATAAATAAAAATGGTGAGCAGGGACAGTTTTGTCCCCAATTAAGGTGCTGACATAACGGCGCTCGAGCCCTGTGCTCCGGTTTTGGTGACAGACACGGGACTCCCCAGTATGCGGGAGGCGAAAATCGACCGTGCGCCCGTGCGTCTCTGCCTCTGCAATTCCAGCTCTCTATCTCTCGTGCGCCCCAGTCTCCGTTGTGCCTCTCCAACGTGCCTGGCTGTCAGAACCATCCGGGCATCCGTAGCTGGCCTCACTTTACACCTGTGGAATTGTGGGAAAAGTAGTTTACTGAAGATCGAGCATGAATGGGGGAGTCAGTGAAGAGAGCGAGAGACAGACAAGAGTGGGTGGAATTCTGCTAATAGTTTCCAGTGCCAAGGATCGCAATAACATTAAGAATATCCTATATGATATTTTAGAATAGCTCAAAGTTAAAGCTACACATTAAGTGGGAAAATGTCAGGCCTACTGTAAAGCAATTTCTGTTTAGGTTAATTTATTAATTCACATTTGTTTACACAGATGTACTATGTTGTCTCTTTGACATTACCTGTGAGAAAAATAGCATCCAAATATAAATAGAATAAGAGACATGTCTTAACCAGGAAAAGATATTAGATTTTTATTACAATAACATAACAAGGCATCTCATAAAATCATATAAAGGTTACACTCTTTTGTCAAAAAAAACACAGAATTAAAACATTTTACTTCCAGAGACCACTGACATTGATCCCCTTGATGTGTAATATTTCACCCAGTCCTCCCAATGGATGACAACTGAATACATGTTAATATAGAAGTTTTTGTGTTGCACAGATATATCTGAGTTAAATTAAAACAGAAAAAGAGACAGTTCATACAAAATTGTCATTCAAATGATCAGACAAACAAAGAGCATACCATCTCTCGTCTCAGACTTTACTAGCACGGTACTTCAAATCTAAAACAGCCCTTATTTGACCACTTAAAGGCACATGTTGGAGCAAGTTTGTAATCAGTTCCCCCCTTTAGGTGATGACATGGATCAGTTCAAAAGCCTTTTTAGATGATTGTAAGTCATATCTTACAGTGTCTGCATACATAATCTATCAAGTTCACAATGATCATTTAATGTTGTCTGAAACCTGTTGCACCTTCTATCATTTCACATATTTTTCTCAGGCAACCAGTTCCCCTTCAAAGCTGCTCTTCTCAGAAACAGAAATCAAAAAGACCTGGAAATGTATGGCAGCTGAACAAATCATGTACCAGCTCAACTTCCCCCCCACCTCAACACAACCATCTACATCTTCTTTCAGTTCCTTGTTGTCATGGTTACAGAGTAAAGCAACATTACTGCAAGGCCTGATCAGCAGAGATCCGACTCTTCAACATGGTTGACTGATCTGTCCTAAATGAGCTGCACTGCAGTGATCAATAACCAAAAGGAGGAAACTGTCTTTAATAAAACAAAGCAATGATATGTATCTTAATGTGCATGTGCGTGTGCATGTGTGTGTGTGCGTGTGTGTGTGTCTGTGTGTGTGTGTGTGTGTGTGTGTGTGTGGTGTGTGTGTGTGTGTGCGTGTGTGTGTGTGTGTGTGTGTGTGTGTGTGTGTGTGCACAGTAGAAATACAAATACAATGAAGGCATATCGGTATATCTGCATGTATACATCCACGTCTGCCTTTGTGTTTGTCTGTCATTCACTTTATGTTTGTCCGTTCATTGCTCCACATCTGTCCTACACGTGTGTGGTCACAGGTTTTCTCCGGGCTGGTACTGCGGCTCTGTGGCTGTGAAGTAATCCTCCAAGAAGGACTGCAGGTACTCAAAGGTGTGCCTCTCATCAGCCTCTCGCCTCCAGCACTGCACCATCAGTTCATGGAGCGAGGCGGGGCAGCCCGGGGCACAGGGCATCCTGTAGCCCCTCTCCACCTGCTCCAACACCTCGCGGTTGTTCATGCCTAAAGGGAGGGTGGAGGGAGGGGGGGTGTGGATGCGTGAGAGGGTTCAGAGAAGGAGAGATGGAAAAACAGATAAAACTGATTTTAAAAATCCACACATATTGGATATGGATAAAAACCCAGTAATAAGTTATCTTTTTTTAAATGTGTTTTCTGACACTTTATCACCCTCATTCATCTTAAGTCTGTCTGTCTATGTTTTGTAGACTCAAATCTTTTGTTGTATGTGGTGCTGCTTTCTTTGGCATTACACTACTGTAAAAGATAATTAATAAACTAAGATATATTATTATATGACATCTGGAGTAACGGAACATGAACTTCAAATTGATTTATAGTAAGTTTAAACCGAAAAGAAAAATATTGATTTGATAAAAAAAAGTCTTATTAAAGAAATTGTCTCAAATAAGCAATACTTGGTGACATATTGTACGAGAAATCATTGTGGTATAAGAACACAGTAAAATCAGGAATGTGTGGGTGAACTAGCAGGTATCATCCCGTACCTGGGTATGGCACACGTCCCTTCGTGATGAGTTCAGTTAGTAGGATGCCAAAGCTCCAGACATCTGACTTGATGGTAAAGCGTCCGTACAATGCAGCTTCAGGAGCCGTCCACTTGATAGGGAACTTCGCCCCTGAAACCATGGCAACACAGTGAAGATGCATAATCATATAATTAGGATAGGTTATGTATAAAAATATAGGCACGGAGGCAGACACTCGTTGCACTGAATAGCTCATGCTGTTACCTTGTCTGGCCGTGTACTCGTTGTCCTCGATGAGCCTGGCCAGGCCAAAGTCAGCAATCTTGCACACCAGATTTTCTCCAACAAGTATGTTAGCGGCTCGCAGGTCACGATGGATGTAGTTCATCCTCTCGATGTATGCCATTCCAGCTGCAATCTGAAAAAAACAAAGAAACAACAACAACAACAGCTCAGAAAGATAGTAAAAGAGTTTCCTTTAAGTCTGTCATTGTGTGTATGTGTGTCACTCACCTGTGCAGCCATGTCCACCAGTTGAGGCAGCTTGAGACTCTGCCCCTCCCCATCTTTTAAGAAGTCCAACAAACTTCCTGAAAAACCAAGATTGTTGCGTCATGACTGGCCAGACCTTTTGCATCCTCTAGTTAATTCATATCTGCTGTGTATTATGGCGGGTACAAATAATAAATTCAATCACAATCAGATAGATTTGTTGTAGAATCAAAATTACTCAAAATGTTGCTCTCTTTCTTTTTAGTTTTTAGTGAATACTAAATTAATATTTTACCTGCCTCAAGGCCACCTCCACATGGAGGTCAAAGCTCAGAAAGAGTAAAAAGAGGAAAGATAATCCGTGGAGTTTGTAGTTTTGTTTTTTCCCCAATATGGGAGGCATGGTGGCTTGAACCCTGCTCTTCCAAATGACACATTTCTAGTTCTTTATTTCATGTAATTAGTTTGTTTGTCTGTGATTATATCTCAAAATGGTTGAAAGTTAGGACAGGGGCAGATCCAATGTTTGCAATTTCAATGCAAGATAGGGCATTTCCAAGAATGTTCTATATTTTCTCTGCGGCGACTACACTTACTACTAACACTCGGGGGAGGGGAGCTCACTTTTCAGTGTCAGTGAGGTTTCCAACCAACGGGAGGGATTCATTGTGTATCTACACTTCATCACAGGCATGACAGTTTACTCAGCCTGATACCTTGGCTCATGAACTCGGTAATAATGTAGATGGGCTCCTCAGACACAACGGCGTAGAGCTGCACCAGCTTGTCATGGCGGAGTCTCTTCATGATCTGAGCTTCCTCCAGGAAGGCCTCGGGGGACATGGTCCCTGGCTTCAGAGTCTTCACCGCTACCTTGGTGGTACCGTTCCACATGCCTGGCATGGAGACAAGGAGATATTAATGCACACATAGCACATGGAAACACACAAAGACATACGGCGCAGACACACACACACAAACATTGTCTGGCATACTGATGGTGATGGCTACATGTACATGCATACAGATGTAAAAATTAGAAGAACATGGTACACAATATGCACAGACTGTAACGAATACACACATGGTTATACTTCTGGTGCATGCACATGATTGCTGTTTTGGAGAACATGCATGACATGAGACAGAGTGATGTTAGGAGGGAGGGAGATTTTTCTGGCCTTACATCAACACCTTCAGGGAGAAACTTTGCCCGGCTCAGAAAACCGGACACACTCGCATTTAGTCAGAGAATCTGTACGACATGTTCTAAACAAATTGGTAAGACATGTAATTGGAAATACATCACATGGGAATACCAAGTGATACTGGGAAAAACATAAAACATCACTAACATAAACAGAAATAAATGACATTAAGCATGACTAACAATACAGGACATTAACGGACACTACGGACAAACAGTTCTCTCTCTGAGCCTGCAGAGGGCGTCAGAGGTTGGTGGTGTCAGTCTCACCCATCCAAACGTCCCCGAAGCAGCCCTGTCCCAGCTTCCTTTGCAGGGACAGAGTTTCCCTTAGCACCTCCCAGGCGTCCCGCCCAAGGCCCATGGTGAGTGGGGTTGAGTTGGGACAGGGCATAGTCAGGTAATAACACAGCCCATCATTAGTGCCTATTATGGGGAGGAAGTGGGAGTCAAGGAGGGTTGAGATGTAGAGAAAGGAAAGAGTGGAAGTGTATTGAAGAATGGGAGAAAAGGGTGATGTGATGGTGGGAAAAATGGAAAAGGAGATGGGGGGGGTGACAAATAGGTGAGGTGAGATGATGACACATGCACATGCAACAACAGGGGAGAGGGGAACAATTGTGCACACCTGGTTGTAAAACAAAGCCATTTCTATGCATTAACTGCTGCCTCTCCAGTTGTTATCACACACAGGGATGTATTTGTTTGTTTCACTGCTGCAGTTTTAAGACTCAATACACACCATTAAAAAAATGTGTCCAGACTACATATTTAAACTGTGTGTGTATCTTTGGAGTTTGTGTGCTCCAATCTATAAGTGTTTGTGTTGCAGACTGAGCAACACATACAGCTATACAGGGCTTCACAATGTATGTTTGTGAGAGTGCAGGTGTTTTCACACCAGAAGTGTTACTGAAGTTCTTGTCATCTGTACACAACTGAGACTTAAATGTATTATATGTACCTGCTCATCTTTTTAATACTTTATTTTATCCAGGTGTGCTCCCGCTGTCACCTTCCCCCACTGCAACACAGTCCCACCATTCCTACCCATCCAGACTTCTCCAAACTGGCCATTGCCCAGTTTTTTAATCAACTGGAGGGATTCGCGGGGAATCTCCCACATATCCTTGGTCTTCACTGATAAATCGGCCAGCTTAGGTATGCCCCGCTTGCAGCTGCCAATCAAACGGCAGCACAGTCCCGCCGCTCTCTCTGAGAGAGAGAGAGAGGAGAGACAAACAAGCAGGCAAAGGAAAAAGGAAACAAAGGGAAAGAAAACGGAGGGGAAAAGCAGCAAATGCAGAGATAAAAAAAAGAACAAGACAGGTTGCTTATGCGCTTATGCAACTGACAAGTTAACCAAATACTAAAGTACAAAGGCGCAAGGAAAACTCAGCAAAACAGACGCAAACACACATTCAGAGCAGCATCATGTACAGATACAAAAAATACATACGGGGACAATACAGATCATAAGTAAAACAAATACATCTGGACAAATCTCTATTGCTTTTGATGATTGTGTCAAGTGAATAATTCTTGCTGTAGCAACTCCTTGCCACTAGGGGGCAGATCTACACGGACAGAGAGTAGAGGAAGTGAAGGGTGTGAACGCTGCTTGTTGTTGAACAGCTCTGAATCTAACTTAAAAACTTAGTGGGAAAAGTATTCAAATCCTTTACTAAACTAAAATTGAAAATGTATGTCCATTACAAGTAAAAGTTCTGCATCCAAAATGATTCTTATGTTAAAGTACAAATTAGAAAAATCTACCAAAAGTAGTTCTTTCAGTTATGTAATATGTATAATAATACATAACTGAGAGCACTTTTACTTATGATACTTGTGGTAGTTTTTCTAATGTGTACTTTAACATAAGAATAATTTTGGATCAGTATGTTATTGTTTCTGATGTATTGACATGTACTGTAATTGTAATGTGTTGTTGGTCGAGGTAGAACTCTTTATAGATAATTGGTCTACTATTGAGTTTGATAGCAATGTATCATATTTTATAAGCTGATCATACTCTTTCAATGTAAAATCTGAATTTGGCAATTAAATGTAGCGGAGTAAAAAGTACAATTCTCCTTCTGAAATGTAGTGAAGCAGAAAGTAGCATTAAATGGAAATGGAAAATACCTCAAAATTGAGGTTAAGTTATGTACAGTAAAAGTATTTACTTCTCCCTACTGGTAATAGTGTAATTACAGTATGCATCAAGTAGAGTAACATAATTAAAGTCTGTCATGCAGCTGGGCAGAAGGATTGAGCAACGAGTTGAAACAAATGAAGTTCATAGAAGCAGCAGCTTGAAGCATGAAAGTCCATCAGAAAATGGCAACACAAACATAATTTTCCCTTCGAAGTAGAATCAAAATAAAGAGGATGAATTTGTGTCCATGTGTGTGTGTGTGTTTATGTATGTTACCTGTGTAGTGCTCTACCAGCTGCTGCACTGTGTCGAACTGTGATCTCGTGGTGATGTAGTAGCCACCATTGTCTAGTTTGCGGATCTTATAATGTTTGACGTGGTCTCCCTTGTTATCGTCCCAGTCACGGATCGACAGAGAGTAAGCACCTGATAGAAAGAGAAAGAAATGAAAAGTGTTCATATATTCAGAGCAGAAAATCTCTATGAAGAGTGTGTGTGTGTGTGTGTGTGTGTGTGTGTGTGTGTGTGTGTGTGTGTGCGTGTGCGTGCGTGCGTGCGTGCGTGCGTGCGTGCGTGCGTGGCATCTTTACCTTTGGTAGTCTCGCTCTCTCGTATGAGGAAAGTTCCTCTCTGGTTGCCATTACCCAGCAACTGTCTCTCCGCATCCTTCCTCCCCATCTTCCCAAAATACCACCTGTCACCATGACAACAACACACAGGTCACCGCAGCAACACCAAGCATCCTTTGATCTCTGCCCTCAGAATACATGTCAATCATTGATCTTTCAACGTAAACTGTACGTATATTGCAGCAGACCTGCGCGTGTGCGCATGTGTGTGTGTGTGTGTGTGTGTGTGTGTGTGCTCACTCTTCGGCCTGTATAGAGTCGACAGGAGCTACGTAGTTGGAGGGGATGTAACCTGAGTGGCCTGTGTCCAAAGAGCGAGCCTCCCACCAGTCACCCTCTCTGCAAAAAAAGACACACTAAAAGTCAGTTTAGTGACAAAATCAGGGATACGGTACAAAGAGAGTCAGCTCACAGTTTGGTATGGCACAGGATGGAGGGTCATGATACTTTTTTAAATGTTGAAATTAAAAGTAACAATGACAGTGGCAAAAAATTATAATTAGCTTGTCAATATCGCCAGCAGCAGCTGACACTTCTGACAGGTCATGTGGCATGTGATGTAATGTGTGCACAAAACATTACCTTTTGGGATTTAAGACATTTAACACAGAATTATTCATTTCTTGATGCATTTTCTCAAATGTTTGTATGACAATACCTTATGACAAAACGTTATTACAATCAGGGGTGTTTTCCATCAAATTAGCAACATCTGTAAAACAGATGTTACTAAAATACAGTTGTGTTTGTGCTCACGTGTTGTTGATGATCTGGAACTTCTCTCCTTTCTGAAAAGTGAGGTCATCTTCGGTGCGAGCTTCGTACTCATACAAAGCTATAAAGAGGGTGACTCCACCACCTGCATACGTGTTCGCACAAACACACACACACACACACACAGACGTAGGCGCGCACACACACACACACACACACACACACACACACACACACACACACACACACACACACACACACAAGAGGGACAGAGGAGTTAACAGTTTCCAGTTATACACACTAGTTTCTACCACCGAACTAAAAACAGAAACTGTCTGTGAAGAGATGTCGTGATATCATGATGAGAATGTAAAGCTAATGGACAACATCTAAGTCCTCTTTCTTTGCAAAGATGCCTTTTATAGTTAGGAAGAAGCTATTATGAGCCTGCAGGAGTCTGAGTTACAAATTAAATGTCCATCTTCCAAAGTTAGTCTTTGTCGTGCCAACTTTCCTCTTTATATTACCGTCTCTTAACTGCATCTTAATAATGAAACAGACTGTAACTTTGACAGTTAACTACTTGATTTGTCTAAATGAGATGACTGAAGCATCACATTGACTTCCTGAATTTAAAATGCATTTTGGCACAAAACAAGTAGTATTGATTTTGTTATTGTAGAATAATAACTCTTTATTGATTTTGTTATTGTAGAATAATAACTCTTTCGATGTACATGTGAGCATTATTTTAAGACAGACTTAAACCTCTCCACTCTAACCTCTCTAAATGTGTTGAGGCAGAGAAGGACTCAAGAAGGATAACTTTGTACAAACACACCACACGTTTACCATGTTTATATAACGTTTTGGTAGAGAAACATGATCACGACACTCACAATAAAGAATTTGCTTATTTTTATATTGCAAAAGATCATTTTAGGATAGAAACAAACATCACTGAAGAAGTGCTGGGTTTACTTTGCTCTATTATTATTATTATTATATAATATGTTATTAGGTAGATTGATTTTCACCTTCTAGAAGCTAATATTCTAATATACTATTTTAATTGGGGCACACACACACACACTCCTACTTGTTATGACTCCAGGCCTCTGGTGTGTGTTGGTGTTGGAGAAGATGGTGCTGGATGAGAAGCCCTGGTTGAAGTCTGGGATGGTCTGAGTGGGGTCGGGACAGTAACGGCCCTGAGTCAAGGCAGCGGCCAACCCTCCATCTGCGTTGCTAGGAGACAGATCTGTAATGTCTACTGCTGCTGATGTTGCCGCTGCTGCTTTGCCGGACTTCTTCTGCTTGCAACAGGCACACCCCATGATAACCAGCACGGAGACGACGTCTGTGAAAGCAAGCGGAGTTAAAGAAACATGCCATAACTTTTTAAATATGTAAATGTCAATTTGGTTGATGCTTTAGTGATTGAAGTTGTATGCAGTTTATGAAAGCAGTTTTTACCTGGTACAAGTACAATATAATAATCTTTGTTTACAGAGATAACAAAACAAGGTTTTGAATAAATATAGGATATATAAATGCCAAATTAACCTGTTTAATACTCTAGTGATTTAGTATTTCACTTCCATAAAAAACAATTGTCAAAATTGAAGCAGAGGCCAAGCTATCCTGACTTTTTGTGCCTAGTATGGGTATGCCCCAAAACCACCAGATCCTAGATTTCCCACGATGCAACTTGATCTTTCCTGAGAGCACTTTTCAAACTCCATACCTCCAGTTTGTCACAGTAGTTTAAATTCTCAAGTCCAAGCTGCGATAACCCTGCCATCACTATGACATCATCAGGGTTATTTGTATATATATTATTTTGTAGTAATTACATAAGTGCCTTCACAGGCTGAGCAGTACTGGACTTCATGTGTGCAACTAGTGGATTGACCCTAAACTAAATAATTTCTCACCAACTTAATTAAATATATTATCACTGCTTATGTACAAAATGAAATAAAACGTGTGGATTATGACAAGATTCAACATAATAAATAAGTACATTTAAGCGTTTGGACTTCAAACACAAGCTTGTAGAAAGTGAAAGCAGCTCACATAAACAGCATGCAGGGGGTCACTAAACCTAAGAAGACTGTCCAGAGAGAAGTTACAAACTTATAAATGGGGAAGTGGGGTTGGAGCTACAGTAAGGGGAGAAGGAGAAGTTAACTTTTTCTCACCTGATGTCTTCCTCTGTCAGATCATCTGTCAATCACCATCGCAACTGAAAAAAGGGGGGAGGGGGGAGTGACAAGTGGCGGAATGAGAGAGCAGGCCAAGAGAGGATGAGTGGCAGAGAACCGGAGAGGGGAAAGGTTTTAGAGAATGTGAAGGTAAGGCTCAAGAGCGTTAAAGCGTGAATAAAGAGATGCATGAAGGGAGACACGAGGATACAGAGAAGTTTGAGAAAAAAAGGAGACAGAGAGAGATGTGAGGTTAGCCACTTCCCTTTTTGCTTTGCAGTTTCGAGAAGGGTACTCAGTCATTATCTGGACAGCAGCTGTGTGTGTTTGTGTGCGAATGTGCATGTATGTGTGTGTGGTGGCGTTTGTGGTAAACATGGACCTGTAAATGTCATCATTAGACACAGCTAACTGACACAAAGTGAAATGTGTTTCACAAAGAGTAGATGTGCACATCTATACGCAATCCTGACTTCCAGTTTTGAAGAGGAAATTACATACAGAGACAACTGTAAAACATTGTAATGGTAGAGAACACTGGCTTTCCTGATCAACAGGAGTGTATTTTCTTTCAGCAGTGTTTCTTCAGGAAATCAAATATGCGAAGCGCCTTTCTAACGGACATTCCTCAGAGCACCAGTCGACAGTTTACTCGGCTCACAGCTGAAGGAAAAACGTCAAACATTTCGGGAAATTCACTTATTTGCTTTCTATCAGTGAGTTGGATGAGAAGATTGATACCACTCTCGTCTCATGAGAAGCTACGGCCAGCAACCAGTTAGCTTAGCATGATCACTGGTATGGGGAGAAAAGCAAGACCAACTGTAACTAAATATTATATTATTATTATACATTTTTTGTTTAATATTACAGAATCGTAATTGTAAGGTTTTTGGTGTTTTTCTTTGTCGTATGTGATCGTGAACATTTTATATAGATATTTCAATTGATTGGCAGCTTAATGAAAATAACCAATAATGAAAATACTCTTAATTTACAGCCCTAGATTGAACTTTATGGTCATTTTGGACACTGTAGTTTTTAATATTTAATATTTATTATTAGAGCAGCCTTAGGATTCAAACATCCCCACCTACTGAGGAATGTGAGCGAAGCCACACACAGGAAGATCAATACAGGTTATGGCAGGGAGCAATGAAAAAAACAAAAGTAATTCACTTTCATTATGAAAACACATCAAAGCTCCCAGTGAACACCGTCAGGTATGTCTCGTCCACACCACAAATTCCCACAAAATTCCTCTCAATCTTTAAAGCAACAGTGGTTATTATGGGCTGTATCCAGGAGAGCAAAATATGCACACACACACTCCCTCACATACACATTCATTCACTGTATCAGATCGGCCATCAGGAGAGCTACAGGAAGTTAGCCCTGTTGGAGTTTCCTGTCCACCCTTCTGATCACTCCCCCCTTTTCCTGGAAACTGAGGACAGAGTCCACTGACACACACACACACACACACACACACACACACACACCCCTCCAACAATAATCATTCATACTCTCTCTATCCAGCCTTCCACTGGACCAATGCTGCTGACTTTCTCTATGATGAACATTAGAAAAGAGGAGTGAGAGAGAAGAGGCCTCCTCCCTCATCTTTATCTCCCCTCTGCCCTTTCTCTCCTCTCTTCTTTTGCTGCTTTTCTAAGATTGGCAGATGACCAAAGACAGGATCAACAGCACAATAATGTGTAGTCTCACACACAACACACAACACACACACACACACACACACAGGACTGTTTGCCTGACGGCCATACAGTCATTGTTCTCCGTTGGGTTCCTGTTGATCAAATTTCTGTCTTCCTCTCTGCAAACAGAAGCTGCTCTAACACCTGATAATTCAGTTGACCAGAGGTTTTTTATAAATAGAGGAAACAAACACTAAAGTCACAAAGACTTCAACAATCAAGCATGCACAGAAAGCCAAACACTTGTGCACTCACATATGGACCTGTACTTTTCTAATCTTCTGACCGCTCAAAGCGCTTTAACACTACATGACATAATTCACCCATTCACACACATGCATACACTGATGGGAGGGGCTAAAGTTCCACCTGCAGGAGTAGCTAACATTCATACACCGTAGGCACAGCTACGGGAGCAATTTTGGGGTGAACCGCCGATCCTATGATTGAAGGACGACCCTGCTCACCACTGAGCCACAGTCGCCCCATATAACCTGCCAAGGTGTGAAATGAAACACAAGCCAACATGTATGTATCTGTTTCCTATTTTTCTCTTTCAATCAGCCACAAATCCAAAAGGTATGTAGAGCAAAGTGTGTGTGCAACATTTGGGTTGCACATTCAAATTGGCACACTAGTTGCTACTTTTTAGGTGTGTGTATAAAACAAGTCTGCATACGTACTGAGAATTACATCAGAGTAAATTAAGAACAGTGAGTTTCTCTTTGCTTCTTCAAGCAAAATTTAAAAAATGAGATACAGAATGCGAGGCGAACAAACACCATGTGCACCATGGTTTTGAAAGAGTTTAAAATATGTAATTTTAAATTAAAGCTAATGAGAGCTGTATTGATATCGTTGTGTACATAAAAAAATGAATAATCAAGCTGACTCTTCAGTCACCTTACACAAAATATGTTTAGCCTTTTGTAGTTGCATATGGTGTAAAAATAACATGGCACGGCCAATATTTCTCCATCATGTAACTGTCATTAATGCATCTTGCCACAAGTAGAGCCCAGAAACAAACAGCTTTCAATCATATTCATCTTACGGAGATAACCGTATTTCCTCCATTAGCTGTTTCAAATCTTCACTTCACTGACTGCTGACGCTCACAGCAGATTTTCAGAGCAACTGGCAGGAAGAAATAATTAGAATACAAGCAGCTTTCTCTGGTGGGGAGTAGTGAGCTATTGGTTTGTGACTACAAGTCTCTCTGCAACGACAGCATGGATTAAAACGTCCATCTTCATTAGATAATAAGCTCCGATGTTTGTGTTATTGAACGTTTTTCCAGGGTTGCTATAAAAAAAAATCTTGCCCATCGCTAACGGCCTGAAGACAAGCAAATAATTGAATTATTTTCACCATACAGGTTTTGACATTTCCGCCTCCACCCAAAACAATGAAGGTGAATTCAATTCTGGAATTTGCGGACTTCCAACACCAAAACAGTTCAATTGACCTTATAAAGAACTTTCCTCTGTAAAATCAGTGGATCATCTAACGGGCAAACGGAGTTGTCACTGTTGAAGCTGAATATTTATTGTTATCTCTCAATGCTGCGAGCAACACAAATTATGTTAAATATCGGGTTGGAGGCAGAGATCTTGGAGATGGATATCTCGAAACTTTGGCAAATTAAACCAAAACTATCTGCATAGCTGCAAGTTTTTTATGTATTTATTAGGAGAACTGACCCTTTGAGAAAAGATAATCACAGAACAGCAGGAATGAAAAAATGCATTCTGGTTAATTGCTTAAGTAAAAGTATCAGAACTTCACTCCATTACAAAAGTACAAATATAGAAGCATTATCAGTGAAGTGCACTAAAGTACCCAAAGTAAAAGCACTGAGTATGTGAAATGCCCCTTCAGTGTCATATTATTACATTGTTGGACCATTCTAATTGATGCAAGGTGGAGCTTGTAGGACAATCCATCATGTTTGTTTTTAAAATATTAATCTGAAAAGCAAGCAACACATACCCATGTTTGTGGAATAAACCTAATGGTATAACAAGTAAAATATCTCCCTCTGAAATTATAAGGTAACATAAACCTTAAAAATGTACATACAGCCCTTGAGTAAATATACTTAGTTATTTTCAACAACTGCTCAATGGTTTATTTCAGTATATTTGTTAACAATATAAGCAAAGCATTCGCACGCTTTCAGTGCCCTCTTATAAAATCACAATAACGTCAACCTTCATCATCACACTCGCAAACATCCAGATCCAAATGACACGCCCTTTCCTGCCCAGTGGATTGCAGATAAGCTGCTCCCAGCAGGGAATTCACTGCGGGAACACAGAGAAACACACACAATTGTTCAGATCTGTCGAGTTTCTGTACATTTTTTCTCCAAGATCTTTCCAGACTTTCTCCAATCCTCCTCTTTTCTCGTTTCACCAGCTCTTTTCTTACCTTTCTCTTTTCTCTCTGAATCGCCCCTCACTAGCAGGAAGCCCTCCAGGATGCAGAGGGTGAGTGGAGCAGGAATGATAGGACAATGGGAAGCAAGCTGTCACTGAACCCTCACACGCATAGCTCACATTCAAAAAGAGCATAAACACACACACTCAGAGAGGAACTGGAGACCAACTGGAGGTGGGGCAATGGAAAAGTAAGGTGTCCCGGTCATCGGAACGTCCTGTTTTCACATGAAGTCATCGTATCCTCCAGATACAGGTGGCCGAGGTTGCTTGTTAGAAGGCGTACATGAATTAAATTATTTAAATTCAACAGTCTAATCCTGTTTTTCAAGAGGCTTTGGGCCTGCTCCTATGGGTTCAACAAGAAGGGGTGGCTGACAAAAGCAAAGCCCCAGTTCAAAATGAGAGATACAGCTGGCAGCCTCCATCCAGATGTCTAACATCAGTCTGTAAGGCTCACCTTGGACAAGCGCTTCACCGTAACAGCCCTCAGCTGCTTGGTGGTAAAGCTGTGATGATGTTGACGTCCATTTCTTAACCCCACCAACTAAACAACATATCCACGCCTCCCTTCTTCCTGCCTGTCCCCGAGACTAAAGACAGGAACTGACCTCGTAAAGAAACAGGAAGTGATGAAGTTCGGCCTTGGACGGCCTTCGCTTCTTTCCCCCTTCCAACCCTCAAAATTCCACAACTTTACACAGCACACACGCCGCCATGAAATCAGTGGTAAAACAAAGCTTAATGTTGATTAATGTGATCCTCCTTGCTGCCCGTCATGATGAAGAAATAAACAGCTACAGCTAAAGCCACAGAAACCCGTCAGCGAGATGGACATGTTCAGGAAACATACAGCCCTGCCTTTTCCTCAAGGTGGTTTCCTGTAGATGTGTTGCCAAATAAATCACGTTTACTAAAGGAATATTCAGCCTCTGGAGCAAACTTGACATAAACTGACAGACAAAAAGATTTTCAGCCTAAATTACTTTCAGAATTCATCTCTCAAAAAGTTTGTGTAGAACACTGACAAAAACCTCCAGTTGATCCAACAAGATGCAGTCAGCCACACATCCAGATCCTATAAGTTACTGGTTGGTACTGGGAGCTTTTCAATTTAACAATACATGTACAACCTTCACTACAACCATGAAGGTTTTTGATAGCAAGATGTCCCACTTGTGACTAACCTCTGGTAAATTCCACTTTTTCATTATTGCAATGTAGGCTGCTTGATTTCTAAATATTTGCGGTATCCTTCCAGCAAGAGTGGAACTAGTGGTCGCTGACTTCATTTACTTTTCAAAGCCTCTAAACTTCCTTTTATCAACTCCAAAGTTACCCAATTTTCAGAAACACTGAAACCACCCAACCGGGTTCAGACTATATTCATTTAACAAAAAGGTATAGAGGGGTCTGGGCTATAGATGTTCATCAGGTTTGTTTCCTTTTACCTACCTGGGTTCAATTTAGAGTTGAGTCTCTCACTCTGTCAGAGGTGACTTTCCTCCACTCATATAAAACAAAGCTGAAAGGTTCAAAGCAAAAAGCATTTCATACGCAGTGTTTCATCAAAGCAACGGCAGTTCTTCAAACACAACCAACCCCTCGTTCTTTAATATTAGCCTACTTACATTTGACGTGTATCACGTTTTCAGATATTACATAAACAAACAAAAGACATACCGGCGTCGTTGTCCCGGGTATCCTTGTGTCCCGAGGAGCGCGTCAGCTGTGTCCAGTGGCTCGCACGGAGAAAAAGCCGCGAGCTCCTTCGTGGAGCAAGTGAAAAGAAGTGCGCGCGCGCCTCGTCCGGAAGGCTTCGGGAAGGGACTTCAAGCGCGCAATGAAGTCCACCCAGAGGAACGCGCGCGCGTAGACTGTAGAAAACGGATGTTTGATAGATATTAGAAACGATTCCGATATGGGCTACCTAGTAGAAATGTGGACTACCACCCACTTCATTTTAGTTAAGAAGAATTATTCTTCCGTGAAATAGGACAAATGGCGTTAAACTATCATACTGGACATTACAACATGAAATTAGCTTTTACAATAATTGAGAGCCATCATAATAACAAAGAAAAACACCACACCAGGCTACATTGCTAAATCATTGTTGAATAAGGCGACTTTGACATTAAAGTTGATGTTTTAGCTGTAAGCATATATTTTTTTTAAAAAGCACCAACTCTTGTTATACTGGAACCACGTGCAGCTTGCAGCACTCAAACACCAAGAAACCCAACAGTAACTGGTGCTGATGCGGTGTGGGTGTGAACTACAGGAAGACGCAATGAAACGTGCGACATCCGTAAAAATAGGTGCACTTTTGTACTTTTCTTCCCGTGTTGACATTACTCTTGATCAACACCAGGTCATGCACATACATCTGTATATTGTCATACTAATATTATAAATCACCTTGAAGAGTGACTTTGCAAAGTGAACTCTGGCGTCATTACACATTTCTTTAAGTCTTTGTCTCCATCTTGTGGCCAGTCACGGTAACTCCCGCTGCAACACATCCAGAAGTCTGGGCTTGTGGGGTGTGTGTGTCTTGAATTATATACACAGAAATGTAAATCTCATCATAAAAACAGTCTCTTAAACATGCCTTCAAAATAGAATAACAAATTTAAAAAGCAGATGATTCAGTCCGATGTTTTTTGGCAGAACACAGATCCAGCGAACACACTGTTTACATTTTGATAAAGTCACTTTTTATTGTGTATAAAAATACAAGTTATTTGTTTTTGTTTGCATCTCAGTCTCTGTGTGCTACAAACAGAGGCACGAGTAGTCATAGTGGGGTAAACAGCTGGTATCTGTGGGTGACAGATTATTGGCCTGTGCAAGATATTCACAGCAACACCTGAGGCTCAACTGGGGGAAACAAAACTCGATTCATTTCAGTGCAAATAAGTAACACGTTTTAAATATCAGATATCCCAGTTCGCAAAGCAGCATCATCCATTAACATTGAAACTGGGGATATGCATTAACAATTATTCACTGTAGTGTGTGTGTGTGTGTGTGTGTGTGTGTGTGTGTGTGTGTGTGTGTGTGTGTGTGTGTGTGTGTGTGTGTGTGTGTGTGTGTGTGTGCGTGTGTGTCCATGTTGTGTTCTGCTTTGGGTTGTCGTACGTCACAGCTGGCTCAGCATTTGCAAAAACGTGTGCGAGTGAGTGTGTCATCTCATGTAGTGTGTGATGGCTCGTAAGGTATAAAGAAGGGCAGCTTGTAGCCGGGCTTCCATCACTATCAGGTTTGCATGAACCTGTAATACAAAAACAAAAAAAACTGTCATTACCTTCAGGTTATTAGATGATATACTCCTTCTCAAAAAGGAAGAAAGAAAGAGGCCACGCTGAAATGTCAAATGATTCATTCTTTGTTGAGAAGGTACCAAAGAGAGATGTTGTGTTAAAATGTCAAATGATTTCTTGATTGTGGCTGAGGAGGCCGGGTCAGGTGCGTGTTTGAAAACGTTGTACCTTTTCGGAGTGTCTGAAGCGTCTCCAGAATGCGTGATAAACGCGAGCCGTGGTCTGTTCGGGGTGACAGGCCATGGTTTTAACAAACACCTTCAGCGAGCGCTCCAACAGCACGTTCACGCTGCCGTAGTCGTAATCATCGTATCTGTACAAACACAATCAAATACATATAAGACACAGCAGAGACTAAAAAATAAAAACTTTGTTGACCACATGATTTCTAAGAGCACTGACCGTATGCCGTAAAGGCAGTGGATGTAGTTCCACAGAGCTTTTCTCAGAGTGTGAGTGTCCACATCTTCATGCATGGCCATCCTGTGGTAGGTCAAGTTGCTCACAACCTGCAAAAATATCGGTAAATCTCAATATAATATGCTCAATCAATCTGATAAATTAATCTATATATACACATAGCATGGGTATTCAATAAAAATTCAAAGAGGTCCAGTTTATGAAATCTGTTATACCTAGACGTCAATCAAATAAAAAGGGTTACATTTCCATATAATTTCAACAATATTTAGGGTTGTCCTTAACTAAAGAAATTCTTAGTTGACCAACACAATTTTATCAACTAATCGATTGTAGTTGTTTCTCCACAAAGAACACCAAAGCACCCCCGGCCCGTTATTTGATGATATATATCTGTTCCGCAGCCAAATTCTGGTTGATTTTTTATTTATTTTTTTCCCACATTCTACTTAATTTGGTCATAATAATTTCCCAGTGTGTGCTGCTGATCTCTTTGGTGGACCGTAAAGGATGTACGAAGACAAAGAAAGCACCGGAAAAGGAGCACAAATTAGCGTGTCCACCCTGGTGTAATGATAAATCACTTTCACTACAGCCGAGTCGTTTGTCCATGGAATGAACGCCGATTGTAACCTTAACTTCTACAAGGTTAAAGGTGAGGGTACCTGGAATTTTTCATCCAGGAGCTGGCCCATGTCTGGCAGTAGTCTGTTGACCAGAGAGAAGCCGTGGTCCTCCCATGAATAGTCCTGCGCACATCAGACGCCAACATCAAGTAACAGCGGTCTATGCACAAACAATCAAGAGGCACTGTATAGTGTACACATTGGGAATGTATGTTGTGACCTAAACTTGAACACACTACCTGAGCTCTCATGGTGGGTGGCGACTGCTCTCCTTTAGGGGCAAAGTCCTCGTACCTGAACTGTGGATCCTCCACCAGACGCAGCACCAGATCAGGTGGTGCTTCTCGCACAACCGCTGGACAAACACGACAAAGAAGGAAAAAGTGAGTGAACAAACATCAAACAATGTGAATGACGCATGGGATGAACACATATGTATTTACTGGTTGGTATGCTCTCGCTCCTCTCCCTTTCAAAGCGAGTAACCATCTCCTCCTGTGTGCATTCTTCCTCCTGCTGCTGCAGCTCCACCATCCTCTGCATCAACACCTCCACCTCCATCGCCCCGTCACCCAACTGGAGTAGAGAGAGCACATCAACAATATGTAATGATCTTCTACTGTTACAAAACCGATGCAAGACCTGTGGTATAAAATGACTGTTTGACTCACCTCTTGCCTGCCATCCTCGTGAGCGGGGCTACGAGGGCTTTGAGGGCTGTGGGGGCTTCGAGGAAGGTGATTGGGTGATGGAGGTTGGAAAGTATAACCTCCGATGTGGTTGGGTTCAGGGTTTAAGCCGCATCCCCACCCAAAAGAGCAGAGTGAGTGAGCGTGTGCCATCAGGATCACAGTGTGTATGAGTTCAGCCAATGACCAGCGAGGCTCTGCTCCGGGTGACACCAGCTCCTGATGGGTAGAGGGGCAAGCGTTGGAATTAATTTGCTTGCAAAATTTGATTTGTCTCATACTTTGGTTCACAACCAAATACCTGAAAAACTAAGGACATTTATGTCAGCCTCAGCTGCACATGGAAACCAGGCGGTGGCACCAGAGTTTTGTGCTCTACAGTTCACGTTACCACAGTTCCACAAGCGTGACTGAGAAAGACGGCAGGCTACTGTGAAAGACATGGCGGTGCAACATGGCAGACTGCGTAAAGAGAGTGTCGATATGAAGCCCTCGAAACTTGCACGAGACCTTGGGAATTGGGTTAATTCTGATAAAGTGACAAGAGTTAAATTTACAATATATTTTTTCAGTAAATATGATCAAATTAGATTTTTTGACGGAGCGCAGAGACTTCCTGTTGTTTAGTTATGACCACCGAATACAGAGGAGACTAAAACTGTTTTGTATGAATCTTGGCTGCAACATTTCGGCACAATAAAGAAACATTGAACCTTCGAGTGTTGTCTCTGACCTGGATGTGCTGCTGCGTGATGAGCCAGGGTCTGTGCGCTAGCAGTTTGTTGAGGGTTTGCAGGCTCTGGAGTTTGGTGGAAGCATGCTTGAGGCCGCTCAGCCAGCTCTCCTCCCCTCCAGCGTCGAGGAAGCCGGCGCTGTGCTGCTGCACCAGGTACAAGCAGTGATGTCGAGCCGCAGCCTGTGAAACATAATCACCCCATCCATTAGAAGCAAAGCTTAAATCACTGGTCTGCGTATACCAATGTCATAATGCATAAGAACTGCCCATGCTCATAAATATAAAAAGGGCTCAGAGGTTAAAGCAACACAACTACATTTCTCCACAAATAGATCATTTTGAGTCTAATGACATGGCATGTCTGAAGTGAAAGGGCAGCTAATGTGATGAATATCTGAGCGATGAGCGTCATTAAATGTTTATGTGAGGATCAGTCTCTTGGCAGACCCTGTTAGTGGCTCACTAGGATACAGGAGCTGAAAAACCCTCAAGCAGGGAAGGACCTGCCAAGTCCATTTTGCATCTGTCATCTTCCTCTTTGGAAAAGATAATTTAACTTATCCTGATTTATCTTGTTTCCTGACTTTTCTATTGCTTTCAAATTGTGCGTTTTTGTGCAATAGTTAACTTAAACCACTGTAGTATCTGTAAATGTATCTACAACTATTCATTGATATATCAGTAATATCAGTCAGTTTTCAGAGATCTCAATTTCAGCCAATAATGTAATGAGCACAGAAACATTAATGAGGCAATAACCTGTATGAAACATCAAAAAGACATCACATATAAATATCTGGTTCAAGTTTAGTTCAAAGTCTACATCCGTTGAGTCAGATTACCGCTACTGGCACGTATAGCTCAAACTTAACTATATTAATTGTATTCACTGCAGATGTTTTCTTCACTTCCGTTGGAAGTTAGTTATAGTATAGTTATACCACTTCAGTAAAAGGTCCGCTTCAGCACATGACTCAGTGTGAATGCATTCATTCACTGGTCACTACAGCAGAACAGACTGTAAGTGGGCCTCAGTGGAAACAGCAATATTAGTATAATACAATTAATTCAGAATTACATTAAGATAAAAGAATGAAATCATAAAAACAATTTGGCACACATGACTTGGTCACAAAAATAAAAAATAATAGCGGGGGAGTTTGACATTACTTTGAATGTCTAAACTGTGAGTCAAGCAATATCTCCCTAAACATGAAACGGATACTCTCTGCACCTAATTACAGGCTTTTATACCGGTTTTCATAGCTACCTCATTAGACCTATAAATAAATTAATATAGAATAAATACAAGACTAACCCATGGTCAGTACCACTAAAATGTCTACTCATAGGCCTATGAATATAGATCAGAACACGTTTTGCGGTTATGATTTGCAGCTTCCAGGATTTAACTCCACCATGATGGAAAATCTAACAATAATAATATTAATAATAATATCATCTGCTTAAAGTAAAGAAAAAAATTAATGTGTACTAATATTACTTGGATTCATTTGTATTTACTTAGTCCAAAATGTTGATTGTGCATATATAGATCTAGAGCAGATCAAATCGTTTACTTTTAAGAAACAATAAGAATAACAATTAACATAATGGGGCGACTGTGGGTCAGTGGTTAGCAGGTCCGTCTTTCAATCAGGGGGTTGGTGGTTCAATCCCCGCCCTAGTCGATGTGTCCTTGAGCAAGACACTTAACCCTGAGTTGTTCCCTGTAGCTGTGTCTACAGTGTATGAATGTAACATGATTGTAAGTCGCTTTGGATAAAAGCATCAGCTAAATGAAATGTAATGTAATGTAATAATATTTTTATATCTGTTGTTACGTGGGAGAAACATATATGAGGAAATATAAATTAAGAGGCGAGCAGAGCAACCGTGCAGAACAATGTACCAATCAGTGAATCAATATGCAGGACATGCATCCCATTATGGACTCTATATTGTTTTGTTTTGTTGACCAAGTTTCTACAATAAATGTCTGTCTGATAGTGTTTTAGCTGAATTTAAAGAAGCAATTCCATCTGCATTTAATTCAATATTCAATACCAGAGGACTATGCTAACTTTTGTCTGTCCCAGATTGATAATCTTGTCGATAGGCTCACTGAGAATGACACTAGACTTTACTGCCCCTCTAAAAAGGAAGACAATTAAAAAAAGGAAGTTCGCCCCATTGTATAACCCTTAGACCCGTAAACATCGGGAAAACTTGAAAAGTATATGGCTTTCACCATTATGGAAGAACCTCGGTTAGTTTGGCGTGATAGTCTTAAAACATACAGGAAGTCCCTCCGTAATGTCAGAGGAGCCTATTACTCATAATTATTAGAGAAAAATTAGAACAACCCCAGGTTTCTCTTCAGCACTGTAGCCAGGCAGATAGAGTGTATTCCTATAGACCTCAGTAGTAATGACTTCATGAACTTCTTTAATGATAAGATTCTAACTATTAGAGAATACTGCCCTCAACCAGCACCGATCTATCCTCAAACACAGTAAACTTAGAAACATCTGTAAAACATAGCCTTCACCAATGGACTTCAACAATTTCTACATCTATCTGTCTCTTAGACCCTATCCAGACTAGGCTGCTTACAGATAGTTAGCACCTCTTTTCTACATAGGATCAATATGTCTTTACTCACAGGCCATGTACCACAGATCCTCATCATCAGGCGAATCAGGTTTGCCCTGGTCCCGCCCCTAGATATGCTGCTATAGGCCTAGACGTCTGGGCGGCTTCCTCGGAGACACCGAGCTCCTCTCTCCTCTTCTCTCTCCGTTTGTATGAATTCATATCCCACTAATGCACATTACTAACTTTGCTTCTTCCCCAGAGTCCTGTGCATTCTCACCTCACAGGTTTCCATGGATCATGATTGTACCTGGACTATGGTCGGGCTTCCTGCCGTGGCCCTGCTGACACCAACTGCTACTATCATTATTATTAGTCACATTACTATTACCATTATATCATATCCACTTGCTGTTATTATTATTCTGCTTACTACTCACTATATGAATAATTAAAATAATATAGATTAAATGTATTGTTTATTCTATACACGTGACATATAGTGCACTTCTGTCATCCTCCTCTGTTGCTCTCACTAAGGTTTCTTCTTCTTTTTCTCCTTGTGAATGTTGTAGTTATTTGGAGTTTCTGTACGAATGTCAGGGTCCTGGGACAGAGGATGGTGTATGTGTACAGATTGTAAAGTCCTCTGAGGCAAATCTGTTTGTGGGCTATACAAAATTAATTTAATTTAATTTACACTTTTCCCTTCATTAATGCACTTATAAAATAAAATGTACTAATATCAGAGATTTTGCCAAGCTCAGTATTTTCACGAAGAGTGATAAATTATGGTGAAGAACACACAATTGTGTCTTAACTAAAATTCTTTGTTGGATAAGGTCCTGAAATTGATAAATAATTTTTTTTTTAAGATTTTTATTTTTTATATACAATTGTTGGTACAAGGACAACCGAGAAACTTGAGTAAGATATCAAACAACATGAACTTCAAGCTGATGACAATGACAACAGACACACTGTCCTTGCATGGTATGCTCAGGAAACTGCTGACTCTACTTTATATTCAGTTGATTGCAAAATAGTCACCAGACCAGACCTTTAAATCCACCCAGTGTGAGTCGGGTGTAACGAGTTGACAATTCGGTCTGATGTGATGCAAGCATTTTGAGGATCTTTATTTGTAGTGCTTTTTATTGTGTCCGTTTAAGATATGGGGAAAGATTTACATGCAGGAGAGTACATGAAGACCTTATTGCAGTCACTGGCATTGATCTGAAAGCTCTGATAGCTGTCACTACAATCGTATACCGTGGTTAACTTACCATAACAACAATGTAATGTATCCAGTGACGGGGCAAGGGGCCGTCCATCTCCAACAAAGCATGTTGGGTCCTCAGGAAGCAGCTGAGGTAGGCAGGGTGCATTGCCATCACCATGGTGGTGTGGTCCACGTGGCCCAATGAAAGGAACGATTCGATGAGGATGTCCTGGTCCGGCACTTCTTTCAAAATCTAAAGAGAAAGAGCAAGACAAAATACATGTTTAAAATTGACATTTTTACAATGCTTGAGGACACATTACCAAGGATTCGCTTAAAATTGTTTCTCTTACACCTGGAAACAAACAGCCTTTGAAAGCTGATACAACATTTCCACTTTCTCTAGTGGAAAACTTGGAGTGAGTCACATAATAAAGTAGCATTTTGAGTCCTCAGCTTTTGCAATATGTGTGCTACTGTTTCTCTTGATGACATGAAGTCTTTGGATAAGACATGGAGGCCAGCTCTGTAACACCCAGGAATCTACTTGTGAAACTGCATCCCTTATATATGCTAAAAAAATTAAGTTGATACCTTTAATAATGGGGTAAATGGATGTACTTTTATATCCAAGCCATACACACCTCTTTTGCAGGAATAAAGGCACTTGGGCCTGATGCCAGCGCCCGGGGGACTTCAACTCCTTGTTCCTAAGCAGGAAGACACAGAGAGTCAGGTAAATTACACAGTGAATTAATATCTAATTTCATTTCTGAATAACCTTGCAAGTATTTTCTCAATAAATCATTTGATCTACTGTATTAAATGTCTGAAAATATTACATAAAGCTTGTTGTAGTTTTCCAAAACCCATAATAATGTCATCAAATTACTTGTTTTGTCTGATAAACAGTTCAAGATGTGAAGCTATTGTGTTCACAATGACAAAGAAAAGCAGCAACGTTTCACAACTGAGAAGCTGAAATTAGGGAGAAAACTCACAATTGATAAATCCTGATAAAACTCTTCTGAATATATAAATAATACTGATGTTATCGATAATATATTTGAAGATAAATGAGAAATCGGCATACAGCTTCAACCCCCTTGAACTTGACTAGACGTGACTTAGACTGTAGCAGCTGGACTGTAACTGGAGAGCCCGTTTCATAACTCGCAGCCGATGAAATATGTAACCAATTCGTGCATTCAACTCACAGACGTCATCAGAAGGCCGGCAAAACGTCCCGCCTTGTTATCTCAAACAGAGACGACAAATAAGCTGAAAATGCGTCCAACCCAGCTTTAAGAGTAAAGCTGGACGCATCGGACCCATATTCCTAGAATCTGCAGCGAGCCGAAGCTCGGGGTGTTTGTGTGGTGAGTTATTCAGGACACCGGGAGGGGGCGTGTCCGGCCCGCTGGTGTGTGCACACCACAGCCGAGCGTTGCGTCACCTCGTACGGTTCAACTACTGATGAAATAGTATGATAGACAGTGGTAATCAGCTAATAACTGATCAGCTTCAACGTTATCGCGACTGTTAATAAATAATTTACGTGTTGTTCTTGGAATTTGATAATAAGCAGCTAAAGCAATAACATGAGTGCTTCATAATGACGTTATGAAGATGATATAGCTACTATGGAGCACCGTCCAAACATTACCTGTGCGGTCCGCAGCAGCTCGGTTGCTCTCTCCCGAACCTCCTGCAGCGGACACGACCGGGACAGTCGAAGCAGATGTAAAAGTGTTTGTCTACTTAGCTGGGCCGAACCGCGCCGGTCCGGTCCCAAACACGCCAGCACCCCTTGACTGAGCTCCTCCAGAGACGCTGCTCGCTCCTCTTCGTCCCTGCTGCACAGCTGTGCTAAGCTTTTGACAGTCAGACCGACGTCGGACTCCGACTCGTACCGGTGTCGACGGGACATGTCAGAACCGGAGCCTCGACCCGGTGCGTTATCTCCGTTAGCCTGGCAGGTAAAGCTTGCCATCCGTTGTTCTGGTCCCAAAACACCTCGAGGGGCGACTCCTGACGCACCTAGGTCGAGCTCCTGCTAGCTTGCGGCTAGCTAACCTCACCGTTAACGTTAGGTGGACGCAGCCGTTCAGTTTCCTAATTGCCGGAAGCCTAACTGTGTCCGTTTGTCAGCCAACTGCTCGGTCTTCTGTTGCACTAATCACTGAAGCCGGCTGCCCTTCCTCACCGCTCTCTCCCCGGTTACCGGGACCGGGGGGAGACCGCAAAGCTAGCCTCGCTGCTGTTAAACTGAGTAGCAGCGTTAAGCGATGGCTCGATAATACTATAAACACTACTATACTACTAAATACTAGCTATGTGGTTTGTGGTTAGAATCGCAGACTAGAGCATAACTTCAACTTTAAAATCAGCTTTCATGAAGCACCCAAAAAAAGTAAAAGCAATTCGCGTCTTCACTCGCTGGTTTCGTTCAGCTGTTCAGCTTTTTCTCCTCTTGTGCAACGTCATTGTGACGTCGTGAAAAACTGCACTTCAGGGTGCATGGATACTTCTCAAAACAATTACAGAACAATGTTTACCGTTTCTGAACCATTTAACTTTCACTTACACTTCTAATATTTGTAAACAATATATACTAAAATAAAAATAATAATTCAATATAAAAACCTGTTCATATTGTAACGGGCTGAGTGACATGTAATGTTAACCTGTTATGTTATAACGTGATATTGTGTTTACAGGAAGAAGTTGTTCTAGATAAGAAGATTGGTTATGGCAATTACTGAGTTCAGGAGGTCAGTGAAGGTCTCATGACCTCTGTGTAGCTGTGAAACCTGTCAATCATCCTAGCTACCTATGGGGGTGGGTGGGACACATTAATTTACTCGGGATTGGCAGAGCGAGTGAAGGGGGATGTTGTTGTTTGTGTTAATCGCTGGTGAGAGTGAGTCTATGACCGGAGAGCAGACGGTTAAGTCTGGAGTACATTACATTACATGTCATTTAGCTGACGCTATTAACCAAAGCTACTTACAATCATGTATATTCATACACTGTAGACACAGCTACAGGGAACAATTCAGGGTTAAGTGTCTCGCTCAAGGACACATCGACTAGGGCGGGGATTGAACCGCCAACCCCGATTGAAATGTGTACTGTCCCCGAATAAACGGCAATAAGCAAGATAACGTCTCGTGCTTTCCTGATCCAGTCGCTACAATATTACTAATGTACCTGACTGTAGCAACCGTATATTGCCCATTATTCTATTTATGAATCTATTAATTATGTAGTCTATAACATGTCAACATAGATGACAGATCAAAATCATCAAACTTACCAGAACCATGCATTTGCTCCATCCTCCATTTTATCAAATTAAACTGAAAAGCAGCACATTTCCTGTTTACGTTTTATTGACAGAGAACCTACTTTGATTTGGTCCTGATCACTGCCATCAGGGAATCATTTTAGTACTTAAAAAAACTTATATAAAGTTATAAGACTGCCGTTATGGAAATCTTTGACAATTCAGACCAGACCTCCATTTGGATGGGAACACCTGTACCCTTGTGGTCCTCTGAGCACACATGTTGGGGCCATAAGAATATTCAATGTGCTTTGTATACTTATGCATATTTAAATAACTCAAACTGTTAAAGTAAGAATTGGTTTGTTTCTGTGTGGACATACAATAGTTTCACAATTTATATGATGTACTTCCTGAATCACCTTTATTTAGGAAAATAAAAAAACATCAATGGTGTACCCTTATTATCAGACATATTTCTTATATTAATTTACTTGTATATATATGTATATATATATATATATATATATATATATATTATATACCATATATGGTATTAGATATGTGTGGGGCTAAGGGAAAAGAGCGAAAGATGACAGTGTCAGATAGAAACAGACAAACAAGTGAGGTTGACACGCTGCTCGGTTCGACATGACAAGACACAGACTCTATGCAGTTTTGGGAAATTCAACATTGTGGCAGCAAAGAAGAAAAACCCTTCAGTGTACCGTCACCGTTTCCCTATGAGGGAAGACTTTTATTAACAAACACACAGGCTGGCTATGGAGCATGACCTTCGGAGCACACACAAAGGCGTGGTCCCCATGGCAACCGGCGCTTTGTGTCCCAGGAGACCCAAGGGTGGAAGAGGTAATGCCGAGAGGGGAGGGGGGGTGGGGGGGGGCAGAGGTGGTAGAGCTCAGGCTATAAGCAGAGGTCAGGGTTCACACTCACATGGGTTCCTCTTCCGTATTTTCCGTAAGTAAAAGGTGTTTGTGTTTGTGTGTGTACGTGGGTGTGCGGATGTATAGGAGAGAGAGGGATGTGAGTCCTCAGACAATTTTGTTCTCCAGCAAGGCAATCCTCTTCGACATACTGTCTAGTAAGATTTTGTCAAGGACGTCAACAATGAAGACAATGGCATAACATGTGATAACAACATTATAGCCCTCCCTCCAAACATCATATTCTCACCCCATTTCACCCATTGTAAAGGATATATTTTTTTGTTAGTGCCTGTAGGGCGTCTTCTACTTTCTTTTGGAACTTTACAAGGGAGTCACATTCACAGGGGTCCTCCTCTGTAGAAACAGAAAGCACAAGTTCAAGTTCTGGGTTATTGTACCAGTATGTAGTGAAATGACTTGTAAATGTATGTTTGTATTTAATCATCATGTGTGACCTGGACAGATGTTAATCTGCAGCTTCTTGGCGATCTGGGTCATAGCTTTGAAGTCAGCGGTGTAGAAGTAGTGCTCTCCAGTTGGCTCAGAGGCGATCTCTTTCAACTCATCCTCCACTGCGTTGCCCACTCCAACAGCGTACATCTTGAAACCTGCAACATAAACACAGACAGGTTTCCCTCATCTGACTGGTAAATGTATGGTTTGGATTGTATCTACTTACACTACACCCATGCATTAAGAAGTGACCCATCCTCTCCCTCTCACCGTGCTGCTTGGCCTTCTTGGCGGCCTCTCCAATGTAGTCCTGGCTGCGTCCGTCAGTGAAGACAATGCCCACCTTGGTGATTCCAGGCCGGGCGCCCTGACCGGCGCTGAAGCTGTTGTCTGTCAGATAGCGGAGAGCCTGGCCTGTCATGGTTCCCCTCTCCATGTAGGCCATCTTCTTCACAGCCTCCTTCAGGTCCTTCTTGTTGTTGTAGCGGCCCAGGGGGAACTCCTGCAAGAGGGAGACGGAAACATGACATTGATGGGGACGAGAGGGAGGTTGAATATTAGGTGGATACTGAAATGGCAAACACAGACACGTGCCTGTCTGACTGAGCTGGAGTACTGAACCAGTCCAACGTGAGCCTTGCTGTCAGAAACCTCCAGTTTGTCTACGATCTGGTTGATCCACTTCTTAACCAGCTCAAAGTTCTCTGGACGCACACTCTTGGAGCCATCGATCAGGAATACCACATCTGTCGCTGAGTTGCTACAAGCTGGTGATGTCAGACACACAACACGCCATGTTACTCTGGTAGCTCAATTGCTGCGCTTTGACAAATACCTTCGCACTCACACACACAGACACACAAATACACACTCACCACTGCAGCTGCGACCATTGTCCATGAGGGTAAAGCCATCTTTGCAGGCACACTTGAATGATCCGGGGGAGCTGATGCATACCTGCTCACAGTCATGATCTCCAGTGGCACACAGGTCCGACACTGTGTTTGTGTGTGTGCATGCAGAACACACACGTACACACAGTAGAATATATGTTGAGGCCCACACACACACACACACACACAGAGGGAGGGGGGTGGTTGGGGTTAGGAGGAGAGAATGAAACTATGTCAGTTTGAAAATGGGAAAATCAAGCTTTGATTTTTTAATGATCCACTGTGACCTGCAGTCAACAGTTTTGAATATGTCTGGATGAAGCATGAATCCAGTGGATCCTTAAAACAAACAGGTGGAGACGATTGGAGTAGCCTCAAATAAACAAGATCCATTTAGTCTGTTTCTAAATGTGAGGCACAGACTCGTCCAATAACAGTCCAACACTGTGATCATGCAGCGCTGCCCTTGGATGAAACATCTGCATCTGATTGGCTGCTGCAAAGTGAATGGCAGGCAGCAGGCAAAACTGCAGCAGACTGAGAGAGCCAAGGGGCGTCACTAATCAGAGGTTTAATGATTGTCACTAATGGATCCGTAATTACAAAGAGATCAGTCTCGCCTCTCAGTTATGTAAGTGTTGACTGAAGAACAGGAGCGAATTTTGTTCCTAAAGGTTGTTCCTGCCCTGTATGCCCTCGTGCAGTATTTAATGAGTTTGAACGGTTGAATGAATACACTGTCATCTTGTTGAGGGAGAGCTGAGGAACAACATGTAGGAATGAAAAGATGACAGTCCTGACACCTTACCCTCAGTATAGGGCGGCAGCTCTCCCCACAGTGATGAAGGATAATGATGATGACCCACCCTGACAGTGATTCTTCTCAACCATCTTTGCCTATTTCTATCACTAAGGACTAATCACAGTGTACTGCACCTGTCCCTCTAACTTTAACAATAAAGCCCTCATGCTTCCTTCCTTCTTCTTCTCCCACTTCTTCTTCCCTCTTCCTCTCCCCATCTTACCACAGAAGGCCTCCTGGAACTTCTTGGTGAGCTTCTCGATGACGCTGTAGCTCTCAACGTAGTCTACGTGGTCATCCAGAGGATCACTGGCCATCTGCTTCAGGGTGCTCATGTCCACACGTCCCACGCCGATGGCAAAAATCTCAATACCGGCATTCCGTGCACGCTGGGCCACATCCTTCACGCTGTCCTGGGGACGCCCGTCTGTCACAATAATGGCAACCTGCGAAGGACCACGAGCGAAATTAGATAATAAATGATGATCATAATGATGGGATGCATTGAGGTGCATGTGATAATGCATATGAATGTGTGTCTGACCTTGCTGATATCAGGAGATTTGACACGGGCGCCCTCGGCCTCACTGAAGGCCACATTAATGGCAAACTGGATGGACAGACCGGTCATTGTTCCAGTGGACAGAGGCTCGATCTTGGTTACAGCCTTAATCAGCCCGGCTTTGGTGCGGTGTGTCTTCAGAGACACCTACAGTTGCATAATAGCAAGGTCAGTAATATCAAATACTTTGACAAATTAATGAAAACTGTCCAGCACTGGTCAAGGCTAGCGGAGCCCTGTACCTCGTTCTTGACGCGGCTGGCATAGTTGACGACTCCCACACGGGTGGCGTTGGGTCCCACGTCCAGCCCCTCGATGACCTTAGCCAGGAAGACCTTGACCTGCTCAAACTCTGAAGGGCGAACGCTCCGACTGCTGTCGATGATGAACACAATGTCTGTGGGACGAGTTTTGCACAAACCTGCCGCTACACATGAAGACGAGGGGACAGAAAAAAGATTATTATGGATTGCTATGATAATAGTTTTCATAACACTTGTACATAATGATTCATAAATGTAGATGGATAAAAGAGAAAAGAGGGAGGGTGGGAGAACCATGGGGAGAACGGAGGTATTGAGAGGAAAGGGGAGGGTCAAGGGGATGGAGGCTGGTGAGAAGGTGGGAGGAAACAGAAAAACAGGAAGCAGCGAGGCAACAGGGGTGGAGAAAGATGTGGGTGGAGGAAGAGATGGAGGAAGGCAAGGCAAGTAAAACAAGGGTGAAGGACAGAGAAAGATCAAATGAGAAGTGGCCTGCTTTACAAATATAAAAAAGACCTCTTACATAATAAAATGAATAATTATGAAATACAATTATTAGATTTAAAACCGAACAAAATCAGCAAAAAAAGGTGGCTGAACGCTCAGAAAAAGACAGATTTTCATTATGTTGATGCTACATTTTTGCTGAAAAAGCTTTTCGTGTTCAGCTGCAAAGACCCGATGGGGCTACATAATGAGTGTATAAGACAGAATTGTTTTGTGATCATTTGTAGTCATAATATTCATAATAAAACTGTTTGAATCAGGGAGGATGTGTTGGATTTTCTATGAGTGTACAGGCATTTCAGGCCTTGTTAAATTAATTGCTAAAACATCCAGTGTCCGTTTAAAGTTACTGATCTCCCTTCTCACCCTTCACCTCTCTCCCTCCCTTCAGTTTTTTCTCCCACTAACTTCTACATCACACACACACACACACACACACACACACACACACACACACACACGCTACATCCTGAAGCAGTCTTTCAAACAACACAAAAAACACTTTAATATGATGTTAAATTATATTTATAATTCCGACTGACTAATCACTTCAAATCAATAGATTCCCAAAGACACTGAACATGTATAATATTCTTTTTTAATTATACTGATTCATTTGAATTTAAAACATGATTCAATTGAATAAATACTTGACTTTTTATCTAATTTATACCACTCTTCAGCAATGCAACTAGTAAACACACATCCCACCATCCTTTGATTTGTGGACAACAATCAACTTAGACCAGAGGGTTATTCCTCTACCTGTATACAGTCAAGAAATTACTTAATACCTAATTATGTTATGTCAATTATGAGCGTTACTGTCCACTGGAGATATATATATATATATATATCTTGAAAGGATAAGAAGTGAAACCCATTGTTAGATGTCAGCTATCTCATCTTCAAAGACTCTGAGTCCTCAACTGGCATTAGAAACAACTTCTAGGGTTAAAGGTCATCATTCTTACCCATAGCGGCAGCCGTGCGGAGGTCCACGGTGGCCTGAGCCCCTATGAGGCAGAGCAGCAGCAGGAACAACGGCGATGTAGGCGTCATGGTGACAGCGACAGAGGGGTGGCGAGTGGGTCTGAGCGTGTCCGCACACAGTCCGAGAGTGAGAAACCAGAAAGGAGACAGAGCCGGCCGAAGGGAGTTCCAGGCGAGGAGATGGCCACAAAGTGAGACTGAGTGACTCTGAGCTGCAGGTTATCAATGCAAGTGCTTCACACACTCAGCCCACAGACACCACCCCCTCTATAGCGGCAGTGTATGTGTGTAAATGTGTGTGCGTGTGCGTGTGCGTGTGCGTGTGCGTGTGCGTGTGCGTGTGCGTGTGCGTGGGTAAGAGAGGGAAATACCTGCTCTGGGAGGACCTAAAAAGGAGGGCAAGGAAAGACAAACACACCTTGATATGGCTGGGATGAACAGGTTTGTGTGTGAGAGAGAGTCGTAGAATCTGTGTTGTATGTGTGCTCGAGTACCTGAGCGTGTACAGTATGTGTGTGTGTGTGTGTGTGTGTGTGTGTGTGTGTGTGTGTGTGTGTATGTGTGTGTGTGTGTGTGTGTGTGGCTGGGGGTACAGGAGCAGCTGGGGTTTGTTGTAAAGTATGCACCAACCAATCCATTTGCCAAAGCTCAAATAAACACCAACATGAATTCCTCTTTTCTCCCAGCGTTCCCTCGTATAGCAAACACACATTTACGGTGCGGAAGTGAAGGAGAGCCACCACACACAGCCCACAGTGTTCCCGCTGCTTTGCACGTTGGGAGGTGTGTGTGTGTGTGCATTTTTTGCATAAGCATGCATTTCTGTATAACCTGAAGTATACAAGCCAGTTCATGGATTCCTAAGTTCAGCTAAGTTCAGCTCCTGAATCATTCATAACATTTTGTGTTTTTCTATCTCTTATCTAGTCACTTTCTCGCATCCATCTTCTCTTCCATCCTTCCACTTCTGCATTTTTTTTTATTTTGAAAGCATTCACTTTCATATATTTAAGATCAGATTTAGCCTCAAACCGCACAATAAACATAAAATAGAAGGTCAAGATTCTCTAATTGCAACCAGATCCAATACAATTTCACCCCTTCTTCCCGCCTTTTCCCCCATTACTCTCCTCTCCTGTCAGGGAGGCAGCGGGCCCCAGCGGAGTAAACACCGAAGGAAAACACGCCTTCATCAATACTCACATACAGATCTTTAATCTCTCTAGACTCCACATACACACAAAACAGAGACCCCTCTTTTCCCTCCGACATCCCGCGCCAACCGACCCAACCCTGCATTCCTCTGCACCTCCCTTTCCTCCTACACCTCTACACACACACACACACACACAACCTGAACAAGCCGCAATTGAGGGGGTAAGTCTGGGATGGAAGGAGAAGTTGGGTCTCGGGCTGTACAGTAACTGGCCAGACAGATTTCCTACTTAACTGAACAAGCTGTAAAATCAAGAGTGTGTGTGTGTGTGTGTGTGTGTGTGTGTGTGTGTGTGTGTTGTGTGCGTGTTATGATGGTGATCGGTTGGACATGAAAGATTTGAGATGTTATCCCTGGACAGCGTGTCTCTGGTAATGGCTTTTTGACTGAAGAAAAGACACCACACCTACACCTACACATGCAAACACAAATGTGTACAGTAGATTCATAAACACACACACACACACACACAGGTTATGTAACCCTGGTCTTGCAGGACAAACACAAACATAGGCTGGATGAGCTTTACCTGCATCCGTAAGCATATGTGAACTATTTCACAGCGCCATGAAATTCACTACATTGTTATCTAGTAGGGGCTGCACAGTGGTGTAGTGGCTAGCACTGTCGCCTCACGGCAAGAGGGCCGCGGGTTCGATTCCCGGTCGGAGCGGTCCTTCTGTGTGGAGTTTACATGTTCTCCCCGTGGCAGCGTGGGTTCTCTCCGGGCTCTCCGGCTTCCTCCCACAGTCCAAAGACATGCTGCAGGTTAATTGATCTCTAAATGTCCCATTGGTGTGAATGTGAGAGTGAATGGTTGTATGTCCCTACATGTGCCCTCGATGGACTGGCGGCCTGTCCAGGGTGTCCCCTGCCTTCGCCCTATGTCAGCTGGGATAGGCTCCAGCGCCCCCGCGACCCTAATGAGGATAAGCGGTATTGAAAATGGATGGATGGATGGATGGATGTTATCTAGTACACGTGTTCAGAGTTATAAAGATGGACTCATGTCCTGGCCATAAAGTAAAAAATTAAATATGACCAAAATGTCAATCTGCTGTATGTGATACTCCGCATTATAATGTAATAGGGCAGTTCCAATTTACAAAGGCGGGCTGCTAACTAAAGATGATGATGTTTCAATTAATCATTTAGTCCATGTCAGAAAATATTAGTAGGATTACTTTTTATAATTTGTCCAACAAGAAATTTCCTTTTGCCTGAGCAACAGTCTGAAAAATGAACGGGTTTCAACTGTTGGTTGGAGAACAATTTGAAGATCATCACTATGATTTCTGAGAAATTGCAATGGGACTTTTCAAGAACAATTAATCAATTAATAGAGAAAATAATTGGCTTATTAATCAAGAATTTAAAATGGTTTAATTGCAGCCCTAGATTAATCGATTCTCAAAATTGTTGTTTATGATTATTAATCATAATATTCAGAACCAATACAATGGTTTGACATTCACACTCACAAATACCTTTAGCAAATGTACTATAACCCCAGAAGCAGTCACGTTCTCCCTTTTCTTCTTGTACAAATCATTCTCAGTAGTAAACCAGAAATCTAATATAAAAACAAAACATATTTGCTTTTTACTGAAAAGGGAAATGTTCCTGTAAAGACGTCTTTTATTGCCAATAGAGAGCTCAATTTAGAGGATATTCATCACAATAGCACTGTGAGACCTTTACTGTAAATGGAAAGTCTAAAACAAACACATTCCTCCATCTCAGCCACACTGCATACCATTAAGCATCTTTACACAAGGCCACATTCAAATAAATCTGAAAATATTCTACTTACTATCAACATTGTGAGGTGAGATATTTAATCTCTGTCAAATCTGGGCCTTCCCCTGTTTGCCTTCATGTTTACACAGCTTTTGAACAGGCACGTCTGTTCATTTTATCCTGTAAGTTGTTCTTGTTTTCCCCGGCCTCGCTCTCCCTCGTGTCCCCTGTTCCTCCAAACCCAACACAAGTCTATTTGTTGTATCTTTACAAAACAAACGTCAACACCCTAATGCCACCTGAACCAGAGAACCAAAGATCTCCAAACCACGTTTCAGCTTTGTTCCACAACCGACATTGTTACTTTCAATCAGTTATATCAATAAGCTTCATCCACTAATGTCAACAAACACCATTACTGGACTGTATCAAAGCAGTGCGCGTGCGTGCGCCTGTGCGTGCGTGTGTGTGTAAACAGTCCCAGGGCTTGGAAAGACTGCGATGACTTGGTGTTTGACCACATCCATAAATATTGAAACAAGTTCCCTTTCTTCAAATCTCAGAATACAGAGTAAATATTGACACGGTGAAATTGGGGGGACCAAAGCATCCCATACCTGTGCTTCCACACCCTCTCACATACATGCACACACATATATATATAGTATATACATATATACATATATATATATATATATATATATATATATATATATATATATATATATATATGTGCTTACACACACATGCCTCTCAGCTGTGCTCTGAGCACTCTCTGTTCACGACAGAATTCCTGGAAAAATTAATTACAGAGTTAAACCGACATGAAACCCTCCTCAGTCACACATGACAGTGAAGAAAGATGAAACTGTGTGTGCTGACACACACGACACATACACAGTGATAGACTTCAACCAATACAACCAAAATCCAGTGTCGAAATCTTGCTACACTGAGTTTGAATAGAGCTCTCACACTCAGGGTTTCATTCCTGAAATGAATGTGTTGTGTGTTTCTTTATGGAAGAGAGTTTGAGAAATGAAGTTTTTATGTGTGTGTGTGTGTGTTTATGCTGCGCTTCTCCTGCCAACAGTAACAGCTCAGTAGCCAGTGAACAGGAAGAGAGAGGTTCATTAAAAACCCAAATACAGCAGTTACATAACCAAGAGTTCTGTTCATCCCAGAACCCCCTGTGCTCCGAACACTCCTCCCTCCTCATCCCCATCTTCTTCTCCCTCCTACGCCTGCTGGCAGAGCCCACCCATCATCCTCTTCTCCTCCCATAGCAACAGCTCATCTCAGCTCTCCTCCCTTGTTCCCAGACCGACACACTGCCTCACTCCTCCGTCTCCCCCCTCTTTTATCTGTTCCCCTGGTCCCCGCCACCTACTCCTCGCTCTCATCAAACAGTTCCTTCTCTTACTCCCACATCATCATCATCCAAGCTTTACTTCAAACTTTATTTTACATACAGCAGGACTACGAAACAGGAATATTAACTAGAGTTAAAACAAGAAACTTTTGTGTTTTACTTGCACTACTGAGAGCAAAAATGACACAATGGTCTCAAACGTCTTTTCTAAACTCAGGGAAAACAAGCACTTACACTTACTGACTTGCATACTAAGAATAAACAGAGCGGGCAGTGCAGTTAGTGTGGGAACACAGCAGATGGCGACACCGATTAAGGATGTGGGGCTGTATCAGTGATTGTCTAGGATACCTCTACCCTAGAAACGACTCTGTCCTGTTTCCCCTCCATCGGATGAGTGACCGTCACACATCCCCCGATGGAGTGATGCCTGAGAAACCGACATGCTGTCAAAATAAATCCCAGCATGCGGTCGTCTCTCATGACAGAGCAGTGCCCTCGTGTGGCCCCAAGACAGATCTGAAGCCAGACAAGCAGCATATCAGAGGTTCCCAGCCTCAGGGCTGTGGATGGTTAACCGGGTCACAAGGAAACCATGTGAATAAGCAAATAAAGCTGAATAATAAGAATATACTCATTATATTATTATGGTATTATAATATGGTAATATAATATTATGGATGTTCTGGGGTTTAATAAAATATTGATCTATCCATCCAGTTGTGCACCAAATATCCTGAACAACCTGATTTTTTACTTTACAGCTAATCATAAGCACACAAGGTAACTTGTCCATCATCACCACCATTTTTCATTAGAGTGTTCCTGAGAGGTCCATCTGTATTTAATTCTTATTTATTAATTAACCACATTAAAATATGGACAATACAGTTATGCTTCTGGGTAACACATTATTTTAAGTCCCCAAAATTAGCATAGACATTCCCTGAATAGTTTATAACAGACTATTAGTAGTTGTAAGTGGATGTAATGATATTTTTACATGATTAAAGTACAATATGTCAACAATTAAAAACTTATTTTTTTATATAATATATTATGATTCACTATGTGCTTACCAGCCTATTATGAAGGATGTGTAGTTGTTGACAAATACATTAACACAATAATCATGTGCTCATCCGCTTTAAACTATATTATAGTGTTATTAACCATTTGTTATGTTTATATACTGTTTATAAATGTTAATTAAGCAGACTAAATAAAGTATTTTTCACTCTGTGCCCACAGTTGTGCCTGCTCTTATTTCAGCCTTTCTCTGTCATTTTCTAACTTTGTATCAAGGCTTACTGGTGTGTCTGTAATTAATACTTAATTAAAAATGTTCATGACTTGTGAACATGCATGGATACACTGATGGGGATGAGGAGAACAATTAAATTGGGCTATTAACCCACCTCCCACACCCTTCTCAGTCTGGCATGCAACAAAATTGTCTCAATAAAAACAGTCCCTGGAGCAATAATAGGTTGAATAATAAAATGATGGAGACTGCCAATTTAAAAACAAGAGTTAAACGCAAAAGTAAAAGGATTAACAGAACAATGTGCATTTATTGCAGCCAAGCTAAATGCAGCCCACGCAGCCTACATTGATATTTCTACTGAGAACATCCTAATATTAATACAAATACAGAAATACTCCCATTTACACAGGATACATTAAACACCAATACTTCAATCACACAAACAAACAAACAAATAAACAAACAAACATGTAGTCAAAATTGTATGGGGGAGAATTCGCAGTGGAAGTGGCTGTGAATCTCTCGAGGGCTGTCATACTCAATCTTGACACAAGGGGGCACCGGAGAGCTGTCTGGAGAGGCAGGGCTGACCTGAGAAGACAGCAGGGATGCAGCCTTGGTTGGAGTGATCTCCGCTCTGAGGCGAGAGGGCCGCAGAGTGGACACAGGAGGGAGGACGGCGGTGCTGCTGCTGCTGCTGGAGCTGGTGGATGTGTGTGATTGGGTGTGTGATAAGCACTGGAAGTTTGCATGTGAGGACCCGTGGTCCGCCCGGGTGAAGAATGAAGGAGGTGGCAGGGTGGTGGAGGAGGGCGGTTGGTGATCTGGAGCACCTTCCAAGCTGCCGGAGTAAGTTGGAGGGCACTGAGTACGCTGGTGGATGGCTGGCTGACTGTACATGCTACCCCACGGGTACGACTGGTATGCTGTGACACCACCTGCAAGGGAACACAGATTCAACCAGAGATGTGGAGACTGAGCTGTATTAGAGGTAATCCAGCTCATGAGCAGGAACACACCTCAAACACCCCTCTTCCCATCATATTTCTATAAATGTCTACTTGCCCTGCGTATCTGATAGTTCCCATTTTCTGTGCCCCTCCAAGACTCCCCCTTTCCTCTCTCATTGATCCCCATGGCGTCTGGCAAGCCCAGGAGCTATTGTGTCTCTTCCCCAAAGCCTTCCCCATCCCGCAGTAATCATCCTGCGCCACCATTCTCGTCTGCCAATCTAATTTACTCATACGTTTCATATTCAATAAACCCTTTTATTGGGGCGTTCCAGTGCGTGAGTGGCTAAGATGAATACTATGAAAGTAGAGCTTTCCATGTTTGTTGCATGTCTTCCATCTCTTTCCCCACATGTACAGTCTAAAATCAATAAAAAGGTACAAATGCTTACCGGTAAATGAAAAATAATAAAAACATATTGCATATCAGTTAATGTGGTCCTTGATTGCAATTGCAACATAAAAGAAGAGTGGGCTTTTGGGGGGGCATTCAGGAGTCCAGAACTTTTTTTTTTAATAGACTATGTTTAGTGACTAACAGCTTGGCACTTCCAAGGCATGGATATATATGAAACTCTTCCAGTTAAATCTTCTGTGGAATAAAGATGAATAACTACATCAAAACATATCTGGTTCTTTGAAAAAAACAAAAAAAAAACGATGTTCGATTGGTTGATTTTTGTGGCGCCAAAAAAGAAGAGACTCACTGTGATGACCAGCCGACTGCAGCAGGATTTGTCCGGTGCTCTGGGACTGGAAGTAAGCGTGGCCTCCAGTGGAGTAGGTCACCATCCCAGTGGAGTTTCCTCCAGGGCCAAAGGTCAGGTATGAGGTAGGGTTGGAATCTGGAGGGTTGGGGGTGAGGTAGGGGGAGGGGGTGAGGTAGGCCATGCGGGGCAGAGATGCTTGAGGTTGGTGCTGGGGCTGGCTGGAGGAGTAGGAGGTCTGCAGCTGGTAGGAGAGAGGGTTGTTCTGCTGACCTGAGGTCAGGTAGTCCAGCTTCTCCCCAAAGTCGAAAAGAGAACTGAGGGGACACACACACACACGTTAACTTTTGGCTGATAGAGATGCCATTCATTTTTCAGGTATTTTATATAAAAACACAGTATTGGACAAATAAAAATGTGCCTGAGACTTCTGCTGCCACTCCAATACAGTGTAAGTATTGAAAGCTTTTTGGCAGAATGTCCCAGTTACTCTACAGAACATACTGTCAACCAATGCACTTATTGTAAGTCGCTTTGGATAAAAGCGTCAGCTAAATGATATGTAATGTAATGTAATGTAATTAAGAAAATGATCTATTAGTTGATTAGTAGTTCCAAGGACAATAAGGTATTTTTAACATTTGGGTGAACTGACCTTTTAAGTCTCTTCACAGCAGGCATTATTGATATTCTGTGTTTGTTTTAGTATCATCTGATATTAGGGGATTTCTTTTGGTGTTGTGATACATAATTGTAGTCAAACAAACAACATTTTGTACAAAGCAATTACTAACCGAGATGTCTCTCAGCATGATTTCTCAAATATTTAACACCAGCTGAAACCGACTCCCCGCTATTACAGGCACCGTCATCTAAGGCATCATTATACCAGTATTTCACAGGATCTCTGCTCCTGTCTGCAGCCCCTGTCCCCCTGTCATCTCTACTACTCGTTGTCACTGTTCAAATCATCATCTAGTATACATGTCACAGTCTGCTGTGAATTGAGCTGACCTGGTGTCAGTCTGCAGAGACTGGGTGTCACGGTTTGCCAAGGCGGAGCCTCCCTCCAGGGCATCCAGGAACAGAGGTGGGGTGTGAGCCAGGGTGTTAAGGAGAGGCGGAGTTGGGTTGGCGGGGTTGTAAGTCGTTGTGAAAAAAGGGAGACTGGCTCGACGCAAGAGGGGAGGGCTGTGCATGGGGCGGGGGTGGTACTCTGCCAACCCACCCTGAGATGAAAACTGATGCTGGCCCACATCTCTCACTCTGGATTGACCTTGGAGATAACAGACAGATAAAACATTGGTCTGGTTTCTGGAGAATTGTACAATCTCAGGGTGAAGGTCCACTGAGCGCCAAGTTTAAATCTCAACTCTCCCAGCATCAAGTTATTGCTTCCCCTAAAGAAAATACAATGGATGATTGTTCAGGCTACAAACTGTAATTGATGGTTACAAACTTCTAAATTGTGCAAAAACAGAGATGGGAAATATTTTTGGGACTTTGTATCAGCATGCCGAACACACAATTGTGATCAATTTCTTTTAATTAATCAAAATGTTTATTAGCATTTTTGTTGCAAATGTGGATTTGGTGTGAGGAAAGTTCCTCCGAATAAAAAAACAAACTTATTTTGAATAGTAATTGTGGAGCACAATGACCTCACAGTGAGCAGTACATTTAATTGTGTAAATGCATGTGGATTTTAACACCTGGGCTGTTGAGGCTGGCCAGCAAATTGCTGTATGAGGGCGGAGTCTGGTTGAACAGGTTCGGGAAAGAAGGTGGTGCAGGGGCGAGCTGGGGCAGCATAGTGGCAAAGTGATTGGAAAAAGCTCCCCTACTGAAAAAGAGGAAAAACATAACTATCTGTCATACATCAAATTATGTTTAAAAACAAGTAATGTTCACCATTTGAGGGCACACAGGGATATAACTGTAATACTTGTTGGGTGCGAGTGTGGGCAGGGTGGGATTGATCTGGTACTGCGGGGGGCTGCTGCATCCACCTCTACTCTGTTTGTGTTCGACCCTTGCTGTGATGGAGCGCTCCACCTTCCTCCACTTAGCCCGGCGGTTCTGAAACCAGACCTGGTTCACAGCATCATGCAGAGGGGGACAATAATATAGAAATCAGGAAAAATGGAGGCTTGTGCAGGAAAATGGAAGGAAACTGGATGAGAGGGGAGGGGACAGAAGGTACATTTCAGGTACATTTCTAACCATAATCCTTTGAGGTGTGACACCAACTGAAGCAGCGATGACTTTCCTCTTTTCTGCATCAGGATAGTGGTCCTCCTGGAACAAGGCCTCTAAATGGTCTAACTGCTCTGCATGCACACAAACACACACACACACACAAAGTGAAGGTCAACAATTTGCATAGTTAAATCTGGACACAGCTGGACATACTGACTGTTCGGTTACCAGTACTGTAGAGCGTTCGACTTTTCTTCTTCGGTGCAGGGGGATGCAGGCGGCTATCCACACTTTCTAATCCTGGCAGCAGAGGGAAGCTCAGAGCACGGCCACGACCTCGGCTGCTGAAGCGAATGGAGCGTCGGGTGGAGTAGACCTGGGTTATCTCCATCTGTCATGACCCAGATAAACATTTCCTCATCTCAGTCAAATTCAATGAAAAGGTAAATATTGTATGATTTACCATATATTTACTTTTTAAATTATCGAATGTGAATAATCACATTTATCAAAAAGTCAAAAATGTCGGAGCCGTGCTTTACTCTGATGCACACACCGACTCTAGCTCAGTAAAACGTGAGACACACATGTGGCTTAATTTTACTCCAGTAGATACTGAGATGCAACTTAAACCTTCAAAAAGTAAGGGAGGAAATATTAGGAATCTATGAAAACAGTTGGCCAACAAGCAGAACATAAAAGTTTTCAACTGTTTGTCGAGCAGCCGTCCATCCTTGTCCACTGCAGGTAACGTTAGCGATGCCATACAAAGTTGTATCATAAGAGCAGGTTAATAAATGAAAGCTAATCACTAAACTAAACCTCCCCCAACCCTCACACAAGCCGCTACAGGGAAGATGACACAGGAGAGGGTGGACGAGAGTCAGAGGGCTGTTACCAAGGTTATTGCTTCTCAACAGTAGCATCAAAGAGATTTAGGTAACGAATATGTCTGTCAGTGTATATGTGTTTGATACATAGTTATTAATTAGGGGAGCAGCTGTGTTGTTATATAAGTTATTTTTAAAATAAGAAATACTATTAGTTTACATATGAATAATAAAGCAATATTGATTCTTTTTTAAATTAATTGTATTTTTTAAGAGTATCGATAAGGAACCAAACCGATAAGCAGTATCAATAAAATCTTAACGAGTCCCCCTGCCAGTCAATAAATCAACAATTGTTTCAGTTTACTTGTCAGCGCTCCCTGTATTGGTTCGAAAAGCTGCATCAAACCACCCACATGCACCATGATGCACTCACAGTCCAAGGCGTGATTTTAATGTATAAGTTTGTTTTCCTCATTCATTTTATTTTGTAAAGAGTGAAGTTGAGGCCTGAAATCTGGGTAAATGAAATGTTTCGCTATTTCTCAGCATTATGTATGTGTACTTATCTATAATAGTGTAGGTACAGTCATACTGACAAATTATATATTTTTTTTTTCTTCCCCATTTCATAATTTTTCAGTTAGTTTAAATGATAATATAAAATTCCACATGTGCTTGTTCTCGTGCTTCACACTACACCACACGCTAAGCCAAATATTCAAATCCATTCCATTTTCACAGCTGCATCGTTAATATTGCAGAAGGTTGTAGGTGTGAATGATTCATACTTACACAGTAATTATACATGACAAATTATGTATTATTAGAAATCTGGAGATCTTGCAAATGTGTCTTTTGGGCTGAAGAGGTTAAACGTCCTATACTGCTAAACAATTCAGACCCACAGAAGTTTATTTTAAAGTGAAACATCACAATGTTTCCAAAGATCTATAATCTGTCTGGATGAATATTGGGGGAAACTTTTCTAAAATGAAGCAGCAGAATATTCCTATGGGATTAAATGGTGCAGCCAATGGAACATTTTAGTGAGAACATTTTGATAATATATAACCATCCTAAAGCTTAAATGAAGAGCTGCCACAAGGTGATACAGATGCACTAAGTGGTACAATATTATGTGATCCAATATAACTGATACAAAAAAAAAATCTACTTTTATGATGCCTATAATTTTTAAAAGGCTGTTCACTGGTCCTAGGAAGTGCTGCAGTAAAAAGAAAGTTGCACAAAGAGAGCTATGTGGACTGAAATAAAGTATATCTCCGGTTTTGCTGCATAATTGTTTTTACTTTCAAAATAAAAAAACTGTCCACTAGAAATGCACGTTTCTGACGTCATCTAAATATCTGCATGTACGCATAAATAATCCACTTAAAAGGAATTATTCTCTCCAAGTTAGAGACCCGCACTAGACACTGTCATACATGTAAGCATGATGACATGTTACACTGAAGTAGGCTGGTTTTAAATAAAGGAAGTTCTTAATTTTTTGGTAATCCTCATTATGAAAAATGACGCTAAACACATCTTAAAGAACGTAATTCATATTTTCTTCATTGATTCTGCCCAACTCAAATCAGAAATGATTATTTCTTTAACTTGGCCCGCCCGATTCAAGGATTATCCCTTTACCCAACAGGCAGCATCCTCAGGGGCTGAAAAGTGAAGCCAATAAGGAAGTGCCTTAAACCAGCATTCTCTCTACTGGCCACCAGGGGGTGACTCCTCCAGTTGCAAAAAGTAGTCAGAGTGTATGAAAGTCTGAGAAAATGAGCCAACCCCTCACTTGATGTATTACAGTAAACATTGTAAACATGAGTTTATGGTCTCAGCTACTAGTTGCAAGTCTTCTTCAATACAGAATGTTGTTCAGTTAGTCAATTCTAGTCCTATTGAGCGTAAAATAGACAATGACGCAGGGCATGCTTTATGGCAGGGCTACCTTGTAATTGATAGATTGTGGCGTTGTCTGGTCTGGGAGCTGTTCGCGTTTTGTACTTAGCTCCACCCTCTTTTATCATTTCTGGTTGCAAAAAACCCAGACAGCGACAGCCAAAATACTAAAGCAGAGGCTTTAAAACGGCAGTTGGCAAACCAATGGATATCGTTGCGGTGACTACATCCACTTTGTTTATACGGTCTATGGAGCTTGCGGTTGTATCTGCAATCAGCACATGACTACTGTGCATCACGAGTATGACAAATCTTTATGCGTACAAGGCTAAGTGGTGTTATCTTTTAAGGGAAAAATAAAGGGGGGAAAGTGTGTGTGTTAACAAGTTAAGAGGATCTGTAAACAAATGCAGGTACAATGTTCATAAGTGTTCTTTAAGTTCACAGTGATTGATAAACCATGAGCGTCTATTCTCACCTCGAGCGGCTGTGGGCCCTGCTGGTGGAGACTGTGAGGCAGAAGAGGGCTGTGTGGCCTTTTTGTCCCGTGAGGCTGAGGAGGTGCAGATTGGATCGAGACAAGGGGTTGTGAGGAGTACAGCAGGGGAAGAGGGGCCGGAGGGCAATACAGCCCTGTACCCCCACAACCCAGGTAGACAGGATCAGACAGGTCACAACTGTTCATCAGTCCAATGGGAGGCTCCGACAGAGACAAGCTCTCCTCTGAGATTATTGCTGACAGCTCCTGTATTTGACTCTCCTTCTCCTCAAACCGCTCACTAACATCTTTTACACTTCTCCCGTTTCTCACTTGCTCACATTGCTTTTTACCTTGCCTCTTCCAACTCTTTTTCTTCTCGTCTCTCTCCTCGAGACTTTTTGTTTCTTTGTCCTCTGGCTTATCAGTGATTGTTTCCTTGATGTTCTTAATCTCATTGTCTTCAATCTGCACCTGCTGTGCCTCCTCCGCTCGACGCCTAGTCTCTGGCTTCACCTGATCCTCCTCTTTTCCCTCTGTCGCCATCAGTTCCTTTACTGACACAACAACTTTCTTTTCTTTCGCCTCATCCCCCTCTTCTCGGTCTGTCTCCTCTTCTGCCTCTTCATCTTCGCGCTGATGAAACGCTTCCTCTTCCTCCACCTCCTCCCCCTGCCTCGTCCTCCTCCCTTGGTAAATCTTTGTTTCCAAATCCTCCAGTTCCTCACACAAAAGGCGTGAACAGTCTGCAATGAAGTAAAGTAAAAGTTGTTTTGTCCAGGTTCTGTAAAGCCATTTTCTTTTAGACAACAAGGGGTCAGTTATTTCTACTTTGTATCTAAAACACTTGAAAATCAGACCTGGAGAAGGTTCATTGCAATTGTATAACGTGTACCAGAATGCTACAGACAGATCTTTAACGTGGACTAAGAGGGGGGGAAAGCACATTGCACCTGTACTTAAATCACCTAATTAGCTTCCAGTACTGACTATAAGGTGTATTGATCTGCCTCACTGCACCATAAGATATGGTTAAAAGATACAACCCTCTCATCTGTCGCTTTTATTCTTGCTGTAGTCTCAATTCAAAACTCTGTGAGGCCGTCTATAGTTTGTATGCTCCCAGTTGCTGAATTGGGCTCCCTAAAAACATAAATTTTTCTGTTTACTTTTCAATGAAGTGTATTATATCCTTTCTTCTAGAAATATCAATCATATCCCTTTTATGTTCTTATTAATTGTTTTGGTATATTTTTGTAATCTCCTTTGTTCCCTTCTTTCTTAATTTTTATGTAAAATGTAAATTAAGTTTTTCCCATGTTGGGTTTAGGACTTCATGGGGCATGTGTTAGGGAAGACATGAACTCATCACCTGTGTATTTAATAACAGCCGATACAGAAATATTGTTTATATCAGTGAATATAGCTGAAGCTATATGAATATTGAGAATTTCATTTTAAAGAGGGCCTAGTGTAAGAAATGGCTTAAAATGTTGGAGTTATATGTTTCACATTTCATGAGTCATACGGTGACCTGCAGGTTCAATAAACCTGATAAACGTCGTCCTCGCGAGGAGCTGCAGCCTGCGGTGACTTAATTAGTTTCCCAGCTGTGTAACGTCTCGAGCCACCTCACCTGACCGCTAATTAACTCTGAGCGGCTAGCTGCAGCTAAACTAGCTACCCTGTCCCCATCTACAAACACCGGGTCGTGAATGTTAATAGCCGAGTTTTAAATTCTTAAATTGTCTCAGAAGTTGAGCAGCAAGGGGAGCTGCACCTCACAGGAAAGATTAAGAGCTTTAAATACACCCAGGACGCTTATAAAGTATTTCAAAGTACGCTAAATGACGCAAAAGTTCAGTAAAGAAAGTCTTGGGTCGACAGGTGAAAATGGCCGCAGCAAGCCAATAAACCAATAAAACAATTAAAAGTCAGCCTAAACGTCCTTACCAAACTCTTCAGCTACATCACAGTCTTCCTCCATTGCGACAGTCAGAACCAATAAACTTTTACTAATAATCAATTAAGCAACGCAGGGTCACGAAGCGATTTGCTCCTGGACTGGAGGCTAATGAGGTTGATTGATTGATTATCCTCCCTCCCTCAGCAGTGTGTGACGGAGAATTATCGCGTGAAGGGTGAAACTGAGACAGCCAATCAGTGAAGAGAACAGCTCCAATCAAAACCTATGGATACAGTCTGTATATAGTATGAATACAAACTGTTACGTTTTACCCTCAATGTACATTATTTAAGAAAAGTGTTGGCATTCACTGAATGTGACCGGAAGTCTGACTCTCTGTTTTACTAAATCAATGTATTTGTTTTTTTAAATGAATACATCCACATGTACAAGTTTACTGAGCTGATAATTTATGGACAGCAATCCATTTAATCTAAATCTATCAACAACAAAAAAGTTACAATTCCATCCGTATTTCCATGTACTGCTCTTTTCTCTGCGAAATTAACGTGGCTGCTATATCTTCTAGCTACTTTTCATATTAAGATGTTACATAAAATAAAAAAAACATTTGATACGTTTACAGAATACAACACATTATTTAAGATTAAATACATTTTTCTTTTGGTGTAGGGCCCCTTAGAAAACAGCTCCACTAAAAAAATATTTCCTCAAGAAACTTCTCACTAAACCAGATGGTTTCATTTAAATAACAGTTCAAGGACAAAATAGGTAAAGAGATCCAATCGTATATAATATATTTCATTACAAAGTAAAGATTGAAGAAAAGTCAAAGCATAATTTAAGTTTTCCTTACCCCAATAATCATCTCACAACCCACCAGATGTATGTTGTGACTCCAAGGAGGGGTCCTGATCCACAGGTTAGGAACCACTGCATGAAATATTAAACTGTTTATAAAGTTGTTCAACCTGAAACTATAGCACCAGCTTAAATAGTCAAATGCAGCTTGTGTATTGATATTAGTATCAGTATATCACAAAATAATGTCATAAGATTATATGCAGGCGCAATTTTTTCAGAGTACTTTTACTTGTGGTACATTTTCCTTGTAATGGATTATTTTAATTCGTGGAATTGGTATGTGTTTGTAATGCCAATGTGTGAACGAATTGTAGCGTAACTTAAAAACTGAGCCCTTCCCTGCTCTATACCTTCCATCGTATCACTTTCATGTGCCACAATGATGTTCATTCTGTTGGGACTCGCGTGGAGGATCTTGATAAAATGTACTATTATTATTACAGTTATGTTATAAGATTTTGTAGCTGATAAAATGTGAAAAATCTATGAAGCCTACAATTAAAAATAACCATGCCACTGTGAATCATATTGCTATAAAATTAACTGTATATAAAAGATCTTAAACGCATTATGATATGTTTGGGGTTTTCAGTGGAGGTTGACTCTGTTAAATACGGATGATATTTCTTTTTTTAAATAAAGTAAATAAAGGCCTTAAATGTGAAAATGTGCAGTAAATTACAAGAAGACATGCAAAAGATTAAGCATTAAGATAAATGCAAAGTCTGAAAGGAGTTTGTGAAGACAACATTTTTTCTTCTTCTTTTCTTTCCAATAATAATGTTGTGATCCATCAGTAAGTTGAAGATATATAATGATGAGCTTCTTATTCCACAAAGGTCTAAAACAAGACAAAACGCCATGTAGAATAAAATAAACATATAACATCTTACTATTTGTTTTTCAGGTTAAAATCAGGTTGTCTTGTTTCAGTTTTTCTGCAGTTACCCACCAGATGGGGTCCTAACTGGACCCCAGGCACCTGAATCTTCTTCTGTCTAACCCAACGGTTCAGCTTCAACTACTCTTTTCTCCCCCTCCCAAACAGAAAAGGGCTCACATTAAACCCCCCTCATCCCCTGTGAGAGGCACGTTTCCATTTCAGCAGCTCCAAGGCCAGAACAGCTTGTTGTCGTCTCTCAATCCGGGAAAGGCCGCCTGCAGACTCCCTCATACTCTGCATCAGGTGACCTTGGTTTCATCTGGTTTGATGCAGAGAATATAAACTGAAGCACATTTAGAATATTTGTCTGTCCTGTGTGCTCACGAATCCCCACAGACAGTTTATCTAATCACTTCATAAGTATATTTCAATGCGATGGCTTAAGAATAACAACATCTTGGTCTGTTTCTCCCATGAGGGCCTACTGAGGTCAGCAAGTGTAAATAGGCTGTTAAGAGGCTGTAATTACACATATAACTAAACACACACACACACAAACACACACACACACACACACAGTAGCTCTGTCAGAGAGTACCATGGCATGCAGGGTTGTGTGTAATGTTACTGGGGCAGAATTGGTATGAAGGCCAAGCTGCTGGCATGTGATAACACCAGAGCGAGACTTCATGTCTGCATGCAAGTTCTTTAGAATGTATGTTATTCAAATATATTGTCATTTTGAGTCCTGAGTGACGAACAAATCCTGGGTTTGAAGTTTGAGTTTAACCAGCACCAGGAGGAAATTGAGTCAAAGACCAAGGATCCAAATCCAGCTCACCCAAATCACACACTATTTTGCCCACACGGTGGTGTCTTGTAATGCAAGCTGTGTTGTTTTTTTATGCTTAAGTTTTGAGATCTCTGTCCCTGATAATTATTCCTTCACCTCAGCAAAGTGAAACAAATGGAATTCCATTTGTAACGCTCACATTGTTGAAATATCACATGTCAATAATTCAACAATAGTGTGTCCTGGTTACAGACTTACACTCACAACAGTTTTTGCTGGAAGTACTTTCTACCAAGATAAATTGCGATTAAATCTCTGGATTAGCAAGAGGATCCAGGACAATTGCTATTTCTGAAATGTCATAATTGATGTGAGCACCACAAAACATATTTAAGGAGTAGAATTGTCAGAGACAGATATTGGGCGAATAAAGGTAATCTAATCTGCACGGCTATGCACCAAAAGAGGTTTAATAAGGAAATGTGGTTTTTTTTGTAAGTCACAGACTTAATCTATGTAGAGACATTTTACAAATTGCAGCTTTAATAAGGGGCTGGAGAAAGTACTATTGATGAAGTCAAAGCAATTGTACTTGTGTTGAAAATTGCAGTTCTTCTGACAAGTACAGGTTTGTGGGGATAATCAAAAGCACCAACAGGGCATTCTGATCTAATAGCCACACTTTATATTCAACATTACATTATACATACATATACATTGTGACAACCGCTTCCTAAAATGTAAAATTGTTGTGATTAATTCTGTAAGGTATTTTTCACCCGTTATCTACACGCTTATCCTTTAGCACGGTTGCAGGAGACTGGAGTATCTCCCAGTTGACATTGAGTGAGAGGTGGGTACACCCTGGACATTAATATAATTATATTAATGAATTGCTTTGACCCCGAGAGGCTCCATAAATTCCCAGTAAATTCCCTGCACGTTAATTGTTTTTGTAATTCAATCAATTGTACATACTAAAAGTACAATATCAACTTAAGTGGGTCTGGTATGGTTGCCTTATCTTTTAGAGTCAAAATCAATATTATTTTAGTTTATATTGAGCTCACATGGTGCAAGTTCCTAAATCAAATCAAATCAAATTACGCAAACTGAAACCCTGAAAATCTAGAAGCAGGTTTTATTTTTCCAAGACAGAGGTACTAGTTGGTGTCTAGGTTTTCTGGTGAGTGCACTGCACTTAAAGGAATAGTTTGACATTTTGCAAAATGCCAGGTGTGAGATGACAAGACCAGCCACAGCTTATTTTAGCATTAGGACTGGAACCAGGGAAACAGCCTGGATCTTTCCAAAGGTAACAAAGTCCACCTAATATCAGTATATTGATGTATCCACTTTAATTGAAAGAATACAAGAGAGGAGAGATTTACCCAACCAGGTTTTTTATTTGGAACAGAGTGGCAGATTAGTGACAGGGCAGTGGCGTGGAGGATCCGCCTCCTCTCGCTCACTCAGCCAATGACAGAAACTCAGCCTTAAAAAAATGCAAATGTATAAAAACAGGAATGGGAACGGCAAACATAGAGTAGTATAGCCTCCGTTGGGCTTCACACACACACACGCACACACACACACACACTAACACGCATGCATACCTACACTTACACACGTACAAATCCACCCTCTCTCTCTCACACACACACACAAACACACACGTCTCATTTGGCTACGCAGGCTTAGATGGGTACAAACACACATGTTTACACTTTGACAGTCACTTTAAAAAAGACAGTACGTGTTAAGATCATTCCTGCCTGTGAGAAAGTGGCGTGTTGTCTGCCCGTCTGTACTGCGGCAGAGAGACAGACAGGCAGACAGTCGGACAGTGAAAAGACACAGTCAGTGTGTGTGAAAGCCACTGTGAGGGACCAGCTGCCCCTCGTTCAGCAGTGAGCAGACGAAACACTCGCACGCACGTCGACAGGCCAGTCAGTGTACACAAGTGTCTGCTGTGAAATACCAAGGTGAAGCACTCGGGCATACACACACATGGCGTGTTTAGATGAGGTGTACACACACACACTGGCGAGGGGGGCAGGCAACATACACACACATGAGTGGAAGAGGTGTGTTACCTGTCTGTGGAAGAGCGTGAGAACTGCTGGAGTAGGTAAACACACACTCAGCCACAGTACATTCCAACTTTAACTCACCCCTCTTTTCTTTCAAACACACAAACACACACAGGCATCCACACACACCCAGACTAGTATAGTTTTGACTCCCATGCATGTTTGTTCTACAGTACTGAGTATAATAGAAGCTACTAGCCCAGTCGCACTGGTGTGGTTATTGTTACAATCTCTTAGATAGAAGCACAGCCCTCCTTCTGACATTCCCCTTCCCAAACCGAACCCCTGTCCCCCAATGTCCCCTCCCCGAAAAGACCCTAACAGCAGGTTAAAGTTGACCCGATGAACACTAATTCAAAATCTGTTCTTACTCATAACCAAAGCTTTACTGACAAAAGATTTTGACTGAATTAGCACATCTGGGAGCAACTTCCTGCATGGATTCACACTTCCTGGTTTTTCATTAAAGGCCCCCTTGCTTCCCAGAGGCCCCTCCCATCCCCAAACAGAGAGCCAATGGTGGAAGAAAAAGAAAGTGAGGCATGCTAAAGGTGAGTGTAGGGGGGAGGGGAGGGGGGGTTATCAGATGAGGTGATGACTAGACACGCAGTTGTGCTTTTACACAAAAGGGACCAAACTCTAAACCAACCGGCAACTGATCGATAACTAATCAATAACATATTGAAACCACCTGATCTCGCTCGTATCCCAAGTGATGACTATCACAATGACAGTGATGATAATGGGTTTGAATGATATGATTAACAGTATACTTATCTGTGTGGTGTATCTAAATGCACAGCAAGTTATATATCTGCACTTGTGTGCATGTGCGTGTGTGTGTGTGTGTGTTCATGTGGCTGACGAGAGCACAGCTCATCTAAAGTGATGACGGATGTGATGAATAAAAACTCTTCATGATCATGCAGATGATTAGTGATGTCAGAAAGGTATGCTGATATTTACATATACACTTTTTTTAAACTGATAAATACACATCCTCCTGTTTACGTATTATTATTACGGTATTATTATTATTATTATTCACCATCCAGCCCAAAACATTGATATATTATTGGTTGTTATTACTATCCGTAACTAGTCTTTGTACAGCTTAGAGGAGCAGATTGACCGCGAAAGCAAACCTCTAACCAGCTAATGTTCCCACAGCGGCTCCTCGACGTTGTGAAACACACTGAGGGTTGAGCACTGTTTTCTGGTTGGCCGAGCACAGAGAGAGAGGTCCGAGCCACCTTCGAGCAGATACAAGTGTGTGTGTGTGTGTGTGTGTGTGTGTATGTATGCATGTCCATGTGTGCAAGCATGTGTTTATGTGGCTGTATGGATGTGCGTATGCGTCTTTGAGCAGCAGAGGGATGGAAGGCACAAAAGAGACCTTTCCTCTCACCTTTGACCCTGGGCTCTGTGCGGCCAACCAGACACTCTGTGTGTTTTTGGGGGGTGAGGGGCAGAGTCGAGCCCATCGCTCTCTTTTTCTTTTGTGTCTCGCTCTGCTCGCCTCGCCCCTCTCCTCTCCCTTTTCACTTTCGCCTTTTCAATCGCTCCATAAAATAACAGAGGAGGAACTTTTTTTGTGCTGGAAAACACTGGTTAAGAGCTTGTGTTTCGTTTTGTTTTTCTTACAAAATAATCATATCAGTACATACACAACAAGAGAATCTGTAGAATATTAATAACAACATTTACTTTAAAAACATCTCATGTGTATGTGTTATTTTTTCAGAATATATTTGGATTTTTATTTATTTTTTTCCTCTTTTTCGTTTTCATTGAAAAGAAAGTTTCAAGTCTGCAGAGAGAGAGGCGCTCTCAAGTGTTTTGGAGAGGAGAGGAGAGAGGGATGAGGAGAGGCAAGCAGACGAGGGGGAGGCAACGAAGAAGAAGAGGAGGAGGAGGAGGAGGAGGAGGAGGGCGAGGAGTACGGGGGCTTAGAGTATATTTCTCTCTTCTCTCTCTCTTTCTCTCTCCATTACTCTCTCCGTCTCTCTGGCAGTCTCTGAATGTTATGCGTAAAACTCCTCCTGCTTGTCTGGTTTCTGGTAGGTGACGGTGGCCTGTTTGGGTTCCTCTAGTGTGTAGCTTCCCTCGTCCTTCTTCTTCATCCTGTACACCAGCAACATCACTAGGAAGGCCGCAAACAAGGCGCCCACTACTCCTCCCACTATCACCGCTGAAGGAACACAGAAAGAGAGGGTTTGATATATTAAAAAACAGAACATTACAGATCCTGAAAACACTAAAATACTATTAGAGCCATATCCTGCTGCAGACTACCACACTACTACATCAAACGCTGCGAGTCTGAAAGCACAGCAAAACTACCACAGCATCCCTATCACCTAGCTGCTAAGTGAAGACTGATGAGCCTGAATGTGCCAACATACATTCTGAGAGGCCAACACCGTTGTGCTAAATTGCAGCCCTGTAGTGCTCGATGGTAGTTTAGCCCAATGGGGCCGGTATAACCAAACTGCAGCAGCTGCATTTGACCACCTTCTTCTGCACACATCGCTAATGAACTCTTGCTGCGTGCAATAGATTGTGTGGTCATAAAATGGAAAATAAAAAACGTTCCCTCGTTAAACTAATCGGTCTCGATGCCAGAACGGAGAACAAACTGTTAATTATCCAAAATGCTTGAGGAACACTTTGTTTCTATTACTTGTGTGGGAGGTGTTTACTTTGTTTATTCCATTTCTGCCAATATGAGAGTACAAAGCTGGACTATTTAGAATAATGTAACTTTTCATCATGCACTGTCACTGCAAAAGTATTCCCTTGTCTTGACTTTTCACAATATCTCTTGGACTCAAATCAAATCAAACTAGTAACAAATATTTAGTCAGATAGAGAATATTGTGTGTTACACTGTGCATAAATATGTACTTTTACAATCCGTGATTTTTCTGTAGAAGACAATCGTGATTTTGGACTTTTTACACACTTTCAAGTGCACCATTTGTAGTTACTACTTGACTATAAATCCATAATACCACAGCCCTGTAGCATGGCTGTATAGATTTCCATCCATCCAATATCTGTTACCAATAATCCTTTATAAGGGCGCAAAGAGGCTGGAGCCATTGGACACCCGGGACAGGTCGCTACAGAATAGCAGGGCTGTACACCAACAGGCAATTCACCTAACCTGCATGTCTTGGGACTGTGAGAGGAATCTGGAGAAACCCCAAATAGCACAGGAAGAACATGCACACATCTCACTCTTGTTAGATTTAGTCTTGTTAGAATCGTGACGCACCTGCCACAGTTCTGTGACGCATTGTATAGGTTTGGGGAGGGCGAAAGGCTGAATAGCAATAGCTTTTAGTGAAAAACAATATGAGGGAAACACAACAATTTATATTTTAGCTTTCTCACCTGAAAAAATGTGTCACAAAGTAGATTGAATCAGTGTGACATGTCAACGGTGTTATCTTGTGTTCTTTAACATGTTACTCCCACAGATAAAAGTTAATACAGTGTCTATACATGTACAGCACGATACATGAATGTATGAGTCTGACATGGTTCTATCATACAGACAGTCTAGTCTAAAGTCTGTTGCCTCCTGCTCTTTACCGATGACCAGGAAGTCAGCGAAAACCACCGCCAGCAGTCCACCAATCAGAACAGCTGAAGGAGAAACAGAGAGCCAGTCAGGTGAGGCATGTTGGCTGGTCGCTCACTTTCTACAGCAGCTCTTTGGGAAGAGGAGAGGGAGGTGCACTTGAAAATAAATTGGATTACCCAGAGGGAACTTTATGGGAAAAAGAGGGGAAAAGGAGGGGTTGGATAACCCAAGAAGAGGATTGCTCGTTCTCAACGGGTCAAACGGGGCTGAGTAGCACATTCAGTTATCGTGATGAAACTGCACTACGTGGATGCGAGGTGATGCCGGTTTATTTTAGCCGCTCCCACAAAGCAGGAAAGACCACAGGAGGCAACAGGGAAACGTAATCCGTTGATCTAAGAGGTGGCTACCAAATGGTTCATTTGACTAACACGGAGCTGCATGACAACAATGTGGACTAAAATGTACAAAAACATCCTTAGTATTTACTTAATTGACAGGTGTTCTTACCTATCAACACCTCCTTCCTCTCCAGGATGTTCTTCTGCGGCAGCTGGGCGGCAGAGCTTCCTCCGTCCACTGTGTTGCCGATCAGATCAGGATCCACTGGCATTATACCTCGACCAAGATCATTACGATGATCATCGCGGATCTCGAAATCTCCACTCGGTCCTGCAGCACCCGCCTCGTTGTTGCCCTCCTGAGACAGAGAGAGAAAAATTAGACTAACAACCGGAAATCTACATTTGATGTAATCACATTTGACTCTGAAACGTATCCAAACCAACACAAACGTAGAACATTTCCATGGCGTATGTTCTCCTTTGAAACAATGAGCCTCTGTATGTTCTGGTTAGTGGAAAGTCTCATATTGTCAGACGGGTATACACACAAATCTGGCAGCTTGATTACAATGTGGAAAACCAGACAACTGTAAAAAATGCATCATGCTTCAATGCAGGACAGCTGCAAAGAAACAAAAGCACAGCAATCGGAGAAACTACCTTGGTCTGTAAATAATTAAGATGTCAATGTTAAAGGGGCAGTCAGAAGTGTTTGGTATCAAAGGTGAACAGTTTATTGTTACCGAGCGTAATGAGCACATTAGTACAGAGCTAGTAAGCGAGTCCTTGGTCATATGTGTGGCCTTATTCACTTATTCTTTCATCAAATAGTTGCTGATTTAAATCCTCGTTACAATCATCAGTAGTGAAAGTATAAAGCGGACTTCTGCGTCAATGATTTTGGTCTTTTCATGGGATTTGTTCAGAATATGAAAAATACTCTCCCTGCTGTTGAGTTAGGTGTTTTCTTGTGGTGGGTGATGAGACCAAATATAGACACATCTACCTGTCAGTCTCACCTGTGTAGTTGTGGGCTGCTGTGGACGGCTCGTTCCCTCTGTTGGCACCGCCTGAGTGCCTGTCGTCATGGGAACCCTGGGCCTGAAGGGGAACCTGGTCTTGACAGTGGTGGTGGCGGGTGCAGCTGTCGTTGGCTCGGGGGTGGTCTCTGCTGTAGTGGACATGTCATCTTCTGTAGTGGTTTCCATGTCAAAGCCTGGGAAAAAAGCTGAGGGTTCAGGCGACAGGTAGACATCCTCTTCTTCTTCTGTGGTGCTCAGGTCGTCCGAACCGGCAGAGGGCGTCGTACTTTCTGCTGGGCTGGTTGCCGGGTTGGTGGTCACCACTGGGATGGCTGCAGGCGATCGTGGGGCGGCGGTGGTCTGGGCGGCGACCCTGATTCGCTCCAGCTCTTTCTCTCTTTCAAGCTCACGCTCTTTCTGCCTCTCTCTCTCTTTCTCTCGCTCTCTCTCACGTTCCCTCTCTCGCTCGCGCTCTCTCTCCTTCTCCTTCTCTCTCTCCATCTCTCGGACCCGCTCCCTCTCTCGTTCCCTCTCTCTCTCCCTCTCCAACTGTTTCTCCCTCTCTCTCTCATTCTCCAGTTCCCTCTGCCTCTCTTGCTCTTGCTCCTTCTCTCTCTCCATCTCTAACTCTCTTTCTCTCTCCTTCTCCAGCTCACTCTCTTTTTCCCAGAATGTACCACTCTCTCCATCAGCTTCAGTGGGCATCGGGGTGATGATAGGGTCCTCCGGGTTGGGGCTCGGCTCAGCTGCAGGTGAGGCGGAGGGGGCGGGGCCATTGGCCTGCGTGGTGGAGAGGAGGAGGGGCTCTTCTGTAGTGAAGGACACACCTGCCGATGTCGGCCTCACACTGATGCCAGGAACTGGAGAGAAGAGAGGATTTTTAATTTATAAATTAGTTCATTAAAAAATAACCAGCAGGAGAGTCAAAAACATTTTGGCATCTCACTCATTCACACATCCCCTTAATCACTCAACACAGTAAATAACACAAACAGTAAATCAGAAACTGAGACTACGGCTGTGTTTGAAATCAATCCCTTTGACACTCATTCCCTACTCCCTATATAACAACCACTCACTAACTCACTCTCTACTGGGCTGTAAATTGAGATTTCAGACACTTATAAGTCACCTTTACTTTGCATCAGCAATAACTCAGGTGTAGTGTTGCATGATATAAAATGTGACGCATTGCTCGGTGGGACTATTAACAGAAAGTAGCCACGGGCATTCTCTTTTCATTTCACTGTTGGGAAAGCTTTGGGAAAACTGGTATGGCTGTGACACACTAAAAAGAATAAGACCATAATTAATTTGATCAACTACACTTATGTTTACCCTGCTATATGACATGTCAAAATGGCTGCTGTGAAAAAATGGCCTTTTGCACTTTCATAAAGCCGGGGAACTCAAACTGCAAAGCCCAAAAAAGAATTGTGAAAATCTGTAAAGAGGCCAAGTTATCCTGACTTTAAATGACAGATATTGACTTTACGTGAGAGCCTCCCTGGTTAGTAACACCCTTCACAACGCTAGTAACATCCAACTCAACGCTCTTTGAGGTCTTTGTTGACATTGCTATGACATTTCATTCTGGTTCTTTTTTTAGGAATGCTCCTCCAGATCGATAGAAGAAACTATACAAAACTGAGTACTCTCCATTAATAGTAAACTGACCTTTATGTGAAAGATCAGTGCAGTGCTCCTTTAAGTAGACAACCGTGTGTCCCCTCTCATCTTGAATGTCAATACACCTGATCACACAGCACAGCTGTGTTTGTTTTCACTTCAGGATCATAAAGTATACTGTAGTGAGTTCATTGACAACTCAGCGCAGCAATCACAGTCGCAATCAAATCACTAATTTCTGTCAACGCAACCACAAAAATATGTAAATGACAACAACTACAGTAAATGTATTACAACATGGTGCGCAGAACAAGGTTTAACCAACTGAGACGAGGCGGTCTGTCCCTCTCCTCACCAGATGTTCGCTGTGATGTGCAGTTTTGTTGAGGGCTGACTGAAGATGAAATTTTTTTACAGTTTTTATTTTATTTTGGCGTGATTTAGAGTGTGGATCTTTATAAAAAATGACCTGAAAAAACTAAAGTGGAGGCACATAAACAGCCCTGTCAAAACCAGCTATCTTAGACATAGTCTGGAGGAGAGGAGAGGAGAGAAGGTATTGAAGATGGCGCAGACTAATCCTTTTCTTCTTAAATCTCATAATAGTATTATACCACCTTTCATTTTGTTATAGCAGGGAAGCTCCTTAGGTTGAAAGAGAAACAAATTGAATTTACAGGCACAAAGACATGAAGGCTGAATGAGGAGCTGGAGAGGATATCGAAATATGGACTTGAACAATGCAGCTTCTGTTAAACTTATCAGGCGCCTCAAAATGCCCCATTCTGACGCAGCGGTGACACAAAATGCACATCTGTCTGTTGAAAATGAGCTTTTGAGATAAAGCAATTTGCTGAGCAGCTTCAACCACAGGGGGTGTCTCTGCTGCACTCTCCTGCTCTGAATTGTAATTATTATCTTCTCCAGGAGATTGTGTGTGAGGTTGTGTGTGTGCGGGTGTGCGTGTGTGCGTGCATGCGTGCATGTGCGTGTGCATGTGTGTGTGTCTGAATAGATCTTGCATACTCTTGGACCCATCAGCCTATTCTTTTTTGTGCTTCTTTATTACTGTATGCTAAAGGCATCGCGTAGCTCCAGTAATTCACAATGTTTTTTCATCTGCGTATTACGAATTCTTCCTCTCTTGATTTACATACCTAGGTAAATCAATTTCATGCATGAATGTATGTATATATAACTATTGCTTTGCAAATGTTAACTGAACCAGGCGCTGACTGCAACAAAGCTAGTTAGATGTTAGTAGGGGGTGGGAGTCGTTCTGTGCGTTAGGCTAAGAAAGCTAACAAGGCTAATACAGCTAACAGGGCTAATACAGCTAACAGTTTACGGAGATGCATTTTAGCCGCACAGAGCCGGTGCAAACAGTTGTGAGTGAAAAACATCTGATACGCTTACGGTCTATAAGAGGGGTGGAATAGTGTTTTGAATTAATTAAATCAAACATTAGAACAGTACTTGTTGACACAGCTGGCATAGATCTGCACTCTACCGATTTAATTTTTCTAGTTTATTTTCGCCACTAGCCTGAACCGAGGCCAGCCCTCAGTGAGTCATGCTTAATGAGGAAAGCCATGTTCAGGATTCAACAGAAGATCAGACTGAGTTATACCAACGTGATTTGCGTTAAGTAGGTAATTCCTACACACGCAGAAAATCAGCTCACTCAAATGCAGACATACGCTCGCAAATAGGTGGACACAACTGCTTAATCTGTGTGGACTGTAATCTTATTAGGGCAAATAAGATAAAGGGGAATTTGAGCCCTGGTTGCTGTTTGTTTGTAAGGGTGTATCTGTGTTTAAAGGTGCAATTAATCTGTATCAAAACCTGTGTGTTGAGCCAAAATGGCATGTTTGTAATGGTTGATTCTGTTTGCGTGGCCTCCATGTCTGACGACCAGAGCGACCATAACTCTAGGACTGGGAGAGAGTGTGGGGGGTAGGGACTTTAGGGTCAGCAGATTGAAACCCAGCAGCTGTCGAGTTTGAAAGAACCAGGACCTGAGTGTGTAACCTCAAACACACACACACACACACACTTACAGCCAGAGCCGGAGCCCGAGTAGAGATCCTCATCGTCGTAGAACTCGTCTCTCGTCGAGCCTTCATCATCGATAGATGGGGACCAAGTCTGTCCCTGGGAGAAACAGAGATGATAGAGATTAGAGTTATTCATTGTGAATGACTGGGCTGTTTGTCATTTTATTTTAATAGAGAAACCACTTTGGCAGATTACATGCACACACAGTCACACACGCAGGAGGTGCAGGGAGCATTATGGTGGACAGGGTAACATCTGTCCGTCTGAGGCCCCATAGAGGAGCATATTTAATGAGTTCATCTAAAGCTGGGATTTTGGCAGAGGAACATCAAAGCTTTTAAGAAGAGATGGGTTTCATTCAGTCTCTGCTTACGTGTCAGTTACAAGTGATGCTCAGCTTGTAAAGTAGCAGAGTATGGAGAAGCAGTTAGCTTTTGAACTGAGTGTCGGAAACTCACAATTTTATTTTTTGATAAATGTTAGAAAATATGAATGCTCATTTCATATTCTCAAAGCCAAATGTCTTGTATTGTCCAACCAACAGTATTCTAATTTGTTCACCTGAATGATGGCTGCTGGAACAAAGCTGTTTTTATACCCCTTTGTTCAATACTGTGGTACTAAATACCTCCGTCTAGAAGGAAGAAACTGAAATTCCCTGTGCAAAGGGTGGGAGTCGTCCTTTAAGAGGGATTCAGGGCTCATCTGTGACTCACCAATCAGCCTGCTAGACCATTTCACAATCTGATGTAGAGGGTTTCTGTTCTTTAAGGATAGGCCTCCAAATCCAAAATCCACGAAAAGAAAGAAAACGATTAAATTGATTCACTAACTTGTTCATCTATAAAATTTCAGAACAGTGAACAATAACACAAGTCTAAAGTCATGCTAGCAGCTCTGTGAGGCTGTACCATAGAGAGTGGAGAGTCTCTCGACCTCATCCATTTGTTTCTACGTCCACGTTTTAAAGACATTTTGTCGGTCCTTTGTCAGCAGAAAAATTTGAATTTCTGAACTGAAACCCATTGCGATTGGGTTAAAGTTGTAGGACGAAAACACTGATGAATTCCAGACCAGACGACACTGTGGCGTGGCAGCAACCTGACAATCACAAGCTTGCCACGCCTTAAAGCATATCCGGCTTCATTGTCTATTTTACTGGAAAGGGGACCATATACAAATTTAAATTAATCTGTATTGAGGAAGACTTTAAGTTAGCAATAAAGACCATTCGTGCTAAATGTAGCATGCTAACATGCTCACAATGACAATGCTAACTTACTGTCGTTGAGCAGATATCAATTTCAAGGTACAAGGTAACATCTTCATCTTTTTGTTTTTGTTTTTTTCTGACCCAGAGAGGTTTGAGAACCTGTTAAAGTGATTTAAATAATCTATAATCTATAGTCTATAATCTAAATAATTTTCATTGTGTGGACTTTGAAGGAGAAACATTCCCCATCTCCTTTGAATAACTACTGCTATACATTTTTACAGCTGCACTGTAAAATTGTCTCTCATGGATCATTTCTCAGCCTTCTCCCTGCACCTTAATCCAGACCTATTTTAATGTACAACTGTGAGGGGAAAGCACAACCTCCGTCAGGGTAAGAGAGATTAGTCATTGATCGTTTGGGGAGGTTGAACCTCTGAAGTGAGTGACCTCAGCCTCCGGTCACTTTGAGTCTGATCCCTCTTTTCTCTTCACTCATCTCTTTCATCTTTCTCTCTCTTTATCCCCCATCCCTGCGATGCTTAAACACACGCTTTAGCACTCACCCATCACAAAGGGTTAATTAACACTGCTATTAAATGCATGCCCTAAGAGACATCGCCCGTGCTGCTGCACAAATAAATGTTTCACACCACAGAGTACATACCACACTGTTTCAAGATGTATGGCTACTGTACTTGAAGACCGTGTCTATTTCAAGTATTTGCAGGCAAATATATTCCCTGTAGATACTTATTTTGTAATGCATTGTCTCTCTTTTGATCTCTATCAATATGATAAATGCTTTTTCTGCTTTTATTTAATCATCTGAACAATGTATTTAAGTACATTTAATCAAGTAGAACTACTGCACTGTACAATTTTACTTGTGCTTTATCTGCATATTTCCCATATATTTTTATTTGACTAGTGTATTTATTTGGTTCCTGGTTATATTTCAGATTAAGATCTTATATACAGAATATACAAAGCATTGTAACAGATACCACTAAACAGTAAACAAAGTCAAAGTTTTTGACAGTGAAAAAAAAACTCAGTCGTATACTATAAAATACACACTGATCGATCTGCATAATGAGTTCTTCTACTTTGATATTTCATCCCAACGAGCGATCCTTTTTACATACAAGAAGTATCACAATTGTTACGTAACAACAATGATAATAATATTGCTTATTTGGTATTTTTATTTAAGTAAAAATGTTGATTTTGCAGAACTTATACTTTTAACTTGTAATACATTTTTACAGTGTTGCATTGCTACTTTTATTTAATTAACAGAGCTGAATACTTCTTCCATTACTGCATTTTCTGCCCAGGTTCAGCTCACTTCACAGCTAAGTAGTACAATGTTGCCATGCCAAGAACAACAGGCTCAGTTTTTCTCCAGGTGTTGGAAAACAGTCCGTCCACTGCTGCAAATGTGACCAAAACAAACTTATCTCCTCAGCAATCTAAAGCCCAGCCTGAGGCCCCGTAAAGCTGTGTCTTTACTAGCCTCTGTGATGCTAATTGTGCACACACAGAAGCAGAGGCTCCTCCCCGGCTCCAGACCGAGGAAACCTGATGCCTTTAAAAGCCAATAAAAGCATAATGGAATCTAGAAACCCGAGCATCTCAGTCCATCACATCGCAGCGTGAGGTGGAGTAGAAAAGCTATATGTACCTCATGGAAATGGAATTGACTTGAAGTTGTTTGGCGCCTCGACACACAGGATATATAGGCTTGACAAAACGGAAGGGTGAGAGTGTGCGTGGGTGCGGGTGAGAGTGCACGTGTGAAACAGTGAGTGAGTGTGTGAAGGCCTGATGATCTTGAACCCAGGAAGTGCTGAAAAGTACTGAAAAGACGCTTCAGTGCAAGCATGGTGCGCATGTGTGTGCGTCGTATTCCAAGGATCAGTATTACAATGAAGGTCGTTGCTATGGGCAACCTTTGCCTTTCCCAGAAAATCCCATCCTCCAGTGTGAAGCTGCTAGACACACACCCTCTCGCACACATAGAGCTCCAGCTACATAAGGAAAGGTGTTATGTAACGTCAAATAAACAACCCTAAAAACCAACTTCAAAACCGTCTGCTCCTCCAGCTCCCCCCTCTCTATCTGTCCCTCCTACTATGCCTCCCTCCGTCTCCCCCCTCTGGATCCGCAAACTCTGTGCCAGTATATCCCCATCCTTGCCCCATTTTCTTTTCATCTTAAATTCACATATCTTATCTCGAGGCTAGCCCCCTAAGTTTGGCGTGACCCTAAAGAACACACACACACTTAAATAAACACACACACCCCACCCCCAACTCCACCCCAGGGGCCCCTTTATAATTCCCCTATACACACAACAACCTCCAGGACATACTGCAACTGCAGAGGCTATGTTTACCTTCACCTTTTACAGTGATATGTAATCACCCTCTGTGTTTCGACATGTTTAATTCATGAGACAATAGTATAAGTGTGAATTCACGCTATGGCGGGCAGCAGTGTGTCACTGCATGCAATTAGTGTGTGTGTGTGTGTGTGTCTCTGTCTGAAAAGATATAATCACGTTTTATTTGTGGTGTGTGTTGCACACACACAAATGCCCTTTAGACCTGTGTTTGTGTTTTAAGTGATTTTGGGGGAGTCGAATAGGGCCAGCTCTGCATTTTGTCTCAGTTTCAGGATCTATAAACAGATGTACTTTCTGCCTGCGCCACATTGCTAACAAACCACAACGAAACACAACGAGCTCTCTTCCACCGCACGCATAACCCGGGGCCAAAATCGTCTGTATGTTGCCCTCAATTTCCCTACACCACTGCATTTTGTTCCCATTTGTTATAAAAGGGAACTGTATGGTGACAGCCATATTCCACTGGATCTGCGGATTGAATGCAATCATGGTTTTTGGCAGCGAATGAAGCACTGCCATTGTAAGACATGCGGTGCCAGTTGGAGTCATTTTAAAACAATCTGGGAGCGTTGTGGTGTATATATATATATATATATATATATATATATATATATATATATAATTATGTACACTTTTGTAAAAGGAGATGGAGAAATCTAAAATTGAAGGACAAAAAAAAAAAACACAAGCAGAACAAGAATGTGTGTTTGTCGGGGTAATATCATGTTGTGACAAAGTCAACACAGGTGTGTCCTCTGAGGGGGTTTCAACATTTGCAGTGACTCAGGTAGAAACCTGATCTAAAGCTGACACCATACATTGCACTATTCATTTCACCCTGTACACTATAGCCACTCTGTTGGTGTGTGTGAGTGTGTGTGAGCTTGTTTTACTGCTACAAGAACTCAGATGTTATACCTGTGCTGACAATGCTCCTGTTTCCAGAGCCGCTGAATCATTCCAAGAATAGGAGGCAGAGGGATACAGACACACCAATTCACCAGACCAGGTTTCACACACACACAAACGCATGCAGCTTGTAGTAGATGTGTGTAACACAAAGATGAGTTTCTTTTTAGGTTGATTTTCTTACTCCGGTTCACTTCAGATATCCCCTTCAGGGCTAGCTGGGCTGATAGAGAACTTCATTGTGATTGACTTCAAATGCATTCCTCAGTAACCCGAGAGGCTGCGGCTGCACAATGCCTGGTGTGCACACACACACACACACACACACACACACAAGCATTTTAAGCTCCTGATACAGTAGACCGCAATGCTGCTCTGCTTTAGGGAAATAATCGTTAATTGTGCTTTTTAATATGTGAGATTTTATCAGAGCGAATGTTCTCGGCTGCTGCAGCATTTCTGAGCTCTCATAACTGTGAAGAATCATTTGAATACTCCCTCTGCTTTCTGGCAGCATCTTTCTATGAGTCCCACACTTTTAACCGGCCCCTATTTACTGCATCCACATTGTTTAGGGAGAAGAGGGAGCAGAAATACAATGAAAAACATTGACATCACGTCTATTGTATTCTTTTTTTAATGTCAATTATTTTTAACACTACACTATTCAGGAAGGAAATCAATATTTTCTCAAGTGGTGTTACAGATATTATGGCCATAAAAAAGGTGATTACACTCTAAACCTCAGCAGAGAGTTAATCTGTATGTTTTGTCATTACACTGCTGATGAGGTCACTTTCAAACTTTTTGTTTTGCAACCACTCGTGTCCCAGGTGCTACATGTGAGAGCCAAAGAGAGACTTTTCTCCTCTAAACTCTCAGATTATTTCATTTGAATGAAACGTTGAAAAATAAGACATTTTCCTATATTTTCTGTTAAGGCTTAAAATCCCTCCCTTTTCTTTCTTAAATGATCTATTACTTTTGATAAGTAATCTTGAACCAAGGAGCATAAACATACATTTATCTTATCAAATATGATTTTGAGCAACTAAATAACCCCATCCGCTGCATTAAAACTTGGGGGTTGAAACCACTTCTGATAAAAAGAAAATGATTGAAACTGGATTCGATTTTAATTTCCTGTATTGTATAACTGGCCCACATACTCTGTTCAATTTCTAAATATATAACATTACTTAAGATAAAGATGCTCTTACTTCAATTTCCCTGTGACTTAAATCATTTTTAGGGAAACTTAATTTCACAAGGAAAAACTGCAAGATTAGATCCTTTCCTAATCAATAAAGCATCTTGCAATTGATCGTGTTCTGTTGAGCTTGCTCATAGTTACATGAGCAGAGCCAAACCTGCAAACTGAATGTGTAATATTGTTGCAATGAATGGCTTAAACTTCGATGTGGGTGTCATGTCTGAGCTAAAGTGCTGGATGTGAAACATGTCAACCATGCACTTGAACACATCATGAGAGCTCTTGCTACGAAACAATAATCATCTGGCAGAAATATGAGACCTAGATCAGCCCTACGATGAGCTTAAGTGATCTTTATGGGCCACATTTCTACCCTCTGTGCGGTTTAATTCACTGTAGGTGGAGTGCCCACGCTTCATAAAGCAGCTGCTGATTCATGGACGTTTCCGTGTCTGCTTCTCTCCAGAGCAGACCCACACTGATAACAGGGGAAGAGCTTCGCTACTCATCTGGAAACGGTCAGACTGCTTGGCACATGACCTCCGACTACTCGCACACTTACAGGAAAAAATGCAGCCGTTTTATTGTTTTCTGTTCCACGCCAATCTTTTTTTTCGAAGCGGATTCCCGAGCCTGTCAGCAGTGACCTCTAATCTCCCTCTATCGTTAGCTTTTCCACCTCGTCTCACACTCCGCCCTGCTCTTCGTCTGCTACCAGCTGGGCAGGTTGGAGGGCGGCCAGACTGGACGCTATAACACACTTACTGTCAGACACGGAGATGTGAGAGAGATAGAGGGCAGGCAATGTGTGTGCGTGTGTGTGTGTGTGTGTGTGTGTGTGTGTGTGTGTGTGTGTGTGTGTGTGTGTGTGTGTGCGTGCGTGCCTACATGCATGTGTGTGCAGGTTACCAGGTGATGGCCTGGTTAAGACACCTGTCACCTTCAGCAGAGATTAGCACAGAAAGCCTCTGCACCATCACCCTGCTCAAACACTTAATGACACTTTATAGACACACACACACACACACACACACACACACACACACACACACACACACACACACACACGGAGAGAGTCGGATGTCGAGACAGGTATCTTGTAAAGTCAGGTGCACTCCTGTGAGTCAAAGAGTCACTGAGTCTATCCAAGTGACGTAAAATCCTAAATGATATGATTGAACCAATATCTATATTACCAATAATAATCAGTGCACATGTACATAAAAGGGCCCCTTCTTGCATGTTTTTTGTGGTACTTTGCACATGAATGGTCTGTTGTTGGTTGAAACAATGTTCATGTTTGAGATGAAGAGAGGCTGAAACGATCCAGCCAAGTTTTCATCCAAATGTAACACAAGTTTTACCAGAATTTCCTGAAAATCAGCATTAGAAAGGTTCCCAATCTCATTTATAGCACCTTTAAAGTAGGTTTAGGGAGCCTATAGGTACACACTGTGCAGCTGTGTAAAAGAAATGAACAAAAGAGCAGTATCTATCATACTTATCAACAAGTAGTGGATATTAAGGTTAATCATGTTATCTAAAGATCCCTCACCAGTTAAAAGTGTCACTTTAAAACTTCAACTCTTGCTTAGGGCCAACTGACACAATTCAGTAATATGCACATGTTTTTAAAGAACATAACTGTGCCTCCGAATCACAACATTTGCTCCCAGCAGGCCCAACTATGAACAGTGCCAGGCAATATTTTAAAAATCATTGATTGTGCCTTTAAACCAGAAGACTACATACAATAAATGATATATAATAATCCTCACCCTGTGGGTCAACACAATTTAGCATCCATCAGAAAGATTTTCCAGCTCTTTTCCTAATGCATACATGTCTTGATGTCTGTGACGAATATCTCCTCCTGTGAAATAGTAAGTATTTCACCCGTAAATCCTATAAAACAGCTCCGGATTTTTAAGTTAAATTATCAAGATTCTCTGCAGTAACAGCTGCAGTCGGGGGTCATAAGCCGGCATCACTTTGTGTTTGCAAGAAGGAGCCCGCTGAGCAATTTTACACTGATTAGCTGTTTAAAAGATGGGAAGTGGTTATGGGGGTCTTGGATTAAATAAGACTACATGTGGATTAATATAAAAAGTATTTTAGATGTCAGTGTTCAGCCTAATTTGGGGTATTAAACAAAAACAAAGTGTGATATTTACTGCTGCTTCTGATATTTTTAAATATGGAATAAACTGCTATTCAACATGAAAAAGATGCTTGTGGACATGCTGTTGCAAGAAGCTCTGAGTGGGAAGGTAGAAACTATTTTGTCCCCTGCCAAACACATTCTGATCTTTTTTTCCGGCATGTTTGTCCCAGTTTTTCACACACGAGTGATCCCTGTGACCAATGAATGTGAACCACCGAGCAGACCTGTAAACATGCTCATCTACAACAGCCAGAAAATGAGTGAAACTCTTTTTCCTCCCTCCATTATTTTTAGTCTATTCTGACGATCAAATTACTGATAGCACTACCGCGGCTGATCCAAATCGCAGACAGGTTGGCCGTATTAATTCCACCTACAAAACCTGTGGGAGGATGTCATTAGATCGGCTCTTTTATTATTCCAGTTCGCTCTGGCCCTAAAGAGGTCTCGGTGGAGCACCAAACCAAAACTGAAAAGCATCCAAGCACTAATATTATCTTTCTAATATTATCTTTCTCCACCGAGTTATGAGGACAAAGATGATCTAAGTGATGAATGACCCCATGGAAAGTAATGCATTTGCTAAATATGCTATATGGTGCAGTGGATGGCTTGGTCAGAGAACTGCAGGGATATAACAGGTGCAGAGTGGATGAGAATAAAGCATGCATCTGGATCTGTGAAAGGCAATTTAAGTCACTTTTCATGCAGAAAGACTTTCAATATTTGTATGTATGTATCTGTTACAAAACAATAGACCCAAATCCCTTTATGACAATGTTCAATGTACCTTCAACAGAGCCTAGTGTTACTTTAAAATCAGTCAAAGGCTTTGCATTTGCTTCATTGTTAGCGTTAACGATTAATCCTCATTAGGCGAAACGCTGCCTGCTCTCCCTCTTCTATAAAATTGATTGTGGAGGTCATGATGTGACTTAAAATTGAGAAACCACGGTTCACTTTAAATAAATTACTTGAATGAATAGAATCTTTCATTGATTTTGTGGGGAATCTGTCTTTTCTTACATTTGCTTACTAATGTCTTCCACAAGCAGATATTTGGACCTCTTGCCTGTATGTATATATACTGTATATTCTGTTTTTCTGTTGTTTCCTTCTATAGAGTAGTTTTTATTGAAAGTGGTGGAGTCTTCTATTCCCGCACAGGATTCAAATTGCCGACCTACGCACTCTGGATTCACAGGAAAGTGCACGTACACCTGTGTTATGGAATCTTATCTGATTGATATCAGCCTCACTTTCCTGCAGTGAAATCAAAACTACATTTGTCTTCAGCTAATGCAAACCCCAAACTACCTACTGCTCCACATTAATGTGACGAAACACAGGGTAGCTTTATTGTGAAGGAGTCCCAGGAAAGGCAACGTATTTGTTACCGAGGTTAGGACAGACTGGGATTGTTCATCATAAAAGCGTAATTTGGGGGATTTTTCTGTCACCATGTGCAGCGTGAAATGAGATTGTGATTGAAATGAATATTGACTGACTGATTAATTTAAACAATTTATTTGGCTGGCAGATACACCAGCTGCTCTTCTGTTGTATTTCTGGTTAAGTAGCTACTCAAGGAGTGTCTGTTGTACTATTGAACTGCACTTGCCATTACCACGGTAACCACAGGTGATGCCAACCTAACCACGACTGAAATTGCAAGGATCAAAACTATGAGTCAGATAAATTAATACTGTGTGTTTAACCTGTAATGTCTCAGTATCTCCGACAAAACGAGCAGCTAACACTGAAACTCGCTGCAGACTCAATAGATATCACATGATTGTGTAGTGACACATCAGCTGGCCCCAAACTGTGTAATGGACTGGAACTGTGAGACCGCCGCACACACACGCACACGCACGCACACACACGCACACACATTAATGCTGTAGATCCACTCATCTCTTGGTCGTGTATTGGGGAGCAGTATGATGGGAGAAGGGGTGATACAGAGACAGAGAGGCAGAGAGATGTAGATCTGTATGTAGGACCCAGCTGTTCTACTAATCTGACAATCCAACAGGATTAAAGACCACATCTCAAGGCTAGCTCACACACACACACGCGTGCGTACACACACACACACACAAGGCCTCTCTGCGTGGAATCCTCCTCCATTATAGATGACCTTATGAAACATGCATCTCCAAGTTAGAGAGAGAGAGAGAGAGAGAGAGAGAGAGAGAGTGTGTGTGTGTGTGTGTGTGTGTGTGTGTGTGTGTGTGTGTGTGTGTGTGTGTGTGTGTGTGTGACTGTCCTGCTGCCAGAAATGCCTTGAGATTCTGACACAACTGCTGCTCCCACACTCCACAATAGGCCACCGTGTATTTGTGTGCTTGTGAGGGTGTGTGTTACAAGATTTATCCATGGTGTTCAGGGAGTGCAAGTGTGTGTGTGTGTGTGTGTGTGTGTGTGTGTGTGTGTGTGTGTGTGTGTGTGTGTGTGTGTGTGTGTGTGTGTGTGTGTGTGTGTGTGTGTGTGTGTGCGCGTGTGTGTGTGTGGATGTTTGTTTGGTTGGAGAAATGTTGCAGTGAGTGCTGCTGGTTGGCTGGTGGGTCAATGACTGTGTTTTTGTGGCAGCTTCTATGAAGTGTCGGGGAGAGAGCTGAAGGAAGGAGGCTGAATGTGTGTGTGTGTGTGTGTGTGTGTGTGTGTGTGTGTGTGTGTGTGTGTGTGTTTGTGTGTGATTACAGCCTTGTTCAATGGGCCTATTTCTGCAGGGCCAGTGGGAGGGCGTGGCGCCTGTGGCTGGAACTTTTCTCGTGTTCCTAAGGAACTTTTCAAAAGGGGCTCAGAAATGTGGCTGCGTGTGAGAGCGAGCGCCCCGCGGACCATGATGTCTTTGTGTAGCCTAGAGCGAGAGAGGGGCACTCAGAGTACACTCGGAAACGGTAATCAATGGTCTCTTCTCAGCCCCAAATCGAAAACCTTAACACACACACGTATCACACACACAAACAAACGATGGAGATCACATTTTCTGAAGATAAACAGTGATGTGAATCACAAGGCAGCATCACATAATTACAGCTTGGGTAATTAGGGTAATGACTGTCATGCGACTTTACAAACCCCAAGGAATGGAGTGGCAAGGAGAAGGAGAGGAATCGATCAATGAAAGGCAGAGTTTTAGAGAGAAAAAGGTGCAAATGGAGAATACTTGAGAGGAAAAGGCAAGGCGTGATGATGGGACAGATGGACCCAGAGGCGAGGGGGGTGGAGATCGGGAGAGGAGTGTTTTTGTCTTTGATGCAGAGGAGAAAAATCCAATCAGCCGCGTGTAATTCAATCTGGAATGGAAAGATGCACCTTTTGTGTGCAGAGTGCATGATGTATAGCATTATCATGCCATACCTCTATTTCCCTCTCTCACACACACACACACACACACACACAGACAAACGTAAAGAAATTGCTGCTCCAGGGGCACCCTGAGCAGCTGACCTTGCGATGCTCTCTTGGCTCTTGGCTCTTTCACGTTGGTTTTGCAAACTGCCAGCCAATCCCAAGCCTTGGGGCGGTGTCTAGCCAATGACTGTAAACCCAGGAACTGTGAGCGCAGATAGCCAATTGATTCTGCTTGTATCATAACAGCTCTTGTCATCGAACACTAATTAGGCAGGTTGAGATAAGGCGAGAGCAGCATATAGCCTGTCTTAATGGACCACGCAGACTGAATACTTGTGACCTAATGAGATGTTTATCATGGGACACTGATTAACTCGAATGAATCACTGTCAGCAGACTTCCACGAATTATGAGCAAACACGTAAGGAAATTAGACATTGGCTTTTTCCAGATTTGTTTCAATGAATGGCTTGTGTGTCGTCTCTGCGGATGTCGTGTTATGCATCATCTGATCATTGTATAAGGAAGTGGCTACCAGCCAGTGATCAGGACCCACCAAAGGGATCGCCCACTCCTCCAGAGATACTATATATTTAGGATATTTTTTTTCTTCTACTACCTGAATTATTGATGCAACCAGACTTTTTCTTGTAAAATATGTGATACTTATTTTTATCATCAGGCCTCTTTAAATGTTCAAATGAATAATTTGAGCTTTGGTTGAACTACTTGTAGCTAATGGACGTATGCAACAAGGGATAAACATTTTGGGCAATATGCGTATTTGTTTTGTTATTAGACAGAACATGTGCTTAGGGACCATATCTGGCAACCCCTGCTGTCGCATTGGTGTAAACTGTGGTTCAGCAAAAAATAACGCCAACACGTAGCTCCCCTCAAACCACCAATTGTCAGCTTTGCATGAAGCAGGTAAGCAAGCAGATAATGAGGATGAATGGGTATAGCAAGAGCAGGAGCAGGAGTTCCCTGTTGCCATTCAGACAGTGTTATCTTCTTTCAGCCTCTGTTAAATCACTCCATCTGAAGAATAAATATTATCCCAAGCTTCAGGTGGGAGCGTGTTCACCCATCTCGATTGTTCTTTAGCAGAGAAAGCTTCATCCCTCTGTGGGCAACATTCCTCACTGACTAATTAATTAAGAGGTGGATTTAGGAAACTAATGGCTGGAGAATGATTGTCTAACACATAGATTAGCACCGCAGTACTTGGTATAACAATTGGTGATCGTTAATTCCTTGATACCGTCAACTTGCTTTAATTAAAGTGTGATTTTGGAGCTTGCGAGCGCCGAAGTGGTCAGCGTTGGAGTAAACCAGTGGAAACATGTAGCTGGGGGACAGGGAGATATATGGGTTATGATAGGATCTTGCTCTTCCTGTCTCTTCTGTCTCAGTGTAATCCTGTCCAGGTTGTTCTCCCCATTCAATCTGTCTCAGCTGCTCTAAGCTCGTTACAGGCCTGCTTAACCACCAGTCTCTCTCTCTCTCCCTCTCTCCCTCTCTCCCTCTCTCCCTCTCTCTTTGCTGCCACCGTTATACCAATCCACCTCATCCATCTCCCTTTCATTTTCTCTTTTTTCCTCCTCGTCAGCTCCTCTGCTCTTTTATCATTTCACTCTACCTAAAGCCAATCCCTCCCCATTCATCTCACACTATTTTCTGATGAGCTACTCATATCCTTTTACCACTTTTACATATTAACAAATTATAATCTGTCTCTAGTCTCCCCTCCTTGCCTCTCCACATGTGCTGCTTTTGGTTCTTCTATCCAATCTGCTTTTCTTTTTTTCTATTCCTCTTCTGCACTTTCGCCACCACCCCTCCTTCATTTTCACTTTTGTCTGTGATTGCCTCTGACCTCATTCGCCTTTCACTCTCTTCAAATCTTCTCTCCCTCCATCTCAAATCACTTTCCAACCAGTTACCACACCTTTTCTGTTTTGTTCAATTTTCTTTCCCCAGACCTATTGTTGAGATATGTCTGGCCAAAATTAGGGTTGGGCATTGAACCTCAGTACTGGGCATTATAGGACTTGTGCACAAAGCACAACAACAAAAAATAATCAAACTGGGGACAATATAAATTCATCTGCGGCCGCAAAGTAGAGAAGGAGAGAGGAAAAACGTCTCAAATTCTAAAAGTAAGGGAAAGGTCACGTGACCTAGACCTAACTTTGTGAAGCAGAAATGCATTTCTTTCTTCTTTTGTTCTATCTTGTTAATCAACCTTCAACTATGCCTGCTTATTGAATCATTATGTATTTTAGTACAGTAACACACATAATCCCCAACTATTTGGCTAATCAATTAATTATTTCAGTCATTTTATCAAGCAAAAATGCTGAACATTTGCTTATTGCATTTCAGCATTTATTAGGATTTTCTGCTTTCTATTTTTGTAGATTCAACATCTTTTGGTTTTGTTTGGACACAACATGCAGTCTAGAATAAACTAATGGATGACCAAAACTACAAATGTATCACTCGTGAATTTAATCGTGAGTTACAGACCAATTGTATTTCATTCATGCCAAAAGCTTCTTCAAAAAGCATCTTTTGTGAAAGAACAACACCATTTTTTAGAAACAATGTAAAAGGTATTGAATAAAAGATTCAGTTTGGTGTTGGTACTAAATGTTCTCATGTGTGACTTTCTGCTGCTTCCCCTTCTCTCAGTATTATTATAAACAGAGGATGTTCAGGTATTTGACAATTCAATCCAATACAACTATTAATTTAAGTGAAAACGGACACAAACAAGCAACATTACTGTTTGTGCATAGGTTTCCTTTGCGTTGCTTCTGATTGATCGCTTCATCAAGAAAATAACTGACAGATTATTCAACTATGAAGATAATTAGTCACCGCCCTAAATGTTACTTTTAACCCAACTAAATACAAGGTGATTAGGTAGATTTTTTTATTTTAGAAAAGGAATTAATGTCTCAAGAAGTCATTTCCTCTAGCAGCACCTCCTCCTCCTTCTCCTGCTGTCTCTAAGTGTTGTGTGACTTGTCAATCTGTCATGTATATCTGCCTCAGTCATATCATGTCCTGTCATAGAGACACCCGACTCAGTCCAACATGGGACGACAATTATCATGAAACACATACAGCTTAATGCACACACAAACACACACACACACACACACACACATTCAGTGTCAGTCAGCCTTTCAGACCTGGGTCTCTGCTGGCTAAGATTAGGGCTAATCCACAACTGTTGGAAGGAAAGATTAAGAATGAATCACCTGCTGCTGCAAACATGTGTGTGTGTGTGTGTGTGTGTGTGTCTGTATTTGCACTAGTGTGTGTGTGTGTGTGTGTGTGTGTGCGCGCGCGTGTGTGTGTGTGTGTGTGTGTGTGTGTGTGCGTGTACATGGAGGCATTTATAGAAAGGCCCGATGGGAAAGAGAATCTACTGCAACCACCAGGCAATATTACAGAATCCCATCCCTCCCAACCACACACACACACACACACACACACACACACACGCACACACGCACACACACATGCACACGCAGCTCATTAGCTTCAATGGCTCGTTCAAACTGCAAACGCCTTTGAAAAAGCCCTTTAAAACACTGGAGTTCAAAGGTTTACTTGAGAGAGTTCACACAAACACACACGCACAGCGGGTTTCAGTGTCTGCATTTAATTGGATCGATGTTCTTCCCTCATGACTTGCCCATAATTGAGGGGACATGTGTAACATGTGGGAAGCCTTTTGTTACTAAGTTCCTGTTTGTTAAAACGGGCAGAATAAAAAAGGAGTTCTGCAGCGACGGAGGAGGAGGAGGAAGAGGGCTGGTGGGTGGAGGGTGTAGAGATGGATTGATGGAGAGAGGAAAAACGTTGCAGCAATGAGCTCCTGACCTCGTTCCCTCCTCTGTCGGGACGCCGGGCTAAATAATTCAAACGCACACATAAAGTCACATGCTTTTCGCTCACAGTAGTTCTCATTCGCACAAGCAGCCTCCTTGTGCTTCTTCCTCGCCTTCTCTGACTCCGTTTCGACATGTAAACACATGCATGTAAAAACACACCTCTCCCTTTTTGCACCACACAGGAAGCTCTCTCCTGACTTTAAGCTTGAAGGCCGGATCTATAAATACTCATTTCCTGTGTCCATCCTCTAACCAAGTAAGCGACCGGTGACCACTTAAAGTGCACAAACACACAACCAGGTTGTTCACATCAGTATGCAACCAATAGATTACTGTCACAGCTTGAGTCTTGAAGAAATGCTGCTGCCCACAGATAAGACCAACACATAACAAATAAAACTGCAATCCATTTTATTTCTGCCTGATGAAATATATGCATCAGAAATAGATATCTTTAAATCCCAACTGACAAAATCTCTTTGATGTCAAAGAAAAAGATGACATGAAGATTGTATTTGAAAATAGAAACTGTGACTGACAAGTTCAAAGACTAGACAAAATGAAACAATGACATATTGGATGACAACATATGTATATGTCCAATCATGTTGGAAAATCGAACTGTGATTCATCGTACTTTTCTACTGAGCCTCTTTCACTGCAACCACCAACAAACAGCCCATGAGACATGAGAGCTGAGGTGAAGTAAAGTACTTTCACAAATGTATCACCGTCCAACAAGCCATTCAAATTTTCACTCATATAAAATTCCTTCCATTTAGATTTGGCTTGACGTTGTTCCCATTTTATTTGATCTTTACCTCTTCCTGCAGGACCTAAGAGAAATCCCCTTGGACGACGCACTCTCTTTCTCCCACTGTGTCTTCATTTACGAGCACTCTCTGCCACCATTAAGTGCAAACAAACTTAGCAGGCTTTGAGTGGCCATTTTCCAAGATGGGCTTTCAGAGGAACAGTGAGCATTTCCAGCCACAGGAAGTAAAAAATGTCTCCTCCAATGAAATGCAGCCAAGGAACCAAGTTCATGGTTCCTTGGCTGCATTTAAGTTGCATAACATTGTAAATGTAATCTTATATTCAGTTTTTAGTCCAGGGATTACAGATGAAAAACAGCCTCATGGCTAACTCTGGCAGATTAACAGGAACGTTTTATTGTGTGTTTATGTGCACTGTACCTACCAAACAAACAAACAAACAAGTGGAGAGAAAAAGGATGTTCAGATATTTTTGTGGCCATTTTGTTGACAGCAAATGAGAGGAGAGAGATGGGGAAATACCAAAAAGCCTTCTACGGGGTTCCACAAATGCTTGGCATGTTTTCAACAATTAGCCGACGATCCAAATTGTTGGTAATTGATATTCTTTGACAGAACAATCAAGGGCTGCAACTACTATTATTTTTATAATTGATTACTCTGACGATTATCTTTCTCCATTCATTATTTAGTCCATGAAATGTGTAAACATTGAGGTGACATGTTCAAATGTTTTGTCCAAGCTGCAGTCTAACACCCAGAGATGTTCAGTTTGATATCAAAGAAGGCTAAAACCATGCAGCAAATATAAACATTTTAGATGTAGGAACCAGGGTATTTTTGTAATTTTTTATAAAAATTGTGAATAAAAGAAGAAGATACATTTTCTGTCAACCAACTAATGTATTGGCTAGTCATCCAAGTGCTGATGAAGACCATATGAAAAGGCTGCATGATCCAGAAGAAGCTGGTGGGCCAGCGTCAAACCACTATTTCCAAGGTCAAGCATGAACATTCATGATTAATGTTGAACGACTAATCAATTAAACAACTAACAGTTTCACCAATGGACCCAGTTTTCACATTCGACTATAAATTGAAGCTGAAAAATGTTCTAAAACAAAAGTTCAACTGACAAAATGGAGTAAATGTAAATCAACGAACAGGCCAACAGATGGAGAGGGAGATCGGGGAGTTGTGTGTTGGAGGTCAGTTGGAGGTCAGATGGAGGCCAGCCTCCCAGCGACGACACTCCGGCTCTGATCAGAACTTTGAAGGCCTTATCACGGCCTCAGACTGCTCTTATCAGCCGCCTGCCAGGAAATGCATTCATGCAGTCCCATTGGACCGCATTGGGTTTCAGCTCTGCATGACCCAACCCATCCGGCCCTTCGTTAACCTAATTATCCTGTTGTTACGGAAACGTGTGAGCAAAGAGAGATGTACTAATGAGATAAAAATACACACATGAATAAAATGAGTGAAAAATTATCATGATCTGAACATTATTTTAGCGGTGTTTGTATGCTAGTGGACATGGGCATCTATGACACACACACACACACACACACAGGTTTGTTAGTGGCAAGGAGGCGCCCTGTTTTTGAGGTTTTCATTTACAGCGAAAGCTCAGACACACACAGAAATCTCTGAATGCTTTGTGGTTTTGGGAGCCGGTACTGCGTTTATGCTCTCTAATTTAGAGTCCTGTAATAGTACAGGCTGTACTTTTTAATTAATGTAATGGGACAGAGGGACAAGAGAGTAGAAGGAGGAAAGAAGAAGGAAAAGAGTCATAAAATAGAGAATGTGATATGAAAAGCTGTGAATGAGAGAAGCAGCAAAGGTGACGAGAAACAGAATGAAAGAGAGAAAGAGGTGAGGGAGGGGATGGAGAGGGGAGAAGTAGCAATAAAGCTGTAACAGTGGCAGCCATGCTGGTTGTCATGGCTACGGCCGCTGAGAGCAGGTAGAGCGCGGCCTCCAGGGAATGAGCAGCGCATGCCTCCCTCCCCCACCCTCACTCTCACTCGACATCCCTCCATCCTGGCTCCATCTCCATCTCTCCTTCCATCCCCTTCATCCAACACCCGGCTCCTTCTCTCTCTCCGTCTCCAGTCTGTCCCGATAGCCCCCATCTTAACCTCCTCTCCCGCTCTTTCGGCCCACTCCTTGTCCTGTCCTTCCCTGGGCTCTATACGCATTCGTTTTTTCATCCTCTCTCGACCACTCAGCGCTGGGTGTTTCCCCTTTTTCTTTCTTTCCCGCTCCTCCCTCTGCTATCTAGCATCTTGATTTCACCATTACCCTAACTCTTTTTCCATCGTTACCTCTCCATCTTATTTCCTCCACTCTTTCCCTCCTTCTCATTATCCTGTGGTCTGTACACCTCCCTTTTTCCATTCCTCTCCTCTCCCTCCCTCCCTCCCTCCTCTTCTCTCTATATTCATCTAACCCCCCTCTCCAGAGAATATGTATGTGAGTATGTCTGCACAGTGCTGCCCAATTACTGCTGTGTATGTGTGTGTGTGTGTGTGTGTGTGTGTGTGTGTGTGTGTGTGTGTGTGTGTGTGTTAGCATCTACACAAGTTGTGTTTCTAGCCTGTTTTGACCTACCTAAAACACCTCCAGCGTTCTCCGTCTCCCTCTGACTCACTGAATCAACAAAAAGGCTGCACAGCGCCGCGACTATTCACCAGCACTGCGAGTGTGTGAGGTCGTGTGTGCGTGTGTAAGATAATCAGGACTTTAAAGGTAATGTGCATCGGTGCATATATGTGAGCAAGCGTGTCGGTACTATTCGTGATGAGAGGAGCCAAATGTTTCCAGTGGGATGGATTCAGGCTATAACTGCATTCTTTCTAATTCGTGGGATGACTTGAACAGATTCCACAGGGAAAGTTCAGTGTTGCACAATGTTGTAGAGCCAAATGATTGAAGAAAATAGGTACTTTATAAACTGTGACTGGCAAGTGTGAACAGAGATTCACACAGACTAGAAAGTACAACAATCTGGCAACTCAGCCTGGGTATTGGTAGGTAAAAATGTAATTGAAGATGCATTCAGATCCTGTATTTGTGTGAAAGTACCAATACGACAATGTGAAATTACTCCTTTAGGAAAACCTGCATTTAAAGTATTATAATCTAAATGGACCTAAACTGTCAAGTAAACATAATAATTCTGCAGAAAAAGGGCCCCTGTGACTGACACAT